>NC_135812.1:18231941-18542096 GCF_964213995.1 Mustelus asterias
AGGAGCACATGCTTCAGAAGCTGCATTGAGTAAATTGTTACTGATGGAAAATAGTTTGCCTTGACCCGTTCAGGTACCATAGCAACGATGGATTCCTCCCAGCGCCCTTACAGGATTGTGTGGCTTTTGAATTAAGGAGTCTCCTGTTTATTTTTTATGTGCGAGTGTTTGCGTGCACATCAGTGGCATATTCAGTTGGGAGTGCAATCAAATCACCTCTAACTTCGCTGCCCATATGAAAGCCCTCACTTGTCAGCAGGAGCTGCTAACAGGAACAGACGCCCTGGCTGATTTTCTCCTGTCTGAGGTCAATTGCAGACCCTCTTTCCATCAGCTCAGCGAAGAGCAGCTCCCTCAGACTGAATCCGCAACTTTCTCAATCTATGTGACTTGTCCAAATACCCGCGGTCCCTGGATCGATAACCTGTGATTGCTACGTTATTACTAAACCTGTGACAATACTACTAGGCCACTGCCTCCTGCTATGGTTATTCTTGGTTATTCATTGATGCATGATTTTTCTTTGCATATGATGAAGTAGTGCATTTATCTGTCTTCCCATCTTCAGGATATTTTCCTAGCCATGCCTAAATCCTCAGCCAAGGTAACAGGCAAGATTCCTCCTCCCTTGCCCATTCTCTGTCCAGCTGTTGCGCGGTTTGGAAAAAACAGGCTGGGGAGTTACTTTTAGGCAGGATTCTGATTTAGAGACGTTCATTCATAATCCCACAGATAGTGGCTTCGCACCATTGACCCCTCGGCCAAGCACATACACTGTGAGCGAGATTCTCTGGCCTCCCGGCCACGTGTTTATTGCCGGCGGGAGGTGGCGTGTTGTTTGCTAGTGATGGGATCTCTGGCCCCGCCGCTGTCAAGGGGAGGCCATGGCCTGGTGGTACGATCGCGAGACTATTAATTCAGAAACTCAGCTAATGACCCAGGTTCGATTCCTGGCTTGGGTCACTGTCTGTGTGGAGTTTGCACGTTCTCCCTGTGTCTGCGTGGGTTTCCTCCAGGTGCTCCGGTTTCCTCCCACAGATTTATAAGTGCGAGGTGATTCATTTTGGGAGGACAAATTTAAGTGCGGATTACAGGGTGAACGGCAGGGTTCTGAGGAATGTGGAGGAACAGAGAGATCTTGGGGTTCATATCCACAGATCTCTGAAGGTCGCCACTCAAGTGGATAGAGCCGTGAAGAAGGCCTATAGTGTGTTAGCGTTTATTAACAGGGGGTTTGAGTTTAAGAGCCGTGGGATTAGAAATCATAGAAACCCTACAGTACAGAAAGGCCATTCGGCCCATCGAGTCTGCACCGACCACAATCCCACCCAGGCCCTAGCCCCATATCCCTACATATTTACCCACTAATCCCTCTAACCTACGCATCTCAGGACACTAAGGGCAATTTTTAGCATGGCCAATCAACCTAACACGCACATCTTTGGACTATGGGAGGAAACCGGAGCACCCGGAGGAAACCCACGCAGACACGAGGAGAATGTGCAAACTCCACACAGACAGTGACCCAAGCCGGGAATCGAACCCAAGTCCCTGGAGCTGTGAAGCAGCGGTGCTAACCACTGTGCTACCGTGCCGCCCCATTATGCTGTAACTGTACAGGACCTTGGTATATTTGGAATATTGTGTGCAGTTCTGGTCACCTCACTATAAGAAGGACGCGGAAGCATTGGAAAGAGTGCAGAGGAGATTTACCAAGATGCTGCCTGGTTTGGAGGGTAGATCTTATGAGGAAAGGTTGAGAGAGCTAGGGTTTTTCTCTTTAGAGCGGAGGAGGATGAGAGGCGACTTAATAGAGGTTTATAAGATGATGAGGGGGATAGATAGAGTGGACGTTCAGAGACTATTTCCTCGGGTGGATGTAGCTGTTACTAGGGGGCATAACTATAAGGTTCATGGTGGGAGATATGGGAGGGATGTCCGAGGTAGGTTCTTTACTCAGAGAGTGGTTGGGGTGTGGAATGGACTGCCTGCTGTGATAGTGGAGTCGGACACTTTAGGAACTTTCAAGCGGTTATTGGATAGGCACATGGAGCACACCAGAATGATAGGGAGTGGGATAGCTTGATCTTGGTTTCGGACAAAGCTCGGCACAACATCGAGGGCCGAAGGGCCTGTACTGTGCTGTACTGTTCTATGTTCTATTGAAAGACGTGCTGGTTAGGTGCATTGACCCGAACAGGCGCTGGAATGTGGCGACTGGGGGAATTTCACAGTAACTTCATTGCAGTGTTCATGTAAGCCTTACTTGTGAATAATAAATAAACTTTATTTTAACTAGGGATGGGCAATAAATGATTATGATGTGGAGGTGCCGGCGTTGGTCTGGGGTAAACACAGTAAGAAGTCTCACAACACCAGGTTAAAGTCCAACAGGTTTATTTGCTAGCAAATACCATAAGCTTTCGGAGCGCTGCTCCTTCGTCAGATGGAGTGGAAATGTGCTCTCAAACAGTGCACAGAGACACAAAATCAAGTTACAGAATACTGATTAGAATGCGAATCCCTACAGTCAGCCCGGTCTTAAAGGTACAGCCAATGTGGGTGGAGGGAGCATTAAACACAGGTTAAAGAGATGTGTATTGTCTCCAGACAGAACAGCTAGTGAGATTCTGCAAGTCCAGGGGACATGCTGTGGGGGTTACTGATAATGTGACATAAATCCAACATCCCGGTTTAGGCCGTCCTCATGTGTGCGGAACTTGGCTATCAGTTTCTCCTCAGCGACTCTGCGCTGTCGTGTGTTGTGAAGGCCGCCTTGGAGAACGCTTACCTGAAGATCCAAGGCTGAATGCCCGTGACTGTTGAAGTGCTCCCCCACAGGAATAGAACAGTCTTGCCTGGTGATTGTCGAGCGGTGTTCATTCATCCGTTGTCGTAGGGTCTGCATGGTTTCCCCAATGTACCATGCCTCAGGACATCCTTTCCTGCAGCGTATCAGGTAGACAATGTTGGCCCAGTTGCAAGAGTAGGTACCGTGTACCTGGTAGATGGTGTTCTCACGTGAGATGATGGCACCCGTGTCGATGATCCGGCATGTCTTGCAGAGGTTGCTGTGGCAGGGTTGTGTGGTGTCCTTTGCCAGCCAGCGACGCTCATGTCCCATGAATGAATTTTTAAAAAATTCCCATTGGCGTCACCCCAAGCCAGCGGGAAACCCACAGGCGGGGGTGCGCTGCCGGCGGGACTGGAGAATCCCGCCGGTGTGAACGGCCGGAGAATTCCGGCCTAAGCATCTGAACCCACGGTTCATCTCGTACTGAGCAGGATTACAAGTGCAACAACACATATCATCAGTAGGGCAAAACTAATCTGTCTCACTGCTCTTCCATCTCTTCACGCGGGGAAACAGCTGGCTTCCTCTGGGTGCTTCGCCCCGCTGTGATGAAGATTAGCATTTCAGTGACTGCGGAACCGTATCTGCTCAGATTATTTTGTTAACACTGCATTGACCTGCGCTTGACGTGATTAGATTGAATCGAATCATATCATCAAAGAACTTACTGATAAACGTTGTGATGTGTAATGAGAATCTGAATTGAAATTAATTCACCAACAGCATCGTAGGATCGAAAGCACTGGCATGTTGTAATCTAATTAAATTGAAATGAGATTACATTATGGCTGTGGAATGTCTGAATACATTGAGTTTGGATGGGCCTTTTAGCCAATCGAGGTTTAAATACTCCTGCAATTCTGGCTTCTGGTGCATCCCTGGTTTTCCATAAGACCATAAGACACAGGAGCAGAATTAGGCCACTCGGCCCATCGAGTCTGCTCCGCCATTCAATCATGGCTGATTTCATCAATCCACCACTGGCAGCCGACGTAAGACGTGGAATTCTTGCAATGTTTTGCCAAGTTGAAGGCACCACATAATTGCAGCTTGTACATTTTCGGAGTTCAGTTTGATGCAATGGGATCTCTCCTGGGCAATGGTAGCAACCCGGGCCTAGGTAGCAGAAGAGCCAACCATCCTAATGGCAAAACGATTCAGGTCAGAGATGCTCATGAGGCCAGAGGCAGGTAAGCGCAGATGTCTCGGAGAGTCATGCTCACCGCTGGGGAGGGGGCAGACTCTGGAAGGACTTGAAAACAAGGATGTTTCTCTCCTGTGATTTTCCAATTGTGCAATTTTCTGGTGTTTTGCTTCCTGCCTCCAATGTGTAACCACAGAGGAGTTAAGGAGAAAATCAGATCTATGGCACCAAATGGGGAGGCGATGGCCTAGTGGTATTATCGCTAGATTATTAATCCCGAAACTCAGCGAATGTTCAGGTTCGAATCCCACCACGGCAGATGGTGGAATTTGAATTTAATTTTAAAAATCTGGAATTAAGAATCTACCGATGACCACGAAACGATTGTCGGAAAAATCCATCTAGTTCACTAGCGCCCTTTAGGGAAGGAAATCTGCCGTCCTTACCCAGTCTGGCCTACCTATAACTCCAGAGCCACAGCAATGTGTGGTTGACTCTCAAATGCCCTCGGACATCTAGGGATGGGAAATAAATTCTGGCCAGCCTGTGATGTCCATGTCCATGAATGAATTTTTTAAAAATTCAAACTATTCCTTCTCAGTCCAGGTTGCCTCTTGCTAATGCATTCTCATAGCAAGCAAATGTACATTTATCTTTATTCATTCATGGGACATGGACGGCCAGCATTTATTGCCCATCCCTAGCTGCTCTTGGAGTTGAGAGTCAACCACATCGCTGTGGCCCTGGAGTCACATGTAGGCCAGACCAGGTAAAGATGGCAGATTTCCTTCCCTAAAGGACATTAGTGAAGCAGATGGGTTTTTCCAACAATGGTCATTAGTAGATTCTTAATTCCAGATATTTTTTATTGAATTCAAATTCCACCAGCTGCCGTGGCGGGATTTAAACCCAGGTCCCCAGAATATTAGCTGAGTTTCTGGATTAAGAGTCTAGTGATAATACCACTAGGCCATCGCCTCCCCTGTTCGATGTGTAACCCACAAAGGATTTAAAGGCAAACACAGTTCTATGGCATCGGATTTCAAACTATTCCTTCTAGATCCAGGTTGCCTCTTGCCAATGCATTCTCGCAGCAAGCACGGTAAATGCGAATGATCCCGGTGAGACATGTAGAAAGAAATATGGAAGAATTCGGGAGTGAGGACCAAGCCAAAAGGAACTTTTCTTTTTGTTGCTCCAAAAGCAGAAAGAGTTCAATTAAATGTGGTTAACACTGTCCCCATTCAAGTAGCCAGAATTGAACGGCACGAATAGCAAATGAAATATGTGCGGTATGAAAAGGTGACAAGGATTATCTGTCGAGTCAAAGTTTATGTTTGTTTGTGAGTGAGAAAACCATGGTTCTATTTATAGGTCTAATTGCTGTAACCAGCCTATTCACAAGGCTTTATTCATGTGATAATACAGAGGCCACTCTGACAGGCTGTTCTTTAATGATAGCATTGACATAAAGGAAAGTCTTAGAGATAATGGTGATGTTCGCTGAACTGGATCCAGCGGGTCTGCTGCTGGAATACAGAAGACCCATCTCAGAACTGCGTAAGAGAGCTGACTCCCAGAATCCAAATCCAAGAAAGAACAATATGAAAAGCAGCTTTTGAGCTCTGAACTTGGATAGGTTTGCAGCACAAGTGATTAACACTGCGGCCTCGCAGCTCCAGGGACCCGGGTTCGATTCCCGGTTTGGGTCACTGTCTATGTAGAGTTTGCACATTCTCCCCGTGTCTGCGTAGGTTTCCTCCGAGTGCTGCGGTTTCCTCCTACACTTCAAAGATGTGCAGGTTAGGTTGATTGGCCATGATAAATTGCCCACGGGTGTCCTGGGATGTGTAGGTTAGAGGGATTAGCGGGGTAAATGTGTGGGGTTGTGAGGGATAGGGCCTGAGGTGGTTTTGTTGTCAGTGCAGATTCGATGGGCCAAATAGCCTCCTTCTGCACTGTAGGAATTCTATGATTTCTAAGTTGGGCAAGCAGAATCGAGGATTGTCGAGGCAGGACCTGGCAGTAAGTCCGTTACAGCCGAACTAGACAGGGATCAATGCCGCCGGCTCCCAGACCTGTGCTTCTGAGCACTACTGAAATAGGGACAGGAAGATCCCTTCAGAAACAGACAGGAGATTCACTGACCCATTAACAATGGTTCCAAATGGATTCTTTGGAAGATTCTTTCAGAGCACGCCTTTAAAGAAGATTTTCAAAACCCATAACTGCCAAATAATAGTCTGGAGCAGCTGCTTTTGGAAGCTGCACCTTTACTAATTATTCCTCTACTTTCAACCACACTTGCAGATGATGCTTTATGCCACGGGTTTGACCACTGCCATGTAGTTCATCAGTTGTGGGAATGCTAACCTGTGGACGAACTATATCGCAAGTCTGATGTTTGGAAATGATGTTATAAAGCAATGACCCTGCCCACTTAACTGTATACACCTCCCAACCCGTCAGAATGGATTTTAAAATATTGTGAACTCACAGAAAGAGGCCCTTCAGCCCATCATGTCTGCTCCAGCCTTTAAGCATCTATCCTATTTTCCAGCACTTGGTCCGTAGCCTCCTTGCTTTTCGGCCTATGCAGGATCACACTTTAGAACAAGGGACAAAGAAAAATACAGCACAAGAACAGACCCTTCGGCCCTCCAAGCCTGTGCCGATCATGATGCCCTAACTAAACTAAAAGAAATCTCTGCCCTTGCTCGGTCTGTATCCATCTATTCCCTCCCTATTCATGTACCCATCCAGATGCCTCTTTGTGAGCACTTAGAAGATTTGAATTGCTTTATTATTGTCACATGTATTGGTATACAATGAAAAGTATTGTTTCTTGCACGCTTTACAGGCAAAGCATACCATTCATAGAGAAGGAAAGGAGAGGGTGTAGAATGTAGTGTTACAGCCATAGCTAGGGTGTAGAGAAAGATCAACTTAATAAGGTAGGTGCCCTCTTCCCCGGAAACCTTCCCTCCCTCCCACTGGCTGCTGAGCACCTGGGCCAAACACATGAGCTTTGTATCTCACTTTCAGACAATGCAAAGGATGGTACACACAACAGAAAAAGTATTTCTGTTACGAGCACAAATCTGGCATGCTCCTGCCCACGTGAAAAATGGGAATCTGAGGGATGGGGGGATATTAGAGAGAGAAAGACAGGAACTGCACAGGGGTGGGATGTGACAGTGTTCGACTCATTTCCCCTGCCTGCTTGAGATCCACAGAAAAGTACACGTTACAGCAATGCGGAGTCTGAGCCCTGATGCTTAGGCGGAGATGATAAATTGAGCCACAGGAGAGTCACCATTTCAGTGATTCTCAGCACCTTCAGCTGCATCTCAATAACGGGACGCAAATCAGTTTCATGCCGGCCACAGTGGATTTCCCAATCTGCTATGGTGGGCACCAACCAGACTTCATAGAATCATAGAATTCCTACAGTGCAGAAGGAGGCCATTTGGTCCATTGAATCTGTACCGACCACAATCCCACCCAGGCCCTATCCCTCATAACCCCATGTATTTATCCTGGCTCGTCCCCCTGACACTAGGGGGAAATGTAGCATGGCCAATCAACCTAACCCACACATCTTTGGAGTGTGGGAGGAAATCGGAGCATCCGGAGGAAACCCACGCAGACATGGAGAGAATGTGCAAACTCTGCACCAGATCCCACAAGAAATTCACACCAGCATAAAACCGATTTTTGGGCTCCTGCTGAATTCTCCCCCCGAACCACCGCCATTCGACCTGCGAATGGGGGCTTGGGAGAATCCTGCCCAAACAGCTCAGAACGCCTTGTGCTATTAACCAATCTTTCAGACAATGCAAAGGATGGTACTTAGCCAGCAGTCAAGCAGCCAGCACAATTAAGGACCCCACACACCTCGGATATTCTCTCTTCCACTTTCTTCCGTCGGGAAAAAGATACAAAAGTCTGAGGTCACATACCAACCGACTCAAGAACAGCTTCTTCCCTGTTGCCATCAGACTTTTGAATGGACCTACCTCACATTAAGTTGATCTTTCTCTACACCCTAGCCATGACTGTAACACTACATTCTGCACTCCCTCCTTTCCTTCTCTATGAATGGTATGCTTTGTCTGTATAGCGCGCAAGAAACAATACTTTTCACTGTATACTAATACAGGTGACGATAATAATTCAAATCAAAGGTTGCAGTGCAAGAATGAACTTCAATGTTCTGGATCAATAAATTATCCGATTTTCCAGTACCCCATCCATCCTCCTTTTCTCTCTCCTAATGCTTCCTGCATGAATCAGGGTGTTCTCCTTTATGTATTCCTATTTATTATTTTCCCGCCTCTGTGAATCAGATTAATACTTTCTTTTACATCAAAGGTGCTACCAAAGTATAAAATGTTGATAAACCTAGAAGAGTTATATAGCAGTGTGGCCTATTTTGGCTGGGACTGTATATGATTATGTGAAGTATTCACTACGCATGGTGGGAGAGAAAGCCTTGCAATGACATTAAAGACTTGCGCATAAGTATTCATGAGCTAGATTGCAGTTGCCAACTGCTGATTGGGAACCATAGATCATATGAAAGTGAAGCAGTGGAAAGGTGGCCATCACTCATGCTTGGTAGAGCTACGAGTAGCATTTGCAAACCATGATGAATACATTTATCCTTTGTGATAGAGCTTTCTAGTTTTATGCATCGTGTGAGCTTGAAGTATGCAAGGTTCAACATAAAGTGACTGGAGCCATTGCGTTAACCATAAATAAAACAAGAAGCTGTAAATATTGGACACTGGGTGACTACCATTGAATTATCCAGAGTGTTACCATGAATGAAAACAAGGTATTATTCTCACTGACGGTTTCAGATGGCATTGCAACTCATTTCAACATCACTCTTGATACCAGTCCCAAGTAGCTGCCGTTTCCACAGTCACAGAATCCCTACAGTGCAGAAGGAGGCCATTTGGCCCATCGAGTCTGCACCGACTCTCCAACAGGACATCCTTCCCAAGCCTTACCCCAGTAACCCCACATATTTACCCCGCTAATCCCCCTAACCCACACATCCTGGGACACTAAGCAGCAATTTAGCATGGCTGATCCACCTAAACCGCACATCTTGGAGTGTGGGAGGAAACCGGAGCGCTTGGAGGAAACTCACACAGACATGGGGAGAATGTCCAAAGATCTGCGGGTTAGGTTGATTGGCCATGTTAAAATTAATCTTAGTGTCAGGTGGATTAGCAGGGTAAATATGAGGCGTTACGGGAATAGAGCCTGGGTGGGACTGTGGTCGGTGCAGACTCGATGGACCGAATGGCCTCCTTCTCCACTGTGAAGATTCTATGATTCTATGTCTTCACAGAGGCCGGAATCGAACCCAGGTGCCTGGCTCTGTGAGGCAACAGTGCTAACCATTGTGCCATCGTGAATAAAATGGAAAGGTTGAGCGTGGTGTTTTATGCTTGTCAGGTTTGACAGCAAAATGGACAGGAATTTTGGGATAAAAAAGGCTGTCAATTTCCTTTTACAGCTGATTCCCAATTACATTATCCTTTAAGTATAAAAAAATCAAGAATCAAGATGAGATCAAAATTACTCAAAATTTACAGTTTAATTTTTCAAGCACGCCAATGAGACAAGCCATGACCCTGCGATCAACTATTGTGTACACGTGTACAATCTCCAGGAGAAAATCCTGACTGACTTTTTCCTCACCAAACAATGGACATTGTGGACAATTGAAGATGAGTGTCCATATTACTGCCATAGCAGTTCCGGCATCTTTCCTCGCGAGGGGAGAATTGGGAAAAGATAAATCCACTATTCTCTTCAGAAAGCAACAGTTCTATTTAAGACATTCCAGTTGGCTGGACAAAGCCATGAAGTATTGCCATAGCTACATTGGTCGTCAGACCTTTGATATTAAGGAGGTTACAGACTCAAATAAAGTTACGTGAGCAAATGTATGGCTGCTCGGGTTACCTGATTGCCAAAGACAAACACTTCATGAGGAAAAGCATTGAGAGAGGTTGAGAGCCCAATAAAATGAATAGATACAGAGGCTTTTTAGATTGATTTTCAAAGCAAAAACACATATGAGTCCAATCAAGATAAGTGAAATTCAACAAGTCCGTGACAGCGTTTTTAAAAATTCATTCATGGGACATGGATGTCACTGGCTGGCCAGCATTTATTGCCCATCCCTAGTTGCCCGAGGGCAGTTCCTGTGGCTCTGGAGTCACATGTAGGCCAGATTAGGTAAGGACGGCAGATTTCCTTCCCTAAAGGACATTAGTGAATCAGATGGGTTTTTACGACAATTGACAATGGTTTCATGGCCATCAGTAGACTTTTAATTCCAGATTTTTATTGAATACAAATTTCATCATCTGCCCTGGTAGGATTTGAACCCAGGTCTCTCGATCTTGTCCTGGGTCCCTGTATTGCTAGGCCAGTGACAATGCCACTGTGCCACTGCCTTCCCCTACATCCCACTGTTAAGCAGTCAATGAATGAAGGCCCATTAAGCATGTGAGCAGCAAGTCTGCCGAGGTCAAAGGTTTCGGGGAAGTTGGTGTTAAAGACTAAACTCAGTCCATCTGGTTCCTGTTTTCCCCCTCCCTCCTTTCTTGAAGAGCAGAGTTATATTTGCCAGATTCCAATCCTAGGGTGATCAGATTGTTAAAGGCCAAGAATTCCGACTGCCGCAGTGGCGCAGAGGTGACATCATCATGTATGGTGATGACATAATTGCGTATGGAGATAATGTGATCATATATGGTGACTAATTGTGGTTCAAGGTGGTAAAGGCCTAATTATAAGACAGAGATGAAGATGATGCCTGTATGTGTGAGTGTGTGTGCACATGTGTGCATGTGTGCGTGTGTGTGCATGCGTGTGTGCATCCATGCATGTGTGTGCATGCATGCGTACATGTGTGAAAGCGTGTGTGCATCCATGTTTATGCGCGGGTGTGTGCAAATGTGTGTGTGTATGCATGCTTGTGTGCATGCGTGTGCATGTGTGTGCAAATGTGTGTGTGTGTATGCATGCTTGTGTGCATGTGTGTGCGAATGTGTGTGTGTGCATGCATGCTTGCATGATGAGGGGTGAGAGCAGGCAGGTGGTAGCCCGTTTTCTGTGTGCCAGACTCTTTGAACCTGCTACAGACAAGGAGAGGAAAGAGCCTAGGCCCCTGCTAAAGCTAGTCACTGCAACATGGGTACTTCGGCACAAAATACCGGACATAAAACCATCCAGTGTGGCACAATGGCCGGATCAGATGAATGGACACCCTGTCCAATCCACTGGTCCATTTCAGAATCTAGGGAATTTTGGAAGTTCACATCGAATGACGGTTGTGTGTGGCACGGTGGCACAGTGATTAGCACTGCTGCCTCACAACACTAGGGACTCGGGTTCAATTCCCGGCTTGGGTCACTGTCTGTGTGGAGTTTGTACGTTCTCGCCGTGTCTGCGTGGGTTTCCTCCGGGTGCTCCGGTTTCCTCCCACAGTCCAATAGATGTGTGGGTTAGGTGCGTTGACCTGAACAGGCGCCGGAGTGTGGCGGCTAGGGGAATTTCACAGCAACTTCATTGCAGTGTTAATGTAAGCCTTACTTGTGACTAATAAATAAACGTACTTTTTTTTAGTGCATCCACTATCCCTGGTGCCACTTCCTTTAGAAACCTAGGACGTAAGCCATCATGTCCTGTGCTCCACAACACTTTTTCTTTACTAATATTAATCACTTTAAGTGCCATTCTCTTTGGGCCCTTGGTTCTTCACTATTTCTAGTATATTTTTGCGTCTTCTGCTGTGAAGACAGACACAAAACATTTCTTTACCTTCTCTGTTGTATCCTTGTTCCCCATTATAATTTCTCCTATCTCTGCCTCCTCGCTACTCACTTCATGAGTCACTTCCTTTCTACATACAAGCCCTCACTATCTGCTCGTATATCTTTAGCAAGTTTAACTTTCATATTCTATTTTATAGAATAGAGCAGCAAGGTGGCACAGTGATTTTATAGGGCAGCACGGTGGCACAGTGGTTAGCACTGCTGCCTCACAGCGTCAGGGACCTGTGTTCGATTCCCAGCTTGGGTCACTGTCTGTGCGGAGTCTGCATGTTCTCCCTGCGTGGGTTTCCTCCGGGTGCTCCGGTTTCCTCCCACGGTCCAAAAGACGTGCTGGTTTGGCCATGCTGAATTCTCCCTCAGTGTACCTGAACAGGTGCTGGAGTGTGGGATCTAGGGGATTTTCACAGTAACTTCATTGAAGTGTTAATGTAAGCCTACTTGTGACGCTAATAAATAAACTTTCTCCCCCTTCATCAATGTTTTTATCCACCTAGAAAAAGACTAATTGTCGGGCATAATATTCCCCAGGGTAATATTGTAAGCTTCTTCCTTTAATCCAATATCTACAATCTTTAACCACTTTGGTTAGAAACAGATGGCTCTCTTTTCCATTGGGGTTTTTATTTCTCAACGGACTGTAAGATAGAGAGAAGAACTTGCAAAATAAAAAGCGTGAAAATCTTCACTTAACCCCGTTGGGCTGAATTTTAAATTTGTTCAGGTCCAATAACTATAATATAGCCATTATATTCCAGAACACGCAAATCGAGAAAATCAATTGCATCTGTTTGGAGCAGGTTGACAGTTTATGATAATATACAGATTATATCATGAAGCAGTATGCTAATAAGCAAGCTTGATTATACTGTTTGCACATTCATTTATTCTGCAGGGCTGGAGAAAGGCACTTACAGATCTTGAAAGCAGTGCGATTGGAAGGAGTTATGTTTTAAAAGTAATCTTTTTTTTTCTGGGCACTGCAGGAATTAACGGCTGCAAAACAAAATTATTCAGAAGAATGACTTGTGACATCTAATTTATTCTATAATAAAACAAGTCACATTTTGACAACGCTACATATTGGAATTGGTAGATAATTTTGTTGAAGTTAAAATGCAAACAGCGTACTGAAAGAAGGCATGTTTAAATATCACACTTGAAATTATTTCCTGTTTGCTGCTGTTTCGTTTCAATCCAAAGTTACTAAATTTATCGAGGTTAACCCGCTTTATGGAGATACTAAAAAAAAACTACGCTCGGCAGTTTATTAATCATTTATTTATTTATGTATTATTTATTTCTTTATTATTAGTGTCACAAGCAGGCTTACATTAACACGGCAATGAAGTTATTGTGAAAATCCCCTAGTCGCCACACACTCCGGCGCCTGTTCGGGTACACTGAGGGAGAATTTAGCATGGCCAATGCACCCAACCAGCACGTCTTTTGGACTGTGGGAGGAAACCGGAGCACCCGGAGGAAACCCACGCCGACACGGGGAGAGCGTGCAGACTCCGCACAGACAGTCACCCCAAGCCGGGAATCGAACCTGGGTCCCTGGTGCTGTGAGGATCAAGTGCAAATGTAAAACATGGGGTTATGGGGATAGGGCCTGGGTGGGATTGTGGCTGGTGCAGACTTGATGGGCCGAATGGCCTCCCTCTGCACTGTAGGATTCTATCATTCTATGAGAATAGTAATGGAAATTGTGTCTCAAAAGAACTGCTGATGAAATCAGGAATGTTACAAGGGTGTTATAGGAAATGAATATAATTCATGAAGCCATATACATGACTTTTAGTACCTTACACATTGAGAAATGTCGGTACCCTTTCCAGTTTATGAAACCAGAAGGATCTTGGTGTATGAATATATTTCCCTTACGAGCACCATATAAGCAAACATACAATAGCTCAAAAATATGGATGTGACCATAAAAAGAGTGAGACGGATCTATTTAAATAAATATTGCTGGATAGAGACATGTTACTGAAGCTGTTCATCCTTCACAAACACATGAATGCCAAATTTCAAACAATCACAACAATCCATACTACAGGAACGAAGAGTACTGATTGGTTAAGTTTATTTATTAGTGTCACAAGTCAGCTTACATTCACACTACTATGAAGTTACTGTGAAAATCCCCTAGTTGCCACACTCCTGCGCCTGTTCGGGTTCACTAAGGGAGAATTTACCTGGCCAATGCACCAGTCTTTCAGACTGTGGGAGGAAACCGGAGCACCCGGAGGAAACCCACACAGACACGGGGAGAACGTGCAGGCTCCGCACAGACAAGCCGGGAATCGAACCCGGGTCCCTGATGCAGTGCTAACCACTGTACATTGTTATTCATCAGCAATTATCTGGAATGATGCTCAGAGCAACTCTCAGTGCCGGTTACTGACCAGATCCTCAATAGCAGTGTTCATTTTGTAACAGAGCTTTAATTGAGTATATGTGAGTGTGTGTACCTAGTGGTACACACAATCCACTGTACTATGGTACTGTTCCGAAGCTAGAAAAAAATAATGCATTTCTATAGCACCTTTCTTGACCTCCGCACCTCCCAAAGCACTTTGCAGCCCACATCGGCACATTGCAGGAAATGCCACAGCCAATTTGTGCACAGCAAGATCTCACAAATAGTGCTGAGATGGTGACCAGATAATCTGTTTTGGCGATGTCGGTTGAGGGATAAAGATTGGCCAGAGCTCCGGGGAGGATTTGTCTACTCTTCTCCAATAATAGTGTCAGGGGACCTTTCAGATCCCACCTGAAAGAACAGATGGGATCTGGCTTTCACACTTCACCTGAGAGACAGTGGGCGGGATTCTCCGGCCTCCGAGCCGTGTGTTTCCCGCCAGTGGGAGGTAGCGCGTTGTTTGCTGGTGGTGGGATTCTCCAGTCCCGCCACTGTCAATGGGAATTCCCATTGATATCACCCCATGCCGGCGGGAAACCCAGGGGCGGGGGCGCGTTGCTGGTGGGAGGGGAGAATCCCGCTGGCGTGAACGGCCGGAGAATTCCAGCTAGTGCCTCTGCCAATGCAGCACTCCCTCAGAACTGCAGAGGATTGTCAGGCTAGATTTTGTGCTCAAATCTTGATATAATTTGGAGTCATCGCCATATATATTGATTGGTTCAGAGCGGGGACAGGTTAGAAGTGACAACAATGCCTGTGTAAATGAAATATTGACCAGAATTATTCAAGCACATGTTTCAACTGCAGCTAGCAGTTTTGATATCGAAAGACAAAATCTAGATTGTACAATATCACGGTAGCACAGTGGTTAGCACTGCTGCTTCACAGCTCCAGGGTCCCGGGTTCGATTCCCGGCTCGGGTCACTGTCTGTGTGGAGTTTGCACATTCTCCTCGTGTCTGCGTGGGTTTCCTCCAGGTGCTCCGGTTTCCTCCCACAGTCCAAAGATGTGCGGGTTAGGTTGATTGGCTAGGTTAAAAATTGCCCCTTAGAGTCCTGAGATGCGTAGGTTAGAGGGATTAGCAAGTAAATGTGTGGGGGTAGGGCCTGGGTGGGATTGTGGTCGGTGCAGACTCGATGGGCCGAATGGCCTCCTTCCGCACTGTAGGGTTTCTATGATTTCTATGATCATGGGCACGATTGTGAATAACAAAATGGCATAACGTCTGAGCTTCTTTAGTTACAGTTGGCCTTGTCCTTGGTACTGTCTGTTTTAGAGCATTACCTCGTGTTTGTTTGTTGTTGTGAGGATGTTCATTGTCTGGGGTGTTGTGTAGGGTTCCGGTGGGACGTAGGTGGCTGCTGAAACTGATCTTTTGACCGGAAGGTTCTGCTGCAAATGGGACGCAGGGGACCGCAGATTATTGAGTTTTGAATAAATTGCTGGCTCGGGATTTCCTCTCCTTGTGTTTCCTCTCTGCTCTGATACCCATCGAGTTTTGAAGGCTGCCACACCATTTTTTTTAATTTGGTGTGCCAGGTGCACAATCCTGGATGATCTTCTCCCAGGTCTTGAGGCTGACATCGACACTTCTAAGTGATGCCTTCAGAAAGTTTTTGTCATGCTTCCTATGTCCATCATGTCAGCGCACCCAAAACCCAAACTCTCCAGGGAAGATTCACGAGTGTCAGACATTCTGGCTACAGGACCACCTCAACTCAGTTGCGAATGTCTCGATATGGTGTGGACGCTTGGCATGCCAGTTTGGGTGAGCAGCTCAGTGACTGGTATTTAGTCCTGCCATCCTGCCAAGGCAGCTCAAGTGAATCGGTTGAACTTCTTGGCATGTCTTTGGTACCCAGTCCAAGGGCGTGATCTTACCGGCCGTTTGCGCCACGCTCCCCCTGCAGCGAAGTCGGAGAATTTGGCGCTCAGTCAAATCTCCGTTCACTGCAGCGGGATGGGAAAATCTTTTTGGCATGAACGGTTGTAAAATTTCGGTCCATGTCTCACATGTGTAGAGCAGGGTGGGTAGGACCATTGCTCCACATATGCAGACTTACTCCTCTTCATTCTCAAACTGATGCGTGCCGAAGGCTACACTGCTATGGCAATACTTGCATGAGTCTCGTCGTCCATATAGACAGCTCGGGAACTGTCCTGTTGACGTAAGTGAACTTATTCAGGGCTAAAGTCAAAATGTTGTGGATGCTGGAATCTGAAACAAAAAGAGAAAATGCTGGAAAATCTCAGCAGGTCTGACAGCATCTGTGGGGAGAGAATAGAGTCAATATTTCGAGTCTGAGTTGACAGGTTTTAGTCATGGACCTCGGGCTTCAGATGGGGCTTTCCTGGAGCAGGCTGTTACATGACTTCAGTTTGCTTTGTGCTGATTGGAAGGTTAAAGTTTTCACATGCAGTAGAGAACAAGTCCATGATACATTGCTTGCCCAACTTTGAAGCAAGAACTGGTGTCAGTTATTGGCAAACAGGAAATCACAAAGTACGTCCTTGGAGGCCTTTTGGAACATAGATGCAAAATTAAGAAGAAAACCTTTATCTTTCCGAGTGCGAAAATCAAGCATGAATTATTAAACCTCCCCTACAGCTAAAATACCTCAGAAATCTCAACGATCACCACTGTGTGTGAGGAGCACATTGTCTCAAATAAGTATGCTTCACTCCAAGCCCAGTGTTCTTCTCTTTTCTGAACTCCACTCTCAAAAGCATCGACCCTGGCTGAATTCCAGGAGTCCTTCAAGTATAGTTCTCAATTTAGTATTCCTCACACATGAATCTAGACAGTGAGTGGTGAAAGCTAGTTCGATCTGGTGGGTAGCCCACTACAGAGTAAAATTTTTTGCAGCATGCAACTCTGAGAAGGGAATCTCTCTACTTCATCTGTACTGGAGGAAGCCACCCCCTGTGAAGGCAGTAGAATGATAGGTTGAGCACTTCAGTAATCTACTAAGAGCGCTGGTCAGCCATGGAATATCTATCGTGTAGTTTAATCAGCAAGTAAGGGTTTCTGAGAGAAATCATGATTCAAATTTAAAGTTTATTTATTAGTGTCACAAGTAGCAACTGTGAAAATCCCCTAGTCACCACACTCCTGTTCGGGTACGCTGAGGGAGAATTTAGCATGGCCAATGCACCTAACCCGCACGTCTTTCGGACTGTGGGAGGAAACCGGAGCACCCTGAGGAAACCCATGCAGACACAGGGAGAATGTGCAGACTCCGCATAGACAGTGACCCAAGCTGGGAATTGAACTGGATCCCTGGCGCTGTGAGGCAGCAGTGCTAACCACTGTGCCACCGTGCTGCCCAAGTGCCCCCAAGTGGGCAGACTCTCACTCACTCTGTAAAGATGGGAGTTTTTTTTATTTGTTCAAGGGATGTGGGTGCCTCTGGCTGGGTCAGCATTTATTGCCCATTCCTGAGGGCAGTTAAGAGTCAATCACATTGCCGTGGGTCTGGAGTCACATGTAGGCCAGACCCAGGTAAGGACGGCAGATTTCCTTCCCTAAAGGATATTAGTGAACCAGATGGGTTTTTTCAACAATCGACAATGGTTTCATGGTCATCTTTTAATTTCTTTTAATTTCAGACTTTTATTGAATTCAGATTTCACCATCTGCCGTGGTGGGATTTGAACCCGGGGCCCCTGACCATTACCCTGGGTCTCTGGATAACTAGTCCAGATACTAGACCTTTCTCAGGCTTACTAAATTGTAATGGAAGGGTTGTCCCTAATCTCGTGACTATTCTAAAACTCTTGCGCACTCTACTTTGTCAAAACAGAAAGTGGAACTGGCCGGATGAATGTAAGAGAGAATGTGTGTGAAGCTAAAGAGGTACCACTCACGTCAGAAGTCCTGGCACATTTTGAGTGAAAGTTATCCCTGCAATTGGTATGTGACGTATCACCTTACGGGGTTGGGGGGGGCGATGGATTCCCACATAATGTCCACAGGCGAAGAGAAGCCAAAAAGCCTTCACGTCGAGGACCTTGAATAAAGCCGAAAGCAGCTCATGTGCAGATGGAGAAAGAAATTCTAGGAATCATTTTTGGAATAAAACGGTGCTACCAATTCCATTTTGGGAGGAAATCCACATTATCGATGGACCATCGTCCACCAACAGTGATTTTTGGGCCTCATACCGGGATTCCATCACCGGCAGCGAGCGGGATGCAGAGGTGGGAATTGCAGTTATCAGCACACACACACACACACACACGTATACACACACACACATGTATACACACACACACGCACACACACGTATACACACACACACATGTATACACACACACACGCACACACACATGTATACACACACAAACACGCGTATACACACATGTATACACACACGTATACACACATGTATACACACACACAAAACAAAGTATCGTCAGTCAGATCTGCATGGGAACGCAGATGGATTCTCCTGACTACTCTTACCAAATAGTTCGTCAGTCAGCAGTTTGTGTGGAAACTTTTTCTACTTTGAGCATGTACATAACACTCCTGTAACGGCAGTACAAGTTAAGAAGCATGCCAGAAATGATCCAGTACCCTCAGAGGTTATGGACTTCCCGAGAGCATGACAGTGACCGAGCAATGGGGAAAGCAGAGCCAGTCAACCTCAGAACACTCCGCCAACTCCAGTTGAGACAACCATGAACGATGTTCAACCCAAATTAAAGACCCAGAGGTTGCAGCAAGCACCAAAAAGCAGAAGATAGATGCAAAATACTGCAGATGCTGAAATCTGAAACAAAACAGAAAGAGAAACTGAAAATGCTGGAAAACCTCAGCAGGTCTGACAGCACCTGTGGAGAGAGAATAGAGCCAACGTTTCGAGTCTAGATGATTGTCTGATGAAGGGTCATCCAGACTCAAAACGTTGGCTCTATTCTCTCTTCACAGAGGTTGTCAGACCCGCTGAGATTTTCCAGCGTTTCCTGTTTTAGTTGTGACTAAACAACAGAAGCCTGAGGTTCACTGACAACCAGACAGACAACGATGGCCTTCGAAAGGTCTGTCCTATTGACTGTAATGATTATTGATTGTTCATGTTATACTGTTTATTGTGTCAAGGACCTTTGATTTAAAGGGTGAGGAAAATATTGTGTATTCATGGTATTGTTAGTGTTTTTGCCCTAGCAGCCTTGCTGTGGAACAGGGGCACTTTAAGAGACCGATCATGTGACATCATCGGATTGGCCATTTGCATGGGCAAATGGGTAGTGTTACATAGCAGCCTGTATTGTTAACATTGTCTAATGAAGCTCTTTATTTGTTTGAAGCGCTGAGGCCTGCAGACTTAATTTTAAAGCCACCACGTTCACACCTTCCTGCACGAGAGAATTCCAAAGAGCGGCTAAATGGTTGACCCATTCTGGGACTGTGCCCCCGAGTTCTAACCTCCCCAACCAGAAGAATCATCCTCCCACCGTCTACCCCACAAGTCCCTGATGAATTGTATGTGGGGGTGAAGAATTAATATTGTGGGGAGGGGAGATCTGGGGGTGGGATTCTCCAGCCGCACTCGCCCCAAAACCGGAGAATCCCGCCCAAGGTCAATGGACCTTTGCATGGTCCGCCCCCATCCCCCCACCCGCTACAATTCCCGTGGAGGGCATGACGGGAGAATTCCCTCCCAGGACTGGGGTTAAGCGGGGGATGGGAAGAGAGTGCCAACTGGGGCAGATTAGTTTCGAATCCACCCTTGGAGCACAGATGGGTCTCCACTAGTTCTCCTGTTCCAGATGAGGTGAAGTTGTCATTGTGGTCTATATTTGATCTTGTCCCTACAGAACCCTAAAAACAGCAATCATATCAAACCATTCAATAGTCTCTTTTCCAGTGGGAACATTTCAATTTACATAATCACTTCTCACAATCCAATCCCTTCACTCATGCTGTTCTCCCCTAATGTCCTTTTATGAAGCAAAAATCTGATTAAGTGTCAAGTGTTGATTGAATAATGTGTTTAAACGCAGAGACGTGTGTTAGTCCATTTCCATGCGAATTCGCAGTACTTATTCCACATGTAACAGTAAGAGCAATGGACAGTGCTTATTTGTATTCACAATAGATCTAAAATAGCAGATCATTAGGATGATTCTGGGCCCTCTTTGATCCAAAAGAAAATATTAAACTTTTCCGCTTGTAAGTTAATTAAAAAATGAAGAACTGGCTAGGTCAGAAGGTGAATTTATTTAACTCACTAATTCTTCTATTTGAGGATTAAAAGGAACTTCTTCTCCAGGTTTTGTATCATCATTGGTTTATATCATTAACTCCCATTTGCATTGCCATAGCAACTCCAGCCCTCCTACACAAACTATAGCAAATAGATATGCAAATTAAGTAGAGATAGGACAAGGAAAGGTCAGACACCATAAATAATGTCTCAAAGTGACATCTCAGGAAAGTTGCAAAGAGAAGCTACAATCCTCTCTTATCTGAATTCAGAGAGTCAGACATTTTAATTAGAACCTACGGTTCAGTATCTACCTAATGATCGACCGGTGGCATTCGCAAACGTTGAGATGTGCAGGGGAAAGCGTTCCCTAATGGAGTCTCCAGTCTATGTTGAGTGTGCTATGCTCAGGCAAAGTGGAAGTAGCAACACTGCAGTTAACTGGCCACCGATCCCTTGAAACATGGGGAGCGACCAACCAACTAGTGGGGGTCCCACTTTAGATCACCATCCAGTGACTCCCACTAGAATGGGGAGTCAATATCCCGCCATTTCCGGTGAATTTTCCAAGAGGGACTGGCAGCAATGTTGAGGAAATCTACAGGCCCTGTGGGGATCACACATGTGTCTGATGAACATCCTGACATCAGTCCTAAATTCATAGACATGCAACAGTGCAGAAGGAGACCATTCGGCCCATCGGGTCTGCACTGCCTCTCCGACAGAGCATCTTACCCAGGCCCTATCCCCGTAACCCCATGTATTTACCCCACTAGTCCCCCTAACCTACACATCTTGGGACAGACACTAAGGGGCAATTTAGCATGGCCAATCCACCTGACCTGCACATCTTTGGACAGTGGGAGGAAACCGGAGCACCCGGAGGAAACCCATGGGGGAGGACGTGCAAACTCCACACAGACAGTCACCCGAGGCTGGAATCGAACCTGGGTCCCTGGTGCTGTGAGGCAGCAGTGCTAACCATTGTGCCACCATGCCACACATTGGAACCTGTTTGTGTGACATCATGATGAAACATTGAGCAGCTCTGACCAAAAATACAAAGCTGACTTTGTCCCGGCTATGCTGATGCAATCAGGTGCATCTATCTATGTTTAAGATGCGATATTTCATTGTGTACCATCCTGTCTATCGACTTAATTTGGCCCTAACCGTTCCCCTGTGGACGGGTTGGAATTTTACCGCCTTACCCACCCTGGAATCGGAGCAGGTGAGGCTCACAGAACGGAATTCTCCGTTGGCCTCGGGCTGGATTTTATGAGCCTTGCCTGAGGTCGTAAAACCTCCTAATTAGCACTGCTGGCGTTTACTTCTAGGAAATGTCTGTTACCTTTGTATTCTCATCAGCCCATGAGTACTTGCTGGACCCGCAGACATTGTGTGGGCAACTGTTCGGTTATTATGCTTCACTCCTCTTCACTCCCACTTGCGAGGAGGAGTTCAAGGACTGTGCATCTGCTGGAGCTCAGCTTAAGAATCGGGCAGCTCCTGAAGGACTTGCAATGAACGTTGAAACATTCCAGTGTCTTTCAAAAGCGAAGAAGAAGCCTGGTTCCAGCAGCTCTTGGCATCCAAAATGGCTTTGTTACAGGAATAGGATTGCTGTTTTCAGTCATTTTATCACAAAAATACTAGGAGTTCCTGTCCTGTAAAAGAAAGTTGCTTGCTCCACCCAGCTGTAAAACTTGCTTACCTGGAAAGATGTAACAGAAGTGGCAGCTGTAATATACGTGAACTTGATAATGCTCCAGATTTGCAAGTATATGTGTTGGTTGTACTGCTGTAGTTTATTTATAAATTATAATCTCATCAAGTTGGCTGGAAGTCGAGCTGTAAAGGAAATTAAGTGGATAAAATCTGGACGTTTGCTGTAATTCTGAGCTGGTGTGGACTGATTGGCTTCATGATGCAGTAATGCTGGTCACAATCCAATTTCTATTCGACAATCATAGCAAGAGCGGTCTGGAGATGAAAGGTGGCAGATTTTGCCAATCCTAAACTTATTATTTTCTGCCAACATACTCATGCTCCACTTCTCTATTTTAATTAGTTATGTTAGCATGAACATCTGGTTGGAGTTTAATAATCCAACAGTCTGAGAATACACCTCTTCATTTAATCGCTCACTCCAATTCAAGGTCGCAGGGAGTTGGACGGACACCGGGCACTAGGTAGGGTACACCCAGAACGGGACACACACAGAGGACACACATTCACACAAACTGAGGGGCAACTAAATCAATCCACCTAACCCGCACATCTTTGGACTGTGGGAGGACTTTTCTCCAGAGCACCCGGAGGAACCCCACGCACGGGGAGACGATGGCCTTGTGGTATTATCGTTAGACTATTAATCCAGAAACTCAGCTAATGTTCTGGGGACATGGGTTTGAATCCTGCCACAGCAGATGGTGGAATTTGAATTCAATTTTAAAAATCTGGAATTAAGAATCTACTGATGACCATGAAGCCATTGTCAGAAAAACCCATCTGGTTCACAAATGGCCTTTAGGGAAGGAAATCTGCCATCCCTACCTGGTCTGGCCTATATGTGATTCCAGATCCACATCAATGTGGTTGACTCTCAACTGCCCTCGGGCAATTAAGGATGGGCAATAAATGCTGGCCCAGCCAGCGATGCCCATGTCCCACGAATTAATTTTAGAACGCGCGAACTCCACACAGACAGACACTCAAGGCCGGAATCAACCCTGGGTCCCTGGAGCTGTGAGGCAGCAATGCTAACTACTGTGCCACTGTGCCACCCCCATGAGAATCCAGTATACAGGTAACTCTGAGTAGGACCATTGTTGATACTATGGGCCCGACAACTCTGTAAAGGGAGTATCACTGGTTCAGTATAGGTTCTACATCCCAGGACACAACATCAGCTTCCAGGGATTGGTGTAAAACCATTCAATACTGAAAAACTGGAGTATTTGTAATAGGTCTGCACTTCATAGCAAGTTAATTGTGTATGTTTAGCTCAGTTGGCTGGACAGCTGGTTAGTGATGCGGAGCAATGCCAACAGTGTGGGTTCAATTCCCATAACGGCTGAGGTTATTTATGAGGCCTTCTCAACCTTGCCCCTCACCTGGGGTGTGGTGACCCTTAGGTTAAATCACCACCAGTCAGCTCTCTCCCTCAAAGGGGAGAGCAGCCTATGGACATCTGGGACTGTGGCGACTTTACCTTTTATTGTGTGTGAAAACTTTTGGGACACTTTGACTTTTACCCTTTATTTACTTCTCTCCAAATGTTCTTTATCCATTCACCTGAATTCCAATTGAGTCTCCTATGTGATATTTCATCAAAAGCATTTTGAAAAATCTATATAAACCACATTTATTGTGTTGCCTTTAACCATTTCTTCTGGAATTGAAGGAATCCTACAAGGGGTATCTTGCCTTTTGCAAATCTACCTGATGATTGCCATTGATTTACTGAGTGAAGAGTAACCTTGTTCTGTATTACACTGATAGTAAATGTGCACAGCACATTTCACCGAGGGACGTCACTCACTACAGGTGGGGTTCTACGGCTGCACCTCAAAACCGGACAATCCCGCCCGAGGTCAGTGGGCTTGTGTGTGGTCCGCCCCTCCCCCCCCGCTACGATTCCCGTGCTGGGCGGGACAGGAGAACCCCTCCCTACATCTTCCCATCTCTACTCTTTGCCAGAATCAACCACATAACTCACTCTCATCGAATCCTCTCTGAGTCATTTAACACTCCAGTTGTACCAGCTGATGTTAGTACAGTGTATTTGTGAGATCTATTCAATGGAAAGAGAGAGTTAGGGGAGATAACTGAATTTTTTAAAGTTACATGTTTTCAATTTACAACTGTGAAAACTAACATGGGAAACACTACAAAGTATTTACAGCTCAGAGACAGGCCATTCGACTGAAGATGTTAATGATATCCTCAGGCTATCTCCTGCATTGCGCAGCCAATAAACTATCATAGAATCCCCACAGTGCAGAAGGAGGCCATTCGGCCCATCGGGTCTGTACCGACAACAATCCCATCCTGGCCCTATCCCCGTAACCCCACATATTTACCCTGCTAAACCCCCCCTGACACTAAGGGGCAATTTAGCATGGCCAATCCCCCTAACCCACACAACTTTGGACTGTGGGAGGAAATTGGAGCACCCAGAGGAAATCCACACAGACACGGGGAGAATGTGCAAACTCCATACAGGCTGGCATTGAACCCGGGTCCCTGGCGCTGTGAGGCAGCAGTGCTAACCACTGTGCCCCACTTGAGAAGTGTAATTGCTATTGGTTTCCTTTAGGCAAATCCAGAAGCTAATTGCTCATGCCACAAGGTACCACAAACAGTAAATGAGGCGATGATCAGTAAACAATTTTTTTCTTGGTGGCTAAATGTTGACCACGACAGCAGTGCTCCTTTGAAAAGTGTCATAAATTCTTTTTGGGGTTGCCAACTCTCCAGCGCTGGCCTGGAATCTCCAGGAATGGGGATCAGCAGCAAGGGCAGAGAAGATGATTCGGCCCCTTTCTGAGGTCGGGTTCCTCAATCAGGCACTGAGTGCCTTTGAGTGAAGGATGCCCGTGCCCCCTTTCTGGGAGAGACAATATGCATCTCACACTGTGCTCGTGCTCCCTGCATGATGATAGGCCCATCTGCTGCTACGGTGATAGGGATAAGGCCCAAAGGTGATAATTAATTACCCACTCAAGGGCCTCAGTCGGCAGAGGTGCAAGAAGCCTGAGCATTGGTCCCTCTGCCCTGGACTTAACGGATTTGGAAAGGTGCTGCATGCTCACAGGCCTTCCCCCAACCCGATTAAATACTTTCCCCACCTCCAGACAGAGAGGGCATCAGATTCCACCATCAAACCTCCATTAGATTTGTGTCTTCTTCTATTGAGTTTGAGCCAGTCCTTCACCTCTGTTTGCAACTATAATGAAGGTAGATGTTCACTTGTCCCTTCTTTACCAGCATGGTGGGCACTGTGGTTAGCACTGCTGCCTCACAGCACTAGGGACCCGGCTTTGATTCCCAGCTTGGGTTCCTGTCTGTGTGGAGTTTACACGTTCTTCCTGTGTCTGCGTGGGTTTCCTCCGGGTGCTCCGGTTTCCTCCCACACTCCAAAGATGTGTGGGTTAGGTGGATTGGCCATGATAAATTGACCCGAGTGTCAGGGGGTTTAGCAGGGTAAAGACGTGGGGTTACAGGGATAGGGCCTGTGCGGGATTGTGGTCGGTGCAGGCTCGATGGGCCGAATGGCCTCCTCCTGCACTGTAGGGATTCTGTGAAATATTTCTGAAATAGTCAGGAGAAATGATAAGGAAGTACACGCCGGAATTTTACCACCCCGCCCGCCATGGGAATCGGAGCGGTCGAGGGGCGGACAGTGGGAAGGTCCATTGACCTCGGGCGGGATTTTATGGCTTTGCTCGAGCAGAGACCGGAAAATCCCGCCCATGGTGTCAAGGTTAGTTGTATCTCTGTCAAGAAAATTAAATTTTGCCAAGAGTCTTGCTGAGGTCGAAACACAGCTTTTTATGTGCACATCAGCTATAAAGCTATCACTGCACATTTACGTGTGGAACTGCTGCGGTTATGTTATTTACTGAGTGAATCTCAATAATCAATGATAATTCCATTAAGATTTCACAAAAGGACAGCTTAACTGTCCTCTCATGATCCCGGCTATTTCGGAGCTATTCGCCTCCCTGATCCCCTCTGACCACTAAGTGCGGAAATTCATCAGTGTGGATAAATGGGCCTGTGCTGAATCTCGGCCCACACTGTGGCATCGTCATCCTGCCAGGAGCGGGGAATCCCCGCACACAGTCTCATTTTTCAACAGTAACCTCAAAAGCATTCCCTGCCAATCTGGGGACCTCGTGCCAATTTGACTGGTACAGAATAAAAAGAACACTGTGGCCAAATGTAATAGAATCAAGGGCCCATCAGTGATCCAGAATGGCCGCCTTTCAGTTCTAACTTAATTAGAACAAGACACAACACTAAATTATGCCAATTATGGAAGCAACGTGGGGGTAATACAGAAGAAGAGAATTGAAAACTGTACGCAAGAGCTGAATCAACACCGGGTCTTAACTCAAGGGGTTTGAGTGATTGTCATGTAAACTGTGTGGCAAGGTAATCCAGCACTCTCAAAGAATCAGGGCGATAAGAATGTCTATTGGCATTTCATCCATTTTGGGAGACGATGGACTGTACCCAGGGTATCGAACATCATCTGTTTTATTTTATTTATTTTATTCATTAACAGGATGTGGGCGTCGCTGGCTGGGCCCTGCATTTATCCCTAACTGCCTCCATTTCAGTTGGCATTTGAGAGTCAACCACATTGCTATGGGTCTGGAGTCACATGTAGGCCAGACCAGATAAGGACGGCAGATTTACCAGTTGAATAATAGGCATTCTTCCCCACCAGAAGCAGTTCAACTGAATTGTTCATTTTTTGAAAACATTGACTTGATGGGATTCCACTGCCTACTCTGGGTTTTGATTTTTTAGACCTGGTACGGATAAAGTTGTCTGTTAATAGCTTACTCTCAACTTCACTTCCTGAAGAGAAAAGCCAAAGGAGGAACTGCACAAATCCCAGCTGGCTGGACCAGCATTTATTACCCGTCTTGAACAGCCCTCCTCTTCAGAGGGCATTTGAGTGTCAACCACATTGCTGTGGCTCTGGAGTCACATGTTGGCCAGACCGGGTAAGGACGGCAGATTTCCTTCCCTAAAGGACATTAGTGAACCAGATGGGTTTTTCCAACAATTGACGATGGTCATCAGTAGACTTTGAATTCCAGATTTTTATTGAATTCAAATTTCACCATCTGCCAATGGCAGGATTCAAACCCGCGTCCCCTTGCTCTGGCTCTCTGGACTAATAGTCCAGAGACAATACCACTCTGCCATTGCCTTCCCTGTTGTGGCTGTAGAGGCTGAGCTGTGAGCGGCAGTCCCATCCGCAGCAGGCACAGATGAATGGCCTGAGCTCGGCTGATGTTTCTTTCTTCCAGCAGGGTTTCGCGTCTACTAATTGGCCATTTTTTTTGTCCTCTGCCTTTTTTACACCCTTCCTGACCGCCCAGATACTCAGTCAGCAGCAAGCATTGCCCATGTCCCTGCTCCGATCCCAGTCAACTTGCGGCCATCCTTGTATCGCAGTCATGGCCAATCTGCTGGTCTGGTACCAATAATAGGCTCGCCAAGGAGCAAGCCCTTGGAGACCCGCCCATCATCCATTTGCCACATATGACCCAGTCAGTGGAGTCTCTGCTGACTCAAGGGGGGGAAGCGTGATGGAGGATCCAAGAATGCTGGTGTAATTCCATATTTGGCACTCCATCTTGCCAAGAAATGCTGAATATTTGTCTGAAACAACAGAGGTGTAAGCTGTTCAGCTGCTTTTTATGGCTTCCATACGTTGTCCATGCCACGTTACTGAGCTGAGGAACAAGCCTGGTACATATGGAGCTTTGGATTTTTCATTAGTCTGATGTTGGTCCTGTTATGATTCCCTGTCCCCTCCCCCCTGTTTGGGATCTTTCCCTGTCCCCTCTCCCCAGTTTGGATTCTTTCCCTGTCCCCTCTCCCCTGTTTGGGTTCTTTCTCTGTCCCCTCTCCCCTGTTTGGGACCTTTCCCTGTCCCCTCTCCCCTATTTGGGATCTTTCCCTGTCCCCTCTCCCCTATTTGGGATCTTTCCCTGTCCCCTCTCCCCTATTTGGGATCTTTCCCTGTCCCCTCTCCCCTGTTTGGGATCTTTCCCCATCCCCTCTCCCCAGTTTGGGTTCTTTCCCTGTCCCCTCTCCCCTGTTTGGGTTCTTTCCCTGTCCCCTCTCCCCTGTTTGGGATCTTTCCCTGTCCCCTCTCCCCTGTTTGGGACCTTTCCCTGTCCCCTCCTCCCTGTTTGGGATCTTTCCCTGTCCCCTCTCCCCTATTTGGGACCTTTCCCTGTCCCCTCTCCCCTGTTTGGGACTTTCCCTGTCCCCTCTCCCCTGTTTGGGATCTTTCCCTGTCCCCTCTCCCCTGTTTGGGGCCTTTCCCTGTCCCCTCTCCCCTGTTTGGGATCTTTCCCTGTCCCCTCTCCCCTGTTTGGGGCCTTTCCCTATCCCCTCTCCCCAGTTGCCCTCTGTCTGGAACACCTGTTGGCTATGGCACTCCGAATCCGGTCACCTGTCCCGGGGTTTTAGCATCGTTTCTCCAGCACAAGTGTACTAGGCCTTGAAGAACATTAACATGCTGATCTGTGCATGTGCAGCCTGCTCCTGACCTGCACACAAGCAGGAGGTCTGAGGATTGGCGGGACGTGGATCTCCTGACCTCTGTGTTTAAGATAAACATAAGTTGGGTTTCCTAACCGTCCGCATTCGACTTCTCAACTTTGACTTGACAGCTGTGGGATGGCAATGGTGGTGCTAAATATACCTGATGATGGAGCAGCGCTCCGAAAGCTCGTGATTCCAAATACACCTGGTGGATTTTAACCTGCTGTTGTGAGACTTCTAACAATGACCTTCAGAGTGAGGTTGTTAATGCTGAAGGAAGGTGGAATCTGCATGTCCTTGTCCATAACTTCAGTCTTCCTGATGCGGAATGTCAGCCCAAACTTCTTTCAGGCACAGGAGAACTGATCTACGAGCTGTTATAAATGAGTTTCAGTGTGGGAAGCCAGTGTAGTGCCATTAGCAAACAGCACCTCACAGACTATGACATACGCTCTCTGGGTCTTGGTGTATAGTCTTGCCAAGTTAAGCAGCTTGCTGTTAGTTCAAGTTTAAAGTTTATTAGTCTCACAAGTAGGCCTACGTTAACACTGCAATGAAGTTACTGTGAAAATCCCCTAGTCGCTACACTCCGGTGCCTGTTTGGGTACACTGAGGGAGAATTGAGCATGACTACTGCGCCTAACCAGCACGTCTTTCAGACTGGGAGGAGACCGGAACACCCGAGGAAACCCATGCAGACACGGGGAGAATGTGCGGACTCCACACAGACAGTGACCCAAGCCGGAAATCAAACCCGGGTCCCTGGCGCTGTGAAGCAGCAGTGCTAACCACTGTGCCACCATGCGGCCCGTAGACATCCTCATTTGAATTGCCAAAACTGTATAACAGCCGCATGGAGGAAAAAAAACCCAAAGAGAATTTAGTGCTGGGACACAGCCTTTATCCCACTGCTGATCCTGACAACCTCCAAAATACTCCATTATAACTGGTTAAACTTTGCATGTTCCCCTGGGACTAAGACATTTCACCGGCAGTCCAGTGGGCAGTCTGTTTTCTGCAGCAGTTTAAAGAGTCTGTCTCTGCTGACAAAACTGAAATCCTTGGTGAGATCTATGAGGCAATGTAGAGTAATCTGTGCTGTTCACATCAATTCGCCAAGGTGAGGAAATCACACAACTGTCCATCTGCCAGCTCTGAGCTCACTGAGACTCAGGGTCGATACCTGGTGCCAGGGTTTGCAATCTGGCCAGAGCCACCTGAGCAAAGACCTTCCACACAATACTTAACAAGGAGTTGCCTCGGTGATTGTCACGGTCACTGCAATCCCCTTCGTTTTTGTGCAAGGTGACTATTTTCACAGCACAAATGTCTTGCTGCATAAGTGTTTCCTTTCAGCAGAGACACAAGTTCACGGAGATTCTGCAGCAGAGCTGGGTTTCCACGTTGAACGAGTTCAGGTGAAATGCCATCGTTTCCTGGGGCTTTACCACTGACAAGACGGTCAATGGTCTTGTTCAGCTTTACAATGGTGGGCTCACTGTCCAGCTCCCCCTAGACAGGAAGGTCTGGAATGGGACTGCGAGCTTCTTCAGTGACAATGTTCTCCATTGCATAGAGTTTGAAATAATGTTCCTCCCACTTTTCCATCTGCTTGTTCGGTTCAGTAATGACTATCTCTGTCTTCAGGGGAGCTGATTTGGTTGCTGCCGAGCTTAGTTTCTCTCTTGATTTCTTCATCCATCCCTCAAGCATCCCCGGATTCAGTAGCAGATTGTACAACGTTGCAGATCTTCAACCAGCATTGACTGGCTCGGAGCCGAGCAGTCTGCTGAGACCTGATTTTGGCAGCTCTGCAAGCATCTGCATAAAAGTATACAAAAGAAAAAAGACCCGACAATTCTGACACCCCCACCTCAACAGCAATTTATTCCGCTCTCCATTGTGCGAAAGAGAGATACTTCAAATCTCTTGAGGAGAGCAAACAGTAATAAAGAGAGAAAACTGGATTTAGGTTGAAGAGAGAAGAATACATTAGTGCCACCTACACGTTGCCTACACCTCGACACATTCGAGGCAATGTGTTAGTCTGAGCGATAATTGTACATTGCAGTGAAGGGAAGCCTCAGCCGCAGGGGGTTGTTGCTTATTGTCAGCAGCATTCTGAGATGGAGAGATGATAACCTTGTGGTAAGCAGCTGGGAGGTTAATACATGAGAGAGTCCAGATGAATTCCACGGAACGCTGGCTTGACATCAACACCTCAGAAAGATCCAGCAACTTCAGCAGAGGAAGGGAAAAAAATGGCAACCTTACCTCCCCCAACAAATATCAACAAGAATAAAACTGTGATTTGATTAGATTTGATTTGATTTATTATTGTCTCATGTATTAGTATACAGGGAAACTTGTGCGCTATACAGACAAAATATACTGTACATAGAGTACATAAGGGAGAAGGAAAGGAGAGGGTGCAGAATATAATGTTACAATTTTCCTTATCTTCTTGCTTAATTCTTTCTTGTCCCCGTTTGTTGAGTCTTTGAGCTTTTTTTTAAGGCATGTGACGGTCTCCAAATTTTTGTGCCCTTTTTTAAAAATGTGGCCTGGGGCAGCCATTTATTTGGGGGCCTGACTCTGCCTCCATGAATAAAAATCACCATTCTATCCAACCCAACACAAATGGGTGTGGACATCTCTACAGAGATTCTGATTTTTCTGGAGGTGGAAGATAAAGGGGAAATGGACCAGTAGCCAAAGATGAATTAGAACTCGATTTTCAAGTTTGCTGATGACATCACCATAGTGGGTCGGATCTCAAACAATGATGAGACAGAGCACAGGAATGAGATAGAGAACCTGGTGAACTGGTGCAGCAACAATAATCTCTCCCTCAATGTCAACAAAACGAAGGAAATAGTTATCGATTTCAGGAAGCATAGTGGAGAACATGTCCCTGTCTACACCAACAGAGATGAAGTAGAAATGGTCGAGAGCTTCAGGTTTTTAGGTGTCCAGATCAACAACAACCTGTCCTGGTCCCTCCTTGCTGACACTATAGTTAAGAAAGCCCACCAATGCCTCTACTTTCTCAGAAGACGAATGAAATTTGGCATGTCCGCTTCGACTCTCACCAACCTTCACAGATGCACCATAGAAAGCATCCTTTCTGGTTGTATCACAGCTTGGTGTGGCTCCTGCTCTGTCCAAGACCGCAAGAAACTAAACGGTCGTGAATGAGGCCCAGTCCATCACGCAAATCAGCCTCCCATCCATTGACTCTGTCTACACTTCCCGCTGCCTCAGCAAAGCACCCAGCATAATTGAAGACCTCACGCACCCTGGACGTTCTCTCTTCCACCTTCTTCCATCGGGAAAAATATACAAAAGTCTGAGATCACGTACCAACCGACTCAAAAACAGCTTCTTCCCTGCTGCCGTCAGACTTTTGAATGGACTTATCTCGCACTAAGTTGATATTTCTCTACACCCTAGCTATGACTGTAACACTACATTCTGCACTCTCTTCTTTCCTTCTCTATGAATGGTATGCTTTGTCTGCATAGCATGCAAGAAACAATACTTTTCACTGTATACTAATACAGGTGACAATAATAAATCAAATCAAATCAAATCAAGAAGGTAACGTACAGCACATGGAAGTGTTGGCTTTTCTTGAACAGTGAGACAGAGATTAATCCAAATCCTTCAAAGGGCATTAGCTCCATTTTTGGATTGGAGAAGGGCCTTGAGAGCGTCTCTAATTGGTCTGTCCCCCAACAGTGAAACAGACCCCTTGCTCAGGATTAGAAAGACAAATTATAGTCGATGTAAGCATGCATGCAGGTGATGATGTGAAAATGTATCTTATTTTCAGGCATGGCTCTGGAGAGCCCCACTAAGAGATTAGTGGAAGAGTGATGTGTTTGACTGGTCTCTTGAGAGGCTTTCCCCTTCATCTAGAAGGCTGCTGTAATCTGCAGGACACTGCTCTGTCGCTCCATCTCACATCTCTGCGACTGTAGCTGGTGAGGCAGATGGTCTTCGTTTTCAAGGGTGATGTGGCTCCTTGCCTGTCATTAACACCACTTCCAAGGCACACTCACTCAAAATAACATTGCCCCCGTTTCCTAAGAGATACCAGAATTTGTATTCATTTTGACAACACTTTCACCAAAGCTGTTGTCCATATCAAGATGGATCAAGTTGTCAGAGCTGGGTAAGGTGGCTGGATGGTTTTGGAGCGAGGAAGTTGGGTTTCCAGTGTAAATGGTTCCACCACTCTAGGTTAAAAAGAACGTGTTTGTGCAGTTTTAAGGTTTTTTGAAGAATCTTTCCCTGAACTTGACTACTCTCTTGCCTTTGTACGCCAATTAAAGTGCTGCCAGTGTGGTACCCACATGGCAATGAGAGAAGAGTGCAAATGCGTTCCAACGCAGCAGCACAAGGGGCAAAGTTCAATTCACTCCTCAAGGTGGGATTGGAGGCAGGGTGGATATTTAGCTGGGTAGAAGGGTGGCAGGGGGGAACCCACCATCTTCCCATCTCCATCCTGAAGGATGGTGGACGACCCTCCTGTCCTGCCACCAATCGAGGCCCTTAAGTGGGCAACCATTGCTCATTTCAGGGCCTCATCCTGCCTCCACTGGTATGAAATCAGCAGCAGGTGAGACAGTTGCCATGCAGGAAGCTTTAAAAGTAAACCCTGCATGTTGGGGGTTGGGAGGGTGGGGGGGGGGGGGGCGGGGGGGGGTGGTTGACCCTCTTTCAAAAACCAGATTGAGAGATATGGCATTGGGAGGGGTGGGGGGCAGAGGGGGTGGCCCGCTGAGGGATATCCTCCTGTCCTTGCTGCTGAATCCCTTTCCCCGTGATCTCGATCTCACTCATCTCTGGCCTGGTGGCCCTTGGCGTTCTTGGCGACTCTGTTGGGTGCATTACCAGCAGCTGCCACCGCTCTCACTGGCGCTGCCTCCAATGCACAGCTGCCAGCTTCTGATTGGTCAGCAGCTCTCAGGGGAAGGGGGAGGATTTGGGGTCCTTGGTCTTGGGAAAAGCCCGCCTCTGGCCACTTCAGTGCCCGATGGTCACTTGATACAGTTGGCCTTCCCAAAAGGAGGTGACAAGGGGCTCTTGAGCCAGCAGGCGAGGCCTTTGACCTCTGCATTAAATAGCGCCCAAGTTGTCCGGTTCCACAGTGACAGCAGAATTCCAATTCTGGCAGGGGTCAAATATCCCTGGATTCCCTACACTGTTCCAGAAAGGAATTTGAATGTCACAGTTTTTCATTCACTGTCAAGCTCCTCTTGTATGAGTTTCCACCTTAGCATTATACAGTTCCTATTCCATGAGGTGGCACGGTGGCACAGTGGTTAGCACTGCTGCCTCACAGCGCCAGGGACCTGGGTTCAATTCCTGGCTTGGGTCACTGTTTGTGTGGAGTCTGCACATTCTCCCCGTGTCTGCATGGGTTTCCTCCGGGTGCTCCAGTTTCCTCCCACAGTCCAAAATACGTGCTGGTTAGGGTGCGTTGGCCGTGCTAAATTCTCCCTCAGTGTTACCCGAACAAGCGCCGGAGTGTGTGGTGACTAGGGGATTTTCACAGGAACATCATTGCAGTGTTAATGTAAGCCTACTTGGGACACTAATAAATAAACTAAATCTAAAGCACCTGTGCCTGACAGAGGAAGAACAAACTGCTTATTATTGAAAAATAAGGATTAACAGGCTGTCTTTTATAATACATCAGCTACTATTGAGTATCGCACTATCATATGTTTGTAATAAGAATGTTTAATTGAATAGGACCCGGGTTCAATTCCCAGCTTGGGTCACTGTCTGTGTGGAGTTTGCACGTTCTCCCCGTGTCTGCGTGGGTTTCCTGCGGGTGCTCCGGTTTCCTCCCACAGTCCAAAGATGCACGGGTTAGGTGGATTGGTCATGCTAAATTTCCCCTTAGTGTGAGGGGGACTAGCTAAGGTAAATGCATGGGGTTGTGGGGATAGGACCTGGGTGGGATTGTGGTCGGTGCAGACTCGATGGGCCAAATGGCCTCCTTCTGCACTGTAGGATTCAATGATCTATGAATTGCTTGTGCAAAACTTTGGGGCCTGGAAGTGCCAGGACTCAAAATAACTTGCTTAGAAACCTAATGTTAAGCAGCTTTGTCAAGACATTTACAGGTAATCACAGTCATCATTGGACTTCCATGTTATTTGCCAAAAGCTGCCTGAATCAACAGGTATTAATTAAGAAGGTCAATAAAGCATAACAAATCTGTTTGATTTCCTCTGGGATTTAAAAGCCTACAGATGAGCAATGAACAGTATTAAAAGCTCCTTGTGCCGCCTCCAATTTCCCCTGCTTTTAGCGGCTATTCCTGTCAGATTTGCTCCTTAGTAATTGCTTTGCTTTATTCATTTGTGGGACATGGGTGTTGCTGGCTGGGCAAGCATTTATTGCCCATCCCGAGTTGCCCATCCCTAGTTGCCCTTGGGAAGATGGTGGTGGCTGCCTTCTTGACAACTGAGTGCCATGCTAGGCCATTTCAGAGGGCAGTTGAGAGTCAACCACATTGCTGTGGCCCTGGAGTCACATGTAGGCCAGACCAGGTAAGGACGGCAGATTTCCTTCCCGAAAGGATATTTGTGAATCAGGTGGGTTTTTCCGCCAATCAACAATGGTTTCATGCTTATCAGTGGGTTCGTAATTCCAGATGTTTTTTTCATTGAATTCAAATTCAACCATCTGCCGTGGTGGGATTCGAACCTGAGTCCACAGAACATTAGCTGAGTTTCTGGATTAATAGTCTTGCAATAATACCACTAAGCCATTGCCTGCCAATCAGTGATAAGCACTGATGGCTTCACCATTCTATCTGAGCTATTGCATGGCATTCAGGACAATAAGGAGGGTAAGAAAACTATCCCAGGAAGATTATCAACGAGTTGATACTGTAAGATTCCCATTCCTATGAATTGAAATATTGTCTTGTACCACCTGTGTATGATAGAGGAATTTCTTTTAACTTCTTGAAGCATCAGATCGTGATCGCCTCCCGACTCAACAACGACCCAAGATTGGATTGATCTGTCAACATTGCTTCAAGTCCATGAAGAGATTCACTCGTGATCAGAAACCAATCAAGGGAGCTGGATAGGCAGGAGGCTGGCATTGGGAATGGGGAAAAATATCTGATTGGTGCAGATTGGGGTGATTTCTGAGGTTGGAGTCAAAGCACTTTGCTCGAGGCAAATGAATGGGTGAAATGGTATGAGATGAGTTGCTCATTTGGACAGTGGGCCGAATGGCCTTCTTCTTCACCCCAACAATTCTCCATTCAAAACTCCAACTCACCTCCAAACTCTGTGGCCTGATGCTCGACACCTCCCTCTGCGACTGGATCCTGAACTTCCTAACCCAAAGACCACAATCAGTAAGGATAGGCAACAACACCTCCTTCCCGATCATCCTTGACACCGGTGGCCCACAAGGCTGTGTTCTCAGCCCCTTACTATACTCCTTAAACACCTATGACTGTGTGGCCAAGTTCCTCTCCAACTCGATTTCCGAAGCGGGTCAGATCTCAAACAATGACAAGACAGAGTACAGGAATGAGATATAAAGAATCTGGTGAACTGGTGTGACAACAATAATCTCTACCTCAATGTCGAAGGAGATAGTTATCGACTTCAGGAAGTGTAGTGGGGGACATGCCCCTGTCGACATCAATGGGGATGAAGTGGAAATGATCGAAAGCTTCAAGTTTTTAGGTGTCCTGATCACCAACAATCTGTCCTGGTCCCCCTATGCCGACACTATATTTAAGAAAGCCCTGACACCTCAATTTTCTCAGAAGACTAAGGAAATTTGGCATGTCCGCCACAGCTCTCACAACTTTTAGAGATGCACCATAGAAAGCATCCTTTCTGGATGTATCACAGTTTGGTATGGCTCCTGCTTTGCCCAAAACCGCAAGGAATTACAAAGCGTCGTGAACGAAGCCCAGTCCATCACACAAACCACTCCCATCCATTGACTCTGTCTACACTTCCCGCTGCCTTGGAAAAGCACGCAGCATAATCAAGGACCCTCCGCACCCAAGACATAGTCTCTTCTACCTTCCTGTGTTGGGAAAAAGATACAAAAGTCTGAGGACACGTACCAACCAACTCAAGAACAGCTTCTTTCCTGCTGCCATCAGATTTTTGAATGGGCTTACCTCATATTAAGTTGTTCTTTCTCTACACCCTAGCTATGACTGTAACACTACGTTCGGCACTCTCTTCTTTCCTTCTTTATGAACGGTATGCTTTGTCTATATAGCTGCACGAAACAATACTTTTCACTGTATCCCAATACATGTGACAATAATAAAGCAAATCAAATCAATTCTGTGATTCTGGGAAATGAGCGTTTACCCAAGGCTAGGAAATATGAAATTCTCTCACAAAATCACTGGAAGACGTTGAACACTTAAGTTTTTTATGAATGGGATTATCCGAAAATGTCAGCATTAAATGGGGTGGGGTGGGGGGGGGTGGGGGGGGGTAGCATACTGTAAGCATACTGCACATCGCCATGGCAATATTGTCACTCTGTTACACCTGCCACAATGCATTGCAGGTGGATTCGGGCATCTCTTGGTCAGTCTGACTGATGAAGCAGCTGATGATGGTGAGGTTAAAATGCTGGGTGTCGAGGGGACACAGGAGGAGGATAAATCAACCCAAACCACAACGCCATCAATTACTTCTTTGTCTAGAAATGGAGCAGCTCTGCTGGTTGTCATGGAGATGCCCCTAATCTTCCTCTGTGCTGAAAAGGGCTGGGAACAGACCCAAGTGAGACAAATAAACAAGGCAAAAACAGAGGAAAAAAATTAAACAGCAAATATCTTGCCAGTACCATTGAGCTTAGATCATAGAATCCTACGGTGCTGAGGGAGGCCTTTTGGCCCATCGAGTCTGCACCGACCACAGTCCCACCCAGGCCCTATCCCTATAACCCCATGCATTTACCTTAGCTAGTCCCCCTGACACAAAGGGGCAATTTAGCGTGGCCAATCACCTAACCCGCACATCTTTGGACTGTGGGAGGAAACCGGAGCACCCGGAGGAAACCCACGCAGACACGGGGAGAATGTGCAGACTCCGCACAGACAGTGACCCAAGGTCAGAATTGAACCCGGGTCCCTGGCGCTGTGAGGCAGCAGTGCTAGGCGCTGTGAGGCAGCAGTGCTAACCACTGTGCCACCGTGCCGTCCAACTTGTGGCCGTGAAAGACCCGTTTCATACAAGGCCACAGGCACATCGACTTGGGTGTGAATTTCACGAGGGACGTAATGTTCACTTCCCATCTCCCCCTGTGAGAAAACTCAGTTGAGAACCTACCGACTTCAATAAAGGTTGTCCTTCAGCGATGGTGTGTTTAGCATGTTTAACGTGGGAATTACACCCTTCGGTGGAAGGAAGTCATGCCTTCCAAAGATGTTGGCCAATCAAATTCACTCTTTGTGGTTTTTCCTCAGAAGAATCAGGCTTGAGTTTTATAACCACGGTGATACACAATTGGTTCACTTGGTCCCAGGTCGTATTTTAAATATTGTATAAATTATTCTGACAAAAACAATATGGGTGAAATTCTCCGGCCTCCGGCAGGAGGTGGCGCGTTGTTTGCTAGCGGTGGGATTCTCTGGTCGCACCGCTGTCACTGGGAATTCCCACTGACGTCACCCCACGCCGGCGGGAAGCCTGCGGGGAGGGGTCTGCTGCCAGCGGGACTGGAGAATCCTGCCGGCGTGAACGGCCAGAGATTTCCGGCCAATGGACGGGATTTTACAGCCTCGCTCTGGCGAGACCGGACATTCCCAGCCGAGGTCAACGGAGATTTCCATTGTCGGACCCTCACTCACTCCGATTCCGTGGCGGGCAAGGTGGTAGAGTTCCAGCTTATATGCTTTTGTCTCAATATATTTGTCCGTTGGATGTGAGCATTGCTAGAATGACAGAACTTATGGTTCAATTCCTAAATTGTCCTTGAGACGGTGATGATGAGCCACTTTCTTGAACTGCTGCAGTCCATGCAGTGTATGTACACCCACCGTGCTGTTAGGAGGGGAGATCCAGGAGCTTGGCCCAGTGACGGTGAAGGAACAGCGATATACTTCCAGGTCAGGATGGTGAGTGGCTTTAGTTGTTGTGCAGTTTTCCAAGGGCTTAGAGGGCAGGTGGGGACCTGATGAAAGGCTTTTTCTCAAGGGCTTCCTCGAGGGAACCAATAAAGGTTTGAAAGCAGCAGCCATGCACTCTGAACTCATGCTGTGATGGATTATAAAGAAAGACCTGGATTCACATCCTTCCAGCTGCAAGAGATGCTGGAAATGCAGCAAGCACTCATAGCGTCACAGAATCATCCAGTGCAGAAGGAGGCCCATTCGGCCCATCGAATCTGCACCGACCACAATCCCATCCAGGCCCTATCCCCATAACCCCCATCCATTTACCCTAGCTAGTCCCCCTGACACAAAAGGACAATTTAGCATGGCCAGTCCACCTAACCCGCACATCTTTGGACTGTGGGAGGAAACCGGAGCACCCGGAGGAAACCCATGCAGACATGGGGAGAATGCGCAAACTCCTCACAGGCAGTGACCCAAGCCGGGAATTGAACATGGGCCCCTGGTGCTGTGAGGTAGCAGTGCTAACCACTGTGCCACCGTTCTGCCTGCTCTATTTCAGTGGGGCTACTTCATTTGGGTGCACCCTTGCTAAAGGCCATGAATGCCAAATTTTGGGAGACAGGCTCTGCCACGGACACAACACATGAAGCTGACAGCTTGCATTGTGAGTTATTATTTTTCGCCAGGGTGCTGTAGCCCCTGGTCATCGCAGTGGTACATAGCAGCTCACAGGATGTGTTGCCATTTCCATCCATTACCAGGTGCTGACTGCCAGGTGTGATAGTCAATCATATCATAGCATCCCTATCGAGCAGAAGGAGGCCATTCGGCCCATCGAGTCTGCACCGATTCTTCGACAGAGCATCCTGCCCAGGCCCTATCCCCATAATCCCACGTATTTACCCCATTGTCCCTTAACCTACACATCTTGGGACACTAAGGGGCAATTTAGCATGGCCAATCCACCTAACCTACACATCTTTGGACTGTGGGAGGAAACCAGGTTCAATGGTTATGGCCTCCATGGCTCGCCTGAAGCAGAGCATTGGGAGCCCCACTAATTGGTTGGCTACAACTTTATTAAGTTTAACAACACCAGGTTAAAGTCCAACCTGTTGGACTTTAACCTGGTGTTGTTAAACTTCTTACTGTGTTTACCCCAGTCCAACGCCGGCATCTCCACATTACAACTTTATTACCATGGGAAAGGTCCTTGGGTATGTAACCATCTTCCACCCAGTGAATAGCCCTGAGCCAATGAAGCCACTCCAGTTTGATTAGTGCCAACACACTTGGACCTTTGCCTTTAAAAGGACTGCAGTGTTTGTGAGTTTGTCCTGCCAGCGTGTACCATAGTGCACCACCAACAGTGCAGACAGAAATGATTGAGCTTCTTTCCTTGGTAGCGATGAATCACCCATGTTTCACACCCATACAGCAGGGTGCTGGGAATGTAGGCCTCATAAACTGACAGCTTGCTCCTGAGGGACAGCTTGGTGATATCCCATGCGCGTTTCGCAAATTGACTACTCTCCCGTTGTGTGTGTCAAGCTCTGCGTCAAGGGATAGAGTGTCTGTCATCGTGAAACCACAGCAGTGGAATTTGCTAACTACCACCAGCAGTTATTTAGTGTGATCAGGGGCAGAGATACAACACCGTGACCGTGATTTTCTTGACGCTAATAATCAGGGCGAACAAGTTACTGGCAAGAGAGAGAGAGACAGTCCGTGAATCTGTGTAGCTGAGATGTTATGTGGGGGACCCGATCAGTACCCAGTGTGTTTTCACCTTCGATTTCAGTCTTGCTAAGATGGTGGAGCTCATCATCTGACCTAATGTGCAAGTGGACTCTGTCTATGTCTGCGGGAAAGGCAGAGGTCATGGGCATGGAGAAGAAGATGTGAGTGATACATTTTGGGAGGAGTAATTTGACAAGGAAGTCCTCAATGAATGGTAGGACACGAGGAAGTTCTGTGGAACAAAGGGACATTGACGTGTTTGTCCACAGATCACTGAAGACGAAGGACATGTTCGTGGGGCAGAGAGAGGGGGGGGCGCGGGTTGATAAAAGCATATAGGACACTTACCTTTATCATTTGAGGCATAGATTACAAAAGCAGGGAAGTCATGTTGGAGTTCATAGAATCATGAACTCCAACATGTTCAATGCAGAAAGAGGCCATCTGGCCCATCGAGTCTGCACCGACCACAATCTCACCCAGGCCCTACCCCCATATTCCTGCACATTTACCCGCTAACCCCTCTAACCTACAAATCTCAGGACACTAAGGCAATTTTAGCATGGCCAATCGACCTCACCCGCACATCTTTGGACTGTGGGAGGAAACCGGAGCACCCGGAGGAAACCCACGCAGACGCGAGGAAAATGTGCAAACTCCACCCAGACAGTGACCCAAGCCGGGAATCGAACCCAGGTCCCCGGAGCTGTGAAGCAGCAGTGCTAACCACTGTGCTACTGTGCCGCCCTGTTGTATCGAACTTTGGTGAGGCCACAGCTAGAGTACTGTGTGCAGTTCTGGTCACCACATTATAGGAAAGATGTGATTGCACTGGAGGGGGTGCAGAGGAGATTCACCAGAATGCTGCCTGGGATGGAACATTTAAGTTATGAAGAGAGGTTGAGTAGGCTTGGGTTGTTTTCGTTGGAGCAGAGAAGACAGATGGGCAACCTAATCGAGATATACAAGATTATGAGACATGGACAGAGTGGATAAAGAACAGCTGTTCCCCTTAGCTGAATGGTCAGTCATAAGGGGACATAGGTTCAAGATGAGGGGCATGAGGTTTAGCGGGGATTTGAGGAAAAACATTTTTACCCAGAGGATGTTGACGGTCTGGAATGCGCTGCCTGGGAGGGTGGTAGAGGCAGGTTGCCTCACATCCTTTAAAAAGTATTTGGATGAGCACTTGGCACATCATAACATTGAAGGCTATGGGCCAAATGCTGGTAGATAGGATTAGGTGGAAGTTCAGGTGTTTCTCGCATGTTGGTGCAGACAGATGGGCTGAAAGGCCTCTTCTGCACTGTATGATTCTATGAAGATACCAAGCAAATCGGGGACTAGAAGATGGACCCATACCTTATCCATCTGTGGACCATAGCAATGCAGTGGCAGGGCATTTGCTGTCCTGCTGCGTGTTTAGCTGTGATAATAGCTGAGTGTGGAGAAGGCAGTAACATTCTGAATCATGCTGTTGAACAATACGAATTAACGTATGAAGAGGATGAATGAGCCATTCATTCCACATCAGAAATTTGGGACCAGTTGGAAAATCATAGAAATCATATCATAGAAACCCTACAGTGCAGAAAGAGGCCATTCGGCCCATCGAGTCTGCACCGACCGCAATCCCACCCAGGCCCTACCCCCATATCCCCACATATTTACCCGCTAATCCCTCTAACCTATGCTCTCAGGACACTAAGGGGCAATTTTAGCATGGCCAATTAACCTAACCCGCACATCTTTGGACTGGGCCCAAAACTCTTGATGTTCACTCCTGGCAGGCAGGGTTCCAGGCTGGGAGTCCAAAGTTGAAAAGTTACCCCTTGAGTAAGCCTCTGCAATCTGCAACTCTATTGGAACGATTGATGGAATTCAAGAAAATATGGGTAGTTCACAGCTTGGTTAGGCAGTGCTACTGTCATGCAATCCTCACCTAATCTAGTTGGACAGATTAATACATCATGAATCGATGACTGCCTCAACAGTGCATAATTACAGTGTTTTATGGGCTCCATTCCCATCTATGCACTTTACTCTCTCTCTCTCTATGAATCTCTGAGCGTGTTAACTGCCTATATAAGCTCCACATGTTCACTGATGCTACCCTGTGGCCATAAAGCCTTGCACTAAATCGAGGACTAACATCGCAGGCACAATCTCAAGGCTTGAGTCTTTGTCTGCAGCTCCTGTCAGCAGGGTTCTGGGCAGCATGTGTGAGGAATTGAATGTTTATCACAGTAAAGGATGCAAATACTGGGGAATGCAACACTTTTTCCATTGTTACCACTCAGGACACAGGCTCCCCAAACAAGGTTAGCACTGCTAGCTGGAGCCTTAAGCTCTGGTTAATGTATCTTAGCTCCAACCTGAGAGGATTATCACCTAATGAGTCCCTGTCACATTTTGTGCTTGCTCATAAAGCACCATTGTAGTCTCCCTGAGTGAGATTATTGAGTCAGGTCATGTTGCATTACCAATGTGTTGCTGAGAGCCAACATTCATAGAACCATAGGATCCCTACAGTGCAGGGGCGGCAAAGGTAGCACAGGGGTTAGCACTGCTGCTTCACAGCTCCAGGGACCTGGGTTCGATTCCCGGCTTGGGTCACTGCCTGTGTGGAGTTTGCACATTCTCCTCGTGTCTGTGTGGGTTTCCTCCGGGTGCTCCGGTTTCCTCCCACAGTCCAAAGATGTGCGGGTTAGGTTGATTGGCCATGCTAAAAATTGCCCCTTAGTGTCCTGGGATGCGTAGATTAGAAGGCTTAGTGGGTAAAACATGTAGGGGTATGGGGGTAGGATTGTGGTCGGTGCAGACTCGATGGGCTGAATGGCCTCTTTCTGTACTGTAGGGTTTCTATGATTCTATGATAAGGAGACCATTCAGCCCATTGAGTCTGTACCAACTCCCTGACAGAGCATTTTACCCAGGCCCTATCCCTGTAACCCCACGTATTTACCCTGCTAATCGCCCTAATCTACACATCTTTGGACACTTAGGGGCAATTTTTCATGGCCAATTCACCTAACCTGCACATCTTTGCAGTGTGGGAGGAAACCAGAGCACCAGAAGGAAACCCACACAGACACGGGGAGAACAGTCACCCGAGGCCGGAATTGAACCCGGGTCCCTTGCACTGTGAGGCAGCAGAGCTAACCACTGTGGCACCGTGCCACCATTCAAAATGTGCTGCAACTGGCTATGACATGGAGTGTGGGAGAAAACTGGAGCACCTGGAGCAAACCCAGGCTGACACGGGGAGAACATGCAAACCCCACACAGTCACCCGAGGATGGAATTGAGTGCTTGTCAAATGTTGTTGAATTTGTGAATGCATGAATGTGTAAATCTGACACTGGGAAATATACACATTCATACACTTACAACTGAAAACTTTTAGCCACCTGTATGGAGTAGAGATCATCGAGATTTACAGTATACTAACCTTGAATGGATGAGGTGGAGGGCTGTTGTAGGCTGCAAAGAGACATAGATAGGATGCAAAGCTGGGCTGAAAAATGGCAAATGGAGTTTAACCCTGATAAATGTGAGGTGATTCATTTTGGTAGGACTAATTTAAATGTGGATTACAGGGTCAAAGGTAGGGTTCTGAAGACTGTGGAGGAACAGAGAGATCTTGGGGTCCATATCCACAGATCTCTAAAGGTTGCCACTCAAGTGGATAGAGCTGTGAAGAAGGCCTATAGTGTGTTAGCTTTTATTAACAGGGGGTTGGAGTTTAAGAGCCGTGGGGTTATGCTGCAACTGTACAGGACCTTGGTGAGACCACATTTGGAATATTGTGTGCAGTTCTGGTCACCTCACTATAAGAAGGATGTGGAAGCGCTGGAAAGAGTGCAGAAGAGATTTACCAGGATGCTGCCTGGTTTGGAGGGTAGGTCTTATGAGGAAAGGTTGAGGGAGCTAGGGCTGTTCTCTCTGGAGCGGAGGAGGCTGAGGGGAGACTTAATAGAGGTTTATAAAATGATGAAGGGGATAGATAGAGTGAACGTTCAAAGACAATTTCCTCGGGTGGATGGAGCTATTACAAGGGGGCATAACTATAGGGTTCGTGGTGGGAGATATAGGAAGGATATCAGAGGTAGGTTCTTTACGCAGAGAGTGGTTGGGGTGTGGAATGGACTGCCTGCAGTGATAGTGGAGTCAGACACTTTAGGAACATTTAAGCGGTTATTGGATAGGCACATGGAGCACACCAGGATGATAGGGAGTGGGATAGCTTGATCTTGGTTTCAGATAAAGCTCGGCACAACATCGTGGGCCGAAGGGCCTGTTCTGTGCTGTACTGTTCTATGTTCTATGTCTATGAATTGGATCAAAATGATGTATATGATGCAATGGCTGTAGCCAATTCAGTCCAATCTGCACATCATATTGAAACATCATTGCTACCAGAAAACAGTAAAGTCAGCAAACAGATTGTACTTGAACAGCACACTACAGAAAACACTCCACAGAAACTATTTGAAAGGATTTTCCATAAATTACAGTAAACGGAACTCATTGCCACAGCTATAGCAATATCCCACAATTAAAGCAGACTTATTTCTTCTGTATAGATGTAGTGGTCCCCTTGGTTCACAAATTGTATTGTTCCTTTGCAGTGCTGTACACATAGCAGAGCACTGGGTCAATATTGCAAGCTCAGCTTGATTTAGGATGGATCAAGAATTTAGAAATGTTCCCTTTTCCACAAAGAATCCCATTCTTAAGACTAGTAAATGGCAACAACCGTAACTTCTATTCAGGTGGTTAACCCAGATAATGGTGCCAGTGGCAATGAACTACATATCACTGTGATGCCTCTTCCGTCATTGTGGATGGGACATTAGTTGTTTTATGACACAAAAATAGACGGGACAGTGAGTTGCAAAGAGGAAATAAGAACCTTACAAATGGATACGGATAGGTTAGGAGAGTGGGCCAAAATGTGGCAGGTGGAGTTTAATGTGGATAAGTGTGAGGTCATGTATTTTGTTGGAAAAATGGGAAGGCGACTTATTATCTAAATGGGGAGAGACTTTGGGGTGCTCTGGTGCAGAGAGATCTGGATGTCCTCGTTTATGAGTCACAGAAAACTAGCATGCAGGTACAGCAGACAATAAAGAAAGCGAATGGAATGTTGGCATTTATAGCTAAAGGAATAGGATATAAAGGTAAGGAAGTATTGTTGCAGCTATACAAAGCATTGGTGAGGCCGCACCTAAAGTATTGTGCACAGTTTTGGTCCCCTTATTTGAGGCAAGATGTACTGGTATTGGAGGCAGTTCAGAGGAGGTTCACTAGATTGATTTCAGAGATGAGGGGTTTGTCATATGAAGAGAGATTGAACAGTTTAGGCCGATACTCTCTGGAATTTAGAAGAATGAGGGGAGATCAAATTGAGGTATACAAGATGGTAAAAGGTACGGATAAAGTAGACATGGAATGAATGGTTCCTCTTGTGGGACATTCTAGGACGAGAGGTCACAGTCTTAGGATAAGCGGTAGCAAATTTAAAACAGAGTTGAGGAGAAACTATTTCTCCCAAAGGGTTGTGAATCTGTGGAATTCGCTACCCCAAAGTACGGTGGATGCTGGGACAGTGAGTAAATTTAAGGAGGAGTTAGACAGATTTTTAATTGGTAATGGGGCTGAAGGGTTATGGGGAGAAGTCAGGAAAATGAGGATGAGGAGCATATCAGCCATGATTGAATGGCAGAGTGGACTCGATGGGCTGAATGGCCTGATTCTGCTCCTATATCTTATCTCATGAACTTATGTCCCAATGCCTGATCTGAGCCACACACAGGAGAGTTTTTAAGCTCTCCATCTGTGCATCAGGTATCCGTATCTGTCATGATTTGATTTGTGCGGGATGCTTTGCAGTAGATCGAAGCCAGGGAGGTCTCCTGAGTCAGATTTTCCACAAGAGATTTATCTGTAACTTCTTGTGATCTCCATTCTACTTTCCAAATTTCATCAGGGTTGAAATCGTATTGCTGAAGATTAAGCAACTGGGTCCAAAATGCCTTGTACAACTTCAAACGGGTGTCGAGGAATGTTATTGTGATCTGGGGAAACATTCATTTCCTCAATTTGCTGGATTCCCTGGAAAGTGGAATTGTGGCAAATGGATGGGGGCGGGGGAATGGCATGCAACAGTGCAGCCAGAGTGTTGGGGTTGACATGCGTGTTCCAGTGTTACAACTGGACATTAACAAGTGTGGTGTGGCGACTATCAGTCTGTACCAAGGCACTGTACTCAGCTGCAGTGTACACAATGACCACTGCTGATGCTAATACACACCAGCTTGTACCCTCCCATGTCTGGACCAAGCTAACCCATGTCCCCATCTTGGGAAATATCTTTGAAGTGAATTCACCGTTACAAAACATAGCAACACAAAACGACACAACATTGAAAATTAATCTGCTCATTTGGTGGGGATTAATACTGCGGCTTACACCATGAGAAAAATGATTCCAAATAGGCGCTGGGAATGTTCTGGGATCATGCCAGCAGCACTGCCACAGAAGATCACTTTCAGGGTCACTTAGAACACAGTAACTCTTCATTTATGGGGGTATTAGTCTTGAGTCCACAGATGAATGATAAGCAGGATTTTTGGGGTCCGTTGCCTGCCCCCAGCTCCTGTTTTTCTCTCTACGTATTATGATTCAAATGACTATTTTGGGTGAGTAATTTTCCAAACCAGATCACCATTCCTAATTTTCTTTCCTCCAGCATAACTACCTCTGTTTCTCTTTTATTGGTTTCCTTATACTGTTCAGTGGCAGCAGATAGAGGTGGGCGGCACGGTGACGCAGTGGTTAGCACTGCTGCCTCACAGCACCAGGGATCCAGGTTCGATTCCAGCCTTGGGTGACTGTCTGTGTGGGGCTTGTACATTCTCCCCATGTCTGCGTGGGTTTCCTCTGGATGCTCCAGTTTCCTCCCACAATCCAAAGATGTGGTGGATTGGCCATGCTAAATTGCCCCTTAGTGTCAGGGAAGAGTAACAGGGTAAATACGTGGGGTTATGGGGATGGGGCCTGGGCGGGATTGTTGTCAGTGCAGACCCGATGGGCCAATTGGCCTCTTTCTGCTATAGGTATTCTATGATCCCATGATTCTATGAATAATGTGCCCTTAGCCATCCTTTGATGCTAGTTTGAGCAGCTAGCCAGGATCATTGCTTTGCCTCTCATCAATGATGTGACTGAGGTGAGCAACTGAATGGTGTTGGTGAGGATCAGTGCTGTGGTGCATCGTCTGACAGTAATTGAAACAGAGCCATCTGCAGGCAACAGCTGGATGCGGGAAGTCTGAATTAGGCTGAGATCAGTGTTTCCCAATTGACAAAAAAAATGACTTAATTTAAATCTTTAAAAAATCAATTCCAAAGCTCTTTATTGCCTTGGCCGACATATTTCTCATTCAGAGGACATTGCTGGAGTACCAAGCACGATCAGCATAGTTACTTGAAAAGAATGCGTTCGGCAGATTGAGCCCAATCATTCAATGTTCCAATAGAAGTTTGAAGAGATGGCAGATCATGGAGCTGGTGCTTGTACACATTAATACTCTAAAGATTTACAACTCCTCTTGCCAAATATTGCTCTCGGAACATTCCCAGCGTCTATCCGGAATCATTTTTCTCATGGCGTAAGTCGCAGTATTAATCCCCGCCAAATTAACGTGAGCAGATCAATTTTCAATGTTGTTTTGTGTTGCTGCGTTTTGTAACAACAAGTTCACTTGTTGTTTATTGGATTTGATCAGGCAGTGTGAAAGATGTGGGAGAAGGATTTCCCCTGGGTGTTTAGCAAACACATTGGGCCACATTTTGAGGTTGGAAATAGCGGTGAGGTTGAAAGCGCTCACCATTATTTATGTGTGTGTTGGAGCGTTTGGCTTTCACAAATGTGAAGTTAAAAACGGAAATCAGGAAGTGATTGCCTTATTGCATGTTCTTCCAAAAGCTGTACAATAATGGAATCTTGCCCAGAGTCTTGCCCAGAATTTTGGCGAGACTCAACAGAGTGGAATTCTCCATTGGCCTCGGGCGGGATTTTACGAGCCTCGCCAGAGCGTTCAAATACATGGAACGGCGCAATACTGCAGTACTTACCTCAGAGATAAGTACCAGTATTTTACAACCTTGCTCAGGCGAGGCTTGTAAAATCCCACCTGAGGCCTACGGAGAATTCCGTTCTCACCCGCCCTGATTTGCGGGCGTGCCTGCAAAATTCCGGCCAAGAGCTAAACATTCCCAGAAAAAGTTAGGGCTTCTCTATTTCAGCGGAAGCAGCCTTTTAATGTTCTGCTATGTCTTACCTACTGCCAGCAACCTCTCTGGCACTGAAAATTATCATTTACAGATGTGGAGTCACATTCCTTCAGATTTTAATTATTGACAGGGTTATTTTTAAATAAAGAAAAAGTATTTTTTTTAAAAACTTCCTGTAGGTTTACCTCTCTCCCTTAATATAATCTGCCTTGCCCTCTCCTCTGTGTTGAATTTTGCCAGCCCTGTAGATGGGTTAGGGGATGAGTGGACCCTGTGAATGATGGCGGAAGACAATTTGAGGGGAGCCCACATCTTCCCACCAATGTTGGATCTTCTCAATGGTGAGAATGTCAGCAGTGGGCTGCCCAGCGATTACAGGAGGGCAGCCAGTTAAACCAATTAATTCGCCAATGAACGGCATCTTTCCAGCCCTGCCAAGATTTTACCAGCGTCGGTATGGGCACTCGCTCAGTATGGAAATAAACCGCGATGGCCTCTCGGCAGGTTCTTGGGGGAATCCTTAATGGCTGCTCCTTGCCCCAACGAGTGGGCCACAGTGACAATGGCTGCTCCATGCCCCTCCGCTGCTGGCCCCGCTGGGGATTTTATCCCTCTGATCGCTGGGGCACAGTCAAAAAATAAAACTTGAAAGAAAAAGGATGCCATTCGATTGGGGCAGCAGCAGTGAGATGAGGGCTACTGTCTTCAACTGGATCTAATGGTGGCACCTTAATTGACTGCCACGAATAAGATGCTGCCTTGGGTCCTGTTGTCCATCCATGAGGGCCCGAGACCGGCTTTTAGAGCTGGCTGTGGGACAACCTGGGATTTGGTAAGATGCTGGTTTCTGTTTCGCTTTTGGTACATGATTTTACATCAGTTCACCATTCTAACTGACTCTCCCTGGATCAGACTGTGCTGCTCGTTAATGACTCCTCAGTCTGATGGTTAAGGAAATGCACAGTTGTTCAGCTTTTCCATGCAGGTCCCTATAGAGGGCATCGTGCCAATTTGACTCTAACTTAGAGTAAACATCCTTGCCATATCCCACAGAATGTCTGTTGTAAGTGTAATGGTTGGAGAGTGCCATTCATTCACAACCCCCGCCCCACCCACAGTGGCACAGTGGTTAGCACTGCTGCCTCACAGCGCCAGGGACCTGGGTTCGATTCCTGGCTTGGGTCACTGTTTGTGTAGAGTTTGCACGTTCTCCCTGTGTCTGCGTGGGTTTCCTCCGGGTGCTCCGGTTCCCTCCCACTGTCCGAAAGACGTGCTGGTTAGGTGCATTGGTCATACTAAATTCTCCTTCAGTGAACCCGAACAGGCGCCGGAGTGTGGCAACTAGGGATTTTCACAGTAACTTCATTGCAGTGTTAATGTAAGCCTACTCGTGACACTAATAAATAAACTTAAACTTTAAACCTATCCCCAGAGCACAATTCAACCATTGTACATCGATGAGGGTGTCTTTCTTTTATTTTTACTATTACAAGTTTCTAACTGTATTTTTTTGAATGAATTTAATTGTTTGTCAAAATCTACTCACAATGCAACAAGGAATTCCCCCTCCTAGTCTCTCATTTGTAAAGTATTATAGTCTCGTTTATCGAACAAAAGTCTAGTCCCATGCCCAATTCTGTTTGGGGAAGATATAGCTATTGTTCTTTTTAAAACTTATTTCCTCCCTTTCCTTGTTCAGATCTTCCCAGCCAGTTGTCCAACTACAGGGAGGCATGAATAGATGGTGACATCCCTGTAAGGTTTTGACAAATGTGATTTTTGAGACAATCCCACTAGGTGCACAAGCTGGTTCCAGCTCACTCTCCACTTTGATCTCCCACAATGGGATGCGCCAGACCTTTGCTTGCCTCCTGTTGCATGGACCTAAGCAGGTTGAATGCTGAGAGATGTGAACCAACTATGTGGACTTTGATGAATAACCCCTGGTTTTCCCTTACTAATTTGCAAGATATATATTATCTCTGGATGTCAATATCCTGGCTGAGACCTTAGATCTATGCTGAGGGAAATGATGGAGAGAATCTTTGTGACCCAACAACTTTCCATTTCAGCTTTTAAGATGAACCATCGTAATTTACTTGAACATCAGTACTGTTCCCTTGGGTATCCATGTCTGTGCAAGCTGTATAGATTCATTATCCCAGCAGTTCATTGGGAACAGATATAGTTTCATCAAACAGTATTACTTCACATCACGATCCTATTCTTCCATCTGCGATAATAAAATATTTCGGCTCCTCAATCTCCATCTTGAGGTCACGTATGGTTGCTGACTGATCTACGATTTTCCTCTCATAGATGACGAGCTGCTATTGATATTCATGCAGTTTATATTCAGTTCATTTCAACAATTTAGGAACAGGCTTCAAATTAGTCAACTTTTTCTGTCTCTAGGCATGCTTTCCTTATTCACATCAGCATCCAGTAACTTGTTCTCCTTCTCTGCCTTTGCCAGTCTCACGTTGCACACTACTCATGAGTGGATTAAGTCTATATGGGTGTTGCTTAATTGGAACAGCATTTCCTACATCTACATAATGCACAATTACTTCAGTACTTTCCAGTTTGTTCCCACGTATAATTCTATGTGATCATTTTCCTCCAGAAGGTAACTCAGTAATTTATCCCAATTTCTGATAACATCCTCATTGTCCAATCTAATTTGAGAAATGTCAAATTCAGAATCATCTGGATTTGTTTGTTCATTCTCAGTTGTGAGAAATAACACATCCTCCTTCGGCTTTCATTCCCTATCAAAATACCACTTGAGCATATTAATATGACACACTCTGTGAACTTTCTTTCTATCTGGCGTTCTTATCAAATAACTCACCTCACTCAATTTCCTTTCAATTTGATGAGGCCTGCTAAATCATGCTTTTAATAGTTCACCTACCACTGGTAATAGTGTTGATATTTTCTCCCCACTAACAAAACTACAAATTTTTGATCTCTTATCCGCTTCCTTTTTCAACGCATGTTGTGCCCTTTCAAATGTTGTCCAGCCAACTCACCAGCCCTAGTTAATCTTTCCCTAAACTTTGACACATAGTCCAACAATGTAGTTTCAGAACATTGACTCACCAATTTCCCCTTGATCAACTTAAGTGGTCCTCAGATAGACTGAATTTAGTTGATTCATTAGGTGCATCCCTAATTGCAAAAAATATAAATGAAATTCCTTTATCCCAATCCTCTGGATAATCCTGACTATACGCCCTCAACATGGCCCTGATGCTATTGTTCTAACACTCCCTGCATTTCTGGGTGATACGCAGTTGATTTAAATTGCTTTACTCCGAAGCTATCCATAACTTCCCTGAATAACTTCGACATAAAATTGGATCCCTGATTGGATTGAATTTCTGTGGGCAGTCCATATCGGGTAAAATAATTTAAGTAATTCCTCTGCAATCCTTTACGTAATATTACGTAATGGAATGGCCTCCAGAAATCTAGTGGACACATCCATTAAGGTCAACAAAAATTGATTCCCACTTTTCTTTTTAGGGAGAGGTACCATGGCATTGATTAGGAGCCTCATAATAAGTTCCTCAAATGCTGGAATGAATACTAAGGGTGTTGATTGATTACCGCTTGAGGTTTTCCAGCGACCTGACATGCGTAACATGTACAGCAAAATTCAGCTACATCTTTATGCAGTCCAGGCCAATAAAAGGGTTTTTGTATTTTCATTTGAACCAAGAACAAAGAACAATACAGCACAGGAACAGGCCCTTCGGCCCTCCAAGACCACGCCGCTCCCTGGTCCAAACTAGACCATTCTTTTGTATCCCTCCATTCCCACTCTGTTCATGTGGCTCTCTAGATAAGTCTTAAACGTTCCCAGTGTGTCTGCCTCCACCACCTGGCCTGGCAGCACATTCCAGGCACCCACCATCCTCTGTATAAAATACGTCCTTCTGATATCTGTGTTAAACCTCCCCCCCTCACCTTGAACCTATGACCCCTCGTGAACGTCACCACCGACCTGGGGAAAAGCTTCCCACCGTTCACCCTATCTATGCCTCTCATAACTTTATACACCTCTATTAGGTCACCCCTCATCCTCCGTCTTTCCAGTGAGAACAACCCCAGTTTACCCAATCTCTCCTCATAACTAAGCCCTTCCATACCAGGCAACATCCTGGTAAACCTCCCCTGCACTCTCTCTAAAGCCTCCACTTCCTTCTGGTAGTGTGGTGACCAGAACTGGGCGCAGTATTCCAAATGTGGCCGAACCAACGTTCTAAACAACTGCAACATCAGACCCAACTTTTATACTCTATGCCCTGTCCTATAAAGACAAGCATGCCATATGCCTTATTCACTACCTTCTCCACCTGTGACGTCACCTTCAAGGATCTGTGGACTTGCACACCCAGGTCCCTCTGTGTATCTACACCCTTTATTGTTCTGTCATTTATCGTATAGCTCCCCCCTACATTAGTTCTACCAAAATGCATCACTTCGCATTTATCTGGATTGAACTCCATCTGCCATTTCTTTGCCCAAATTTCCAGCCTATCTATATCTTTCTGTAGCCTCTGACAATGTTCCTCACTATCTGCAAGTCCAGCCATTTTCGTGTCGTCCGCAAACTTACTGATCACCCCAGTTACACCTTCTTCCAGATCGTTTATATAAATCACAAACAGCAGAGGTCCCAATACAGAGCCCTGCGGAACACCACTAGTCACAGGCATCCAGCCGGAAAAAGATCCTTCCACTACCACCCTCTGTCTTCTGTGACCAAGCCAGTTCTCCACCCATCTAGCCACCTCCCCCTTTATCCCATGAGGTCCAACCTTTTACACCAACCTACTATGAGGAACTTTGTCAAACGCTTTACTAAAGTCCATATAGACAACATCCACGGCCCTTCCCTCGTCAACCATTCTAGTCACTTCTTCAAAAAACTCCACCAGGTTAGTGAGGCATGACCTCCCTCTCACAAAACCATGCTGACTATCGTGAATGAGTTTATTCCTTTCTAAATGCGCATACATCCTATCTCTAAGAATCGTCTCCAACAACTTCCCTACCACGGACGTCAAGCTCACCGGCCTATAATTTCCCGGGTTATCCTTCCTACCCTTCTTAAATAACGGGACCACATTAGCTATCCTCCAATCCTCTGGGACCTCACCTGTGTCCAGCCTTTGTGAGGCCAGACCTAGAGTATTGTATGCAGTTTTGGTCTCCTTTTCTGAGGAAGGATGTTCTTGCTCTCGAGGGAGTGCAGCAAAGGTTTACCAGGCTGATTCCGGGGATGGCAGGACTGATGTAAGAGGAGAGATTGATTTGGTTAGGATTGTTTTCGCTGGAGGGATCTCATGGAGACTTATAAAATTCTAACAGGACTAGACAGGGTAGATGCAGGGAGGATGTTCCCAATGTTGGGTATGACCAGAACCAGGGGTCACAGTCTGAGGATTCAGGCTCGATCATTTAGGATGGAGATGAGGAGACATTTAGAACATAGAACATAGAACAGTACAGCACAGAACAGGCCCTTCGGCCCACGATGTTGTGCCGAGCTTTATCTGAAACCAAGATCAAGCTATCCCACTCCCTATCATCCTGGTGTGCTCCATGTGCCTATCCAATAACCGCTTAAATGTTCCTAAAGTGTCTGACTCCACTATCACTGCAGGCAGTCCATTCCACACCCCAACCACTCTCTGCGTAAAGAACCTACCTCTGATATCCTTCCTGTATCTCCCACCACGAAGCCTATAGTTGCCCCCTTGTAATAGCTCCATCCACCCGAGGAAATAGTCTTCTTCACCTAAAGAGTGGTGAGCCTGTGGAATTTATTATCACAGGAAGTAGTTGATGCCAAAACATTGAATGTATTCAAGAGGCGGCTGGATATAGCACTTGGGGCGAATGGGATCAAAGGTTATGGGGAGAAAGCAGGATTAGGCTATTGAGTTGGATGATCAGCCATGATCGTAATGAATGGTGGAGCAGGCTCGAAGGTCAAATGGCCTCCTCCTGCTCCTATCTTTTATGTTTCTATCATCTCTCAATTGCAGCATCGGCCGAGATTACTTGCTCAATAGGGATTGAATCTTGAATCTTTTGATTCAGAGATGAGCGTGCTATCACTGAGTCATATCTTCCTGTTTTAATCAAAGTGTATTTTTAATTCAGTAACGAACTGTATTAAACTGAGTCACTGCTAAGCAGTAATCCCACAATGGTGTGCCGTTGCGGATGACACCAAGATTGGAGGAGTAGTGGATGAGGTGGAGGGCTGTTGTAGGCTGCAAAGAGACATTGATAGGATGCAGAGCTGGGCCGAAAAATGGCAGATGGAGTTTAACCCTGATAGGTGCGAGGTGATTCATTTTGGTAGGACAAATTTGAATGCAGGTTACAGGGTCAAAGGTAGGGTTCTGAGGAATGTGGAGGAACAGAGAGATCTTGGGGTTCATATCCACAGATCTCTGAAGGTTGCCACTCAAGTGGATAGAGCCGTGAAGAAGGCCTATAGTGTGTTAGCGTTTATTAACAGGGGTTTGAGTTTAAGAGCTGTGGGGTTATGCTGCAACTGTACAGGACCTTGGTGAGACCACATTTGGAATATTGTGTGCAGTTCTGGTCACCTCACTATAAGAAGGATGTGGAAGCACTGGAAAGAGTGCAAAGGAGATTTACCAGGATGCTGCCTGGTTTGGAGGGTAGGTCTTATGAGGAAAGGTTGAGGGAGCTAGGGCTTTTCTCTTTAGAGCGGAGGAGGTTGAGAGGCGACTTAGTAGAGGTTTATAAGATGATGAGGGGGATTGACAGAGTGGACGTTCAGAGACTATTTCCTCGGGTGGATGTAGCTGTTACTAGGGGGCATAACTATAAGGTTCGAGGTGGAAGATATAGGAGGGATGTCCGAGGTAGGTTCTTTACTCAGAGAGTGGTTGGGGTGTGGAATGGACTGCCTGCTGTGATAGTGGAGTCGGACACTTTAGAACATAGAACATTACAGCGCAGTACAGGCCCTTCAGCCCTCGATGTTGCGCCGACCAGTGTAACCAATCTAAAGCCCCTCTAATCTACACTATTCCAATATCATCCATATGTTCATCCAATAACCATTTGAATGCTCTTAATGTTGACGAGTCCACTACTGCTGCAGGCAGGGCATTCCACGCCCTTACTACTCTCTGAATAAAGAACCTACCTCTAACATCTGTCCTATATCTCTCACCCCTCACTTTAAAGCTATGTCCCCTCATGTTAGCCATCACCATCCGAGGAAAAAGGCTCTCACTATCCACCCTATCTAATCCTCTGATCATCTTGCATGCCTCTATTAAGTCACCTCTTAACCTTCTTCTCTCTAACGAAAACAACCTCAAGTCCCTCAGCCTTCCCTCATACGATCTTCCCACCATACCAGGTAACATCCTGGTAAATCTCCTCTGCACCCTTTCCAATGCTTCCACATCTTTCCTATAATGTGGCGACCAGAACTGTACGCAATATTCCAAGTGTGCCCGCACCAGAGTTTTAGGAACTTTCAAGCAGTTATTGGATAGGCACATGGAGCACACTAGAATGATAGGGAGTGGGATAGCTTGAAATTGGTTTCGGAAAAGGTTCGGCACAACATCGTGGGCCGAAGGGCCTGTACTGTACTGTGCTGTACTGTTCTATGTTCTATGAACTCCCACTTTTTCAGAGTTGGAAACACGTAGCTCCATTATGTCAAGTATTTTTGTTCTTTTTAATGTTAACATCCTGTTACTGTACAAAGAACGAAAGAAGTGTACAGCCCAGGAACAGGCCCTTTGGCCCTCCAAGCCTGCACCAATCATGTTTACCAAACATGTTTCCCACAGTCCAAAGATGTGCGGGTTAGGTTGATTGGCCATGCTAAAAAATTGCCCTTAGTGTCCTGGGATGCGTAGGTTAGAGGGATTAGTGGGTAAATATCTAGGGATATGGGGGTAGGGCCTGGGTGGGATTGTGGTCGGTGCAGACTCGATGGGCCGAATGGCCTCTTTCTGTGCTGTGGGGTTTCTAAGATTTCTAAGATTTCTATCTAAACAAACTGCTTATATCCCTCTGTTCCCCGCAGGTTCATATGTCTATCCAGATAAGTCTTAAATGTGGCTAATGTAACTGCCTCAACCACCTCACTTGGCAGTGCATTCCAGGCCCCCACAACCCTCTGTGTAAAAAACTTCCCCCGCACATCTCCACTGTACACCGTGCTCAATGCACAGTATTATCCTGCTCCAGCATAAGGCTCAGTGTGCTTTCCCATAAGCATTTGTGATACAATCAACAATCATTCAATTGAAATATAGCCTCGTAAATCACTGTCAATGGCGTATTACCCTCTCCTCAAATGATTATTGTAGGAGTATTTTCCTCGGGCAGCTTAAAGAATCTGTAGATCAAGAGGCACACAGTTGCTTCAGGACATACATAGGAGTGGAAACAACAGTGTAAATGTCAGTCATCATTATACAAGGTACAGATAAAAGCGGGAGGGTGATAATTAAACATACGTTTTGTGAATGTTCTTTCTATGACGACAGTTCACTGGCCAGATTCAGGCGAGTCTGAATTATTTGGAAGATTTTAACCTACGCGCCTGGCACAAATTAGGCAGGCAAGACTGTTAAAACAAGCCACGACAATTAATCTCCAGCCACCCCATAGCCGCGTTAAACCTAAATAGGAGTTGGAACCAGTGCTAATATTATCCACAAGACCTGTGAACGTTTGTGCACATCACTTTCTCTGGTACAAATGAAGGTGCTGAGAAGTTATCAACACTTGACGGCATGTGGAAAATATCAAAACCTATCGATAAAAAAAGCTCATATTAGTATGTAACTCGCTGGCTGCACTCATTCCTTCTGTTGTTGATGCACTGTCAATTTCTTAAGAATTTCTTTTGGAGTCCAGGTTAAGTGAATACCTCGGCGGTTGACCCAACATCCATCACCCTGGTACCTCATGGTCTGCCTCCAGGAAAGGCAATATACCCTGAGAACACATCTATTCTCCTGCCAGTTTTCACCTGGTTATCAATTTTTGGAACAGCGGCCGTGTTTTAACACAAAGCTAAAAGCAAATTACTGCGACTGCTGGAATCTGAAACAAAACCAGAAAATTCTGGAAAATCTCAGCAGGTCTGACAGCATCTGTGGAGAGAGAATAGAGCCAACGTTTCGAGTCTGGATGACTCTTCATCAGAGCTCTGTTTTGCAGAAGGGTCATTTAGACCCGAAATGTTAACAATAATGTCACCAGGGGTCAGCTATGAAGGAACAGTGATTTATTGCACAAGATAAAGTAAAGCAAAAACCACAAGCCTGTGGTGAACACCAACAGGTCCCAACTGATTGAGGTGTTCACGATTATGAGGGGCATGGACAGGGTGGATAGGGAACAGCTGTTCCCCTTAGTTGAAGGGTCCGTTACGAGGGGACACATGTTAAAAGTGAAGGGTGGGAGGTTTAGGGGGGATTTGAGGAAAACCTTTTTTACCCAGAGGGTGGTGACGGTCTGGAATGCGCTGCCTGGGAGGGTGGTAGAGGCGGGATGTCTCACATCCTTTAAAAAGTACCTGGATGAGTACTTGGCACACCACAACATTCAAGGCAACGGGCCAAGTGCTGGCAAGTGGGATTAGGTAGTCAGGTCAGGGCCTTTCATGATTCGGTGCAGACTCGATGGGCCAAAGGGCCTCTTCTGCACTGTAGTATTCTGTGATTCTGTGCGGGACAATAGAATAATGGACCCACTCAGGGGCTTACTTTGTACAGGGCTCGGTATATGAGCTCCATCGGGTAAGGTAATTACTAATCACCAGGGAACATGTATTCTATGAGTCCTACAGGGAGGTCAATCAGTGATTCCCCATGCAAGTCCTTGGGGTTATCACATTAACTCGATTTCTCTCTCCACAGATGCTGCCAGATCTGCTGAGATTTTGCAGCATTTCCTGTTTTTATGTCAGCTTCCCTGCATCTGCAGTATTTTGCCTTTATTATCCACAGTGCTCCCTGTTGGTTTCAGGAAGGACAGGCAATTATGTAAACGGCCTTGTGTCGCTTGTGACATGATAATGAGAATTCCTCTGGAATTCTCCCTCCACGTATGGAAGGTGCAACCGTTAAAGAAACTGAGGGTCGGAATTCTCTGATGTTGCACGCCCCACCATCGCTGCCAGCGAGAATGGAGAATTTGGCACTCAGCCAAAGATTCATTCACTGTGGCGGAACTGGAGAATCCCAGTCGCAGGCCAGGTGAGAGAATTCCAGCCTGGTAGCTTGAAAATTATAAAATGCAAAGAGCTGCCAAGTTGTTGAGCGGTGACCCATTTTATTTCAGTGAATTGATAAACGGCCAAGATGAGACTATTTATCCAGTTCCAACAGAACAAATGCCAAATCCATTCTTGCTCAGTGCAAGATGCATGGCACTTCAAAACAGAATGAAAAGTTGGCCTTCCCTGCCTTCCTTATGGGCTTTCTGCAGTATTTGCAGAGACATGGCGAGAGGGCAAAGGTTATTACATTTCTGATATCAAGCAGTTTGATCCATTAAAGTTTATTTATTAGTGTTACAAGGCTTACATTAACACTGCAATGAAGTTACTGTGAAAATCCCCTCGCCACCACACTCCAGCACCTGTTCCAGTACACTGAGGGAGAATTTAGCACGGCCAATCCACCTAACCAGCACATCTTTCGGACCGTGGGAGGAAACCGGAACACCCGGAGGAAACCCACGCAGACACGGGGGAGAACGTGCAGACTCCGCACAGACATCGACCCAAGCCGGGAATTGAACCCGGGTCACTGGCCCTGCGAGGCAGCAGTGCTAGCCACTGTGCCACCATGCCGCCCCACATTACAGTACTTGGGTTATGCTAAATGATATCTATAGTAAAACCTTCATCAGCGTAGTTAATGAATACTGCACATATAGCTTCTCGCAATAAAACACCGGTATCTGACAGGCCAATTTTTCAAGGCAACATTCATTTCCTAAACACTAAAGACCAGCTAGTTATGTAACCATTTAACTAACCAATAATGCATGGGTAAAGATTGGAACCATAAAGCATGAGTTAACTGGTTTCCAGTCTATTATCGCACAGAATGATTAAATTATGTTCTGGCGCAGATGAATTTCAAAATTTTACCGTGGCTTTTATAATAGATATCATAGATTTGAAATCTACCCAGTTAGTGGATATTATATGCTAAAAATCCAGGCCCATTGCTGGAGCTTATTCCATAAGAACATAAGAAAGAGGAGCAGGAGTAGGCCATCTAGCCCCTCGAGCCTGCCCTGCCATTCAATAAGATCATGGCTGATCTGATAGTGGTTTAGTTCCACTTACCGCTCCCCATAACCCTTAATTCCCTTATCAATCAGAAATCTATCTACCTGTGACTTAAACATATTTAACGAGGTAGCCTCCACTGCTTCAATGGGCAGAGAATTCCAGAGATTCACTACCCTCTGAGAGAAGACGTTCCATGCCAATGTGCTTCTTTGCAATTATAGTTCTTACAATTTTTGGTGACCAAAATATTGCAGCTATAGTTTAAGTATTAGATTTATTCATTAGCATCACAAGTAGGCTTACATTAACACCTGCAATGAAGTTACTGTGAAAATCCCCCAGTCACCACACTCTGGCGCCTGTTCGGGTACACTGAGGGGAGAAATTAGCATGGCCAATGCACCTAACCAGCACGTCTTTCAGACTGTGGGAGGAAACCGGAGCACCCAAAGGAAATACATACAGACACGGGGAGGACGTGTAGACTCCGCACAGACAGTTACCCAAACCAGGAATCGAACCGGGTCCCTGGTGCTGTGAGGCAGCAGTGTTAACCACTCTGCCACCATGCCACCCCTATCTGCTATCCCAGCTTGTTGGAGTCACAAGGGGCAGGAGGAGTGATGCCAAGGAGAGTGTAACTGAGAGGATAAGCATTGTAAATCCAGCCATGCAGCATTCATTCCTGGAGGCCAAGAGTCTACTGTTTGTTTGATGTGTAAAAGTTAAAGTTAATTTATTAGTCACAAGTGAGGCTTACATTAACGTTGCAATCAAGTTACTGTGAAATTCCTCTAGTCACCACACTCCAGCACATGTTTGGGTCAATACACCTAACCAGCACGTCTTTCAGAATGTAGGAGGAAACTGGAGCACCCAGAGAAAACCCACGCAGACACGGGGAGAATGTAGACTCTGCACAGACAGTGACCCAAGCTAGGAACCGAACCCGGGTCCCTGGTGCTGTGAGGCAGCAGTGCTAACCACTGTGTCACCGTGCCACCCCTAGGATCAATGTGGTCCTAGATTGCAACACCCACTGTATTGGTAAAGACTAAAAGACCATTGCAGGCCCCAGGCCTCAAACAGGCAGACCGTCCTTTGAAAGTGCAAAGAAAGAGTCGAGCTCTTATTTGCGGCCCTCACTCGGAGACTGAATTATCCTGAGGCAGGCAGTGTTGCCATTGGCTGCATTCAGGAAAATTAGATCCGCATCAAATCTACCCAAACACTACTGCCCCATGTGTTCACCAGCACTATCCCCCCCTCCCCACCCCCCGCTCAGTGCTGTCACCTCCACATTTGATCAACGCAAGATCTTTCCATCCAATCATCCCCTCTGCCTCGCCATCCAAAAAAACTCTTTGGAAAATAATACAGGCTGGTTTGTGAGATTCTGCCCTTTTTTGGTGATCTGTGCCCCTTTTGGTCTGTGTCAGTTGATCTTGAACTATAATATGTGCAGAATCATAGAATCCATACAGTGTAGAAGAAGCCATTCAGCCCATCGAGTCTGCATTGACTCTCTGACAGCGTATTACCTCGGCCCTCTCCACCGTCCTATTTTGTTGCAAACTGCCTGCCTCTTAACCATTAACCCAATCGCCATCGCTAACTCCATTCCCGGTCACCTCTACCTTAACACCCGCTGGTCAGGCCTACCCCACCACCCACTCCCCCCCCCAATCTGGTTGTCCCTTCCCAGTTACTCCTGTTCTTCCATTGTCTGAGAATCACCACGGCAACGGCACCTTCAACCACACTTTACTTGCAGGCCGCCGCCGGCTGATCTTTCGGAGGGTCGGTTTATTTGCGCTTTTAGGTGAGTATCTAAAGTGACTCTTCTCATGGTGGAATAACCATTGCCTACTCTCACACGTGAAAAGTGGTCACTTGGTGAGGTGCTGGATGAACACCCAGTGCAGGTCAGGTCGGGGTAAGGGAAGGAATGAATTGGGAGCTGGAAAAAGGATCGAGTCCGGTCGAAAGTACGTCAGCTCAAATCTCACATCATGCGGACAAATCCCAGCTTAAAACTGGTTGCAGTTCAGATTTTAGCACAGATGTCAAAACAGTGAGTCCCATCGAAAGTGAGCCTGTCACTGGTGTGACCGATTTTACTTTCCCATGTTTATTTATAAATCAAAATAGCAAACAGGTGAAAAAAACAACTGCTAAGCATTTCCTTTGATTGGCAGGTTGAGATTGAACAACTTGACCCACGAGGGCGGACTTCATTGCACCTTGCTGTTACGCTTGGCTACCTGGAGTGCACGAGAGTTTTACTAAAGCATGGCGCTGATGTTAGTAAAGAAAATCATAATGGATGGACAGGTACTGTAATCTCTTACTCGCAATTGGGAGAGTTGAATTCTCTGTAAAAATACTGTTGAATTATCATGTTTTAATTTTAGGCTTTTGTCAAAATATTTCGCTCTGCGTAGCCTCACACCGGCCTCCATGATTGGACCCGAGATTTTCCTAATCTCCACTTTTGGAATTGTGTGATTCATACTTAACCTATTGTTGCATCTGTGGCCCTATAGACTAACTATAACGTCGAGCAATTATTAACCGGGAGGTGATGGCCTAGTGGCATTATCGCCAGAAACGAATCCAGAAACTCAGCTAATGTTCTGGAGGCCTGGATTTGAATCCTGCCACGGCAGATGGTGGAATTTGAATTCAATTTTTAAAAATCTGGAATTAAGAATCTACTGATGACCATGAAACCATTGTCGATTGTTCAGAAAAAACCCATCTGGTTCACCAATGTCCTTTAGTGAAGGAAATCTGCCATCCTTACCTGGTCTGGCTGACATCTGACTCCAGAACCACAGCAATGTGGTTGAGCTCAACTGTCCTCAGGCAATTACGAATGGGCAATAAATGTTGGCCAGCCAGCGACGCCCATGTCCCATGAATGAATGAATGAATATTCCACTTCCTTCAACAACAGAAGAGTATTGAGCCAGTGTTTGCACAATTTGTTATCATTGTGTTCTCTTTCAGATTATAGCAGTGTGATAATTTCGGACCATGGGCTGAATTTTATGGCCCCGTCACAGAGAGGGTGGGGCTGGAAAATGCGGCGAGCCATCCAAAAGTCCATTGACTTCGGCGGGAGCGGAAAATCCCGCTGACGGAAAATTTCACCCTGTATCTTTAAGTTTCAGGTCAATGAAAAGTGCTGTGGTCTGCCTGACAGGAAACCTGTGTGGTTTCATTTTAAAGGTCAATTGGAAGCCCAGATTGTTTTATTGAGAGGGAGATGCTGAATATTTACACTTGGGGGTCAATGGGAGCTGTTTCTATGTCCACAGTTAGAAGACCTATAGTTTCCTAAGACCCAGAAAGGGGTTGTCGATATCAAGTTGCTGGAACCTGCCCCTCTTGTTTCTAAGGGTGAAAGGCAGATGGGATCAGAGTTAACTGCATCCAGCCTTTCTATTTGGATACAAAACTAATACATTTCTTGCAGCCGTGAAGAAGGGGATAGAGGAAGCCATTTTGAGATTAGGTTACTGGCTTCCCTATAAACCCAGAAAAATCACAGACTGATAGTAGCTACATCATTTTGGTCTTTTCTGGCCTGTGGCCAACAGAGAGGAGGAGAGCTAGGAAAAGATAGAGACTGGAATTCACACCAGTGGGATTCGCTGGTCCCACCGTCAGTGCACCCCCGCCCATGAATTTCCTGGCGCTTGGGGTGTCTTGAAAGCCCATTGCCAGTAGCGAGACCGACGAATACCGCCACCAGCAAACAGCATGCCATCTTCCGCTGCCGAGAAACACACAGCTGGGAGGCCAGAGAATCCCACCCAGAATTCAGCCAGGCTTGTATCTTAAGCAGAGAAAATGCTGACTCTGTTTTTCAACATGCAAGACATGGCTGGGGGTTTACGCTCAGTTTAGCAACCAAGTTGGTGCAAAGCTAAAACAAGACTGGAGGCTTCGCCTAGCTGCAGCTAGAGGAAGAATCCCCAGGAAAACTTTCATTGTGGAAGGTAATCCTGGGAAAGGAAGTAAATCCTTGGGGGCTGAAAAGAAATGGTTGTAGGAAAATTGAATATCTACCTAAGAGGCCAGTAACATAACAAAACTGGGGGTTTTCAGTTTCACTAAAATTTGAAAGGGTCACATTCAGTTCGGTAATTTCAAGTATAAGTTGCCAACGAAGTAAAAATAATGTCCGGAATTCTCCAATCTCACCCGCAGCTGGGATTCTCCAGTCCCGCTGCTGTGAGTGGAGTTTTGGCTGAGCACCAAATTCTCCATTCTCACTGGCAGCGATGTCGGAGTGAACACGATCGGAGAATCCCAGCCAGTGTTTGGTGAATAATGTTCTTTTAGCATTTGCCTCAGTAAAATGTGAAACTTGATTGGGTGACCAGGGCAGCATTGTGGCACAGTGGTTAGCACTGCTGCCTCACAGCGCCGGGGACCCGCGTTCGATTCCCAACTTGGGTCACTGTCTGTGTGCACATTCTCCCTGTGTCTGTGTGGGTTTCCTCCGGGTGCTCCGGTTTCCTCCCACAGTCCAAAGATGTGTGGATTAAGTGGATTGGCCATGCTAAATTGCCCCTTAGTGTCAGGGGGACTAGCTAGAGTAAATGCATGGGGTTATGGGGATAGGACCTGGGTGGGGTTGTGGTCGGACTCAATGGGCTGAATGGCCTCCTTCTGCACTGTAGGGATTCTATGATTCTATAACCTTCTTCCAACTAATAACTGGAAGTTCATATTTCTCGATGAAATATATCGGTCTTCAGAGATATCCTAGCAAAGTCAAGACAACTAAAATGATAATGCACAATTCAGGAGGAAGCATGAGAAAATATAATCAAATAGTACAATGTACAGGCATTAAAGGCAGAAAAGGTGAGGAAAGTGGTTTGTTAGCATTTTTCAAGAAAACTCTGGAAAATAACACAGGCTGCTTTGTGAGATTCTGCCCTATTTTGGTGATCTGTGCCCCTTTTGGTCTGGGTCAGTTGATCTTGAACTATAATACGTGCAGAATCATAGAATCCATACAGTGTAGAAGAAACTATTCAGCCCATCGAGTCTGCATTGACTGATAATGTATTACCTCGGCCCTCTTCCCCCATCCTATCTCGGTCATCCCACACGTTTACCCTGGATAATCCCATCTAACCTACACATCTTAGGACACTCAAGGGGCAATTTAGCATGGCCAATCCACCTGACCTGCACATCTTTGGACTGTGGGAGGAAAGTGGAGCACCTGGAGGAAACCCACGCAGACACGGGGGGAACGTGCGAACCCGTACACAGACAGTGACCTGAGGCCGGAATCGAACCCGGGTCCCTGGAGCTGTGAGGCAGTAGTGCTAACAACTGTGCCACCGTGCCACCCCTGTGCCCACAGGCTTTGTACCCCAGTCTCAGCTTCCTGTTCCTATTCAGTTATTTCCCGTTCTAGGCATCTTCCTAGTCAAATTAGATGAGATTCACATTCAAGTAAGAAAAATGATCCTTTCAAGAATCCTAATAAATCCACACTGATAACTCAAAAGATTTTAATAGATCCAAACAGCAGAACAGGTTTGTGCTGAGTGGCACAACACCATCAAAACCATCCATCTCTAGGCAGAAATCTTTTGCTTAATATTCAAATCTCTAGACAAAACGAATAAACCATTCATCTATTTAACTGACAGGAAATCAGATATTATTGAAGCTCCCATCAAGTGGAACTATTTGGCAATTTAAGACACTAAACTCATCTGTTCAAGGAACAAAGGCTCTTGAATAATAAGCTCTGTTGGGCCATTGGTTAAAATGGCTGCAAGCAAATCCATATATTGGTGACGTTCCGGGCTGAATATTTCTTTTACCATGTGACCCTAAAATTGAAATTGGACACTGTGGCGACTACCATAATCCCGCCCCTAAAATTGGCCCACCAATACATTGCTGTTGGATGTTTCTAAGCCTTCCTGGAAATCTTTGTCATTTTGTCTTTATTTTCTCTTGGTCTTATGGTCACGTCATAATCCCTTACTGCCCATGGGAGATGGACACTTTGGCCGGAATTCTCTGACCATTCACACCCCGCCTTCGCTGCCAGGGAGAACGGTCAGGAGTGCGATGGAATACTCTCCCCTGGCTGGAATGAATGTAGCTTCAGCAACATTCTAGAAGCTTGACACATCCAGGACAAAGCAGCCCACTCGATTGGCATCCCTTCTACAAGCATTCACTCCCTCCATCACTGACGCACAGTCAGTTGGTACATGTCCTCAGACTTTTGTATCTTTTTCCAAATGGAAGAAGGTGGAAGAGAGAATGTCCGGGGTGTGTGGGGCCCTTGATTATGCTGGCTGCTTTGCCGTGGCAGTGGGAAGTGTAGACAATTTTAATGGGTTCAAGACTGGTTTGAGTGATGGACTGGGCTTTGTTCACAACCGTGTGACAGCCGTGTGTACCATTTACAAGCTGCCCTGCAGAGACTCACCAAGGTTCCTTAGACAGCAACTTCCAAACCCATGACCACTACCATCTAGAGGGACAAGAGCAGCAGATACATGGGAACACCACCACCTGCAGATTGCCCTCCAAGCCTCTATCCAAGACCACAAGAAACTACAAAGGGTTGTAGGAATGAAGTATGTGTGGGGGTCACAGCTTGAACCACTTGAAATAATTGTTGAGCTACCAGGAAGGAACAAGGGAGTTGGACTAATTAGGTAACTATTTAAAGAGTGTCCAATTCTAATTCTCTTCCCACACCTAGTGGCGCATTAAGGCAAACTTTCAACTGTTTCCAGAGCTAATAATTCCCAGAACAGCTCACCTAATCTGTAGCTTGAGGGGCACCACTTCACATCAAGCAGAGCCGACCAGGAGTCTGTCCCACTCTGACTGTCAGCCATTGGCGTGTTTGGAAGGATTTGCAGGTTGACACACTCAGCCAGTTTGACCGTGTTGTGAATGCACCTTCCTTGTCCATCAAGGTGGAACTCGAACCCGGAGCTTCTGGCTCAGTGGCAGGCTCGTTACCCACTGCACAATAAGACCTCCTATTTAAAGAGTGAGCATAGGTACAACGTGCGTTGTATCATTCCACAATTCTACATCCCCAAAAAAATGAACTCTAAAGGTTGCTCATAGTAGAGTTAAAGATCCGTCTTAATTTGTATTTACCAATGAAGTATAATGCAATCAGACAAAGACCATTTCACATCGCCTGAGGCTGCCAACACTCTTGGACACTCTTGACTTTCCTCATGTTGTGTCTCTTGGATGAACTTTGCAGCAACAAAAATTATTTGGAAATGCTGGAATTTCACCCATTTATCCAGTCGAGTTCACAGATTTTTCACACATCAGTCTGCATCTTGTACCTAAATCAAGCGCAAACAGACACATATTTGAAAGGATCCTAGGTGCAATCTGTTAAATCTTATCCCTCTAATACATGGTAAGACTGGTGCAGCCAAATTCAAGCCTCAGACACAGTTGGCATGGGGGGTTGTGAAATTGCAATGTGGAGATGTCACAGAATTTACCCCATGGAGATCATAAAATCATGGAATCCTTAAAGTGCAGAAGAGGCCATTCAGCCCTTCGTGTCTGCACCGACACTCTGACAGAGTATCTTACCCAGGTCCTCTCCTCCGCCCTATCCCCATAACCCCACTGATTTCCCATGGCTAATCCATCTAATCTACACATCCTGGGACACTAAGGGACAATTTAGCATGGCCAATCCACCTAACCTGCACATCTTTGGACTGTGGGAGGAAACCGGAGCACCTAGAGGAAAGCCACGCAGACATGGGGAGAATGTGCAAACTCCACACAGACAGGGGCCTAAGGCTGGAATTGAACCCAGTTCCTTGGAGCTGTGTGGCAGCAGTGCTAAACACTGTGCCACCGTGCCGCCCAGACTGCAGGAAAGGTGTAAAGGAAGAAGCCATTTAGCCAACCTTAAGTCATCCCTCCAGATAAAACTGAGTCCCCATCATGGTATTAACTCCACCTCTACCCTGAAGTCCATGGCCACCCTGAAGTAGCATGGCCAATGCACCTAACCGTACATCCAAAGTTTTGCGGATTTGGTGCATTGGCCATGCTAAATTGCCCCTTAGTGTCCCGGGATGCATAGGTTAGAGGAATTAGTGGGGTAAATATGTGGGATTATGGGGATAGGGCTTGGGTGGGATTGTTGTCGGTGCAGATTCGATGGGCTGAATGGCCTTCTTTTGCACTGTAGGGTTTCTATGGTTCAATGGTCTCTATGTCTGAAGATGAGCACCCTGATCCTGGACCTACACTTGGCTTTTGACAGTTCCAACCCTTGATCTGCTGTTATGGCAACTCCCTGAATTTGTTGAAGCGTGCTTTACCGTCTTACTTGCCTCTACCCAGAATTCTTTAGTCATTTCCTTTTGAGGTACTCGTTTTTACCAAGTTCTCATTGAGGTCACTTCCTTTGCTAGCTGCCCTACTTCATAAACATTGTTATAAATCCAAAACAGCTCAGTGCAATAATATTACTGTAGCCAAAACAGGAACAGAATTTCATTCACAGTTCAATGTGTTCGGTAATTTAATGTAAATTGAGAATTTAGTTTTGTCAAATAAATTGCACCATTTTGAGCACCTGTAGGAACATAATGAGGTTTATTCGGCAGTGTAAATTTTGTAAATTACAGTCCAAGTAATTGGTTCGTTAGAAAGAATTAGCTGTGAATTTCTAACAAGCAAAGCAAAGTTTTTGAGAGTACTGGAGATTATCATAGAATCTCTGCAGTACAGAAGGAGGCTATTCAGCCCACCGAGTCTGTACCAACCACATCCCACCCAGGTCCTATTCCCGTAACCCCACCCTGCTGATACTAGGGTCAATTTAGCATGGCCAATCAACCTAACCTGCACATCTTTGGAGTGCGTGAGGAAACCGGAGCACCCGGAGGAAACCCGCGCAGACACGGGGAGAACGTGCAAACTCCACACAGACAGTGACCCAAGGCCAGAATTGAACCCGGGCCCCTGGCGCTGTGAGGCAGCAGTGCTAACCACTGTGCCACCGTGCCGCCCATTTTGTTATGATAGCATTCTGTTACCAGATGATTTATAATATTTTTAAGTTCTCTTTTACCAATGGTTAATCATTGAAACATAGAAAATAGGAGCAGGAGTAGGCCATTCGGCCCTTCAAGCCTACTCTGCCATCCGACATGATCACCGCTGATCTCATATTCCAGTACTTTCCCATACCCCTTGACACCTTTAGAGTCTAGAAATCTGTCCATTCACTGATTTGACCTCCACGGCCTTCCATGGTAGAGCATTCCTCAGGTTCATCACCATCAGAGTGAAGAAATGTCTCCTCCTCTCAGTCTTAAACAGACTACCCCAAATCCTGAGATATTGACCCTTATTCTTGACCCTCCAGCCAGGGGAAACAATCGTCCCTGTATCCAACCTGTCCAGCCCAGTCATAATTTTATACATTTCATTATATCCCCTCTCATTCTTCTAAATTCCAGTGAATACAGGCCCAATCAACCCCATCTCTCTTCATACGACAACCCTGCTATCCCAGGAATCAGTCTGGCGAATCTTTGCTCCATTCCCTCTCTGGCAAGTATATCCTTCCTTAGATAAGGAGACCAAAACTGCACACAATATTCCAGACGTAGTCTCACCAAGGCCCAGTACAGCTGCAGCAAGACATCCTTGCTGCTGTACTCAAGTCTTCTTGCAATGAAAGGCCAACTTACCATTTGCCTTCCTAACTGCTGCTGTACCTGCTGGCTGAGTGTGGTCTTGAGTGAAAGGTTCTGATTCCAAATTAAAGCAGCTTAATTAAGTCATCATTAAATCTTCTGCATCATGAAATCATTCTGCTGCGTACTGTAACAAAAACATTTTTTACATGAGTAAATAAGATAAAGTCCATCCGGCAAACCAGCCTCTCATCCATTGACTCTGTCTACACTTCCCGCTGCCTCGGCAAAGCAGCCAGCATAATTAAGGACCCCACGCACCCCGGACATTCTCTCTTCCACCTTCTTCCGTCGGGAAAATGGCACAAAAGTCTGAGGTCACGTACCAACCGACTCAAGAACAGCTTCTTCCCTGTTGCCATCAGACTTTTGAATGGACCTACCTCGCACTAAGTTGATCTTTCTCTACACCCTCACTATGACTGTAACACTACATTCCTTTCCTTCCCTATGAACGGTATGCTTTGTCTGTATAGCGCGCAAGAAACAATATTTTTCACTGTATACTAATACATGTGACAATAATAAATCAATTCAAATCATAATCAAATCAAATTAAAACCCATACCTACTCGTTCCACAGTGAGCGAGAGAGAGTGAATGAGAGAGAGTGGGAGAGAGAGAGAGAGAGAGCTGTCAATAATGACCACCTTCGGGACTCCTTTCATTTTAACACAAAATCATTTCTATACAGAATGGAAGGACGGTGGCTGAGCACAACATTGAGTACTTATACTCGACCATGCTGCCATAGTCACCGCTAAGGATGTAAGTATTTATAGGTGGATCAAGTGAGGCTGTTCCACTTCTGTGGCTAGCCACCCAATGGAGCAACTCATGGGTGTAATTATGATTTTTTTTGTACATTTGCAGATGTGCAGACTACACACGGAATGGGATGTACGTGTGGGACACAAATATTTAAGCTTCTGTTTTCCCTCCCGGCAGTAATAAAAAGGCTATTTCTGGGGTGGTGCCACACTCCAGTACCTCACCCAATCGACTCGTTTCCATGCTTGAGCCTGAACAGGAGGTGTGAATGCAATAAGTTCATGGGGGCAGAAGTCTCTTCGCCAGAATCCTTTTATTTACAATTCCAGCAGAATACCAGCAGAATACAGAGTGCTGTCAGTCAGCAGTCTACCTTTGGGAGTGACAGGGGAACTGACACTCCCAGTTATAGACAAAGTAAAGTCTCCCTGATTGGCCCATCAATTAGCCCTCTAATCACGGTGTTCGTATTCCAATAGGCCAACTTCAATGGCCTGACTGAAGTCATTACAGTGAATAAGCTATCTGGCGGTGTGCGGTGTGGCAGACACGTTGCCGTCCGTTATGTTATGTCCGTGTATGAGCACTTTACTGCGTAGGCCTCGGAGCAGTAATCAGCCAGGCTGATTTTCACAACTCCTTAGCTTAGCGGTGCTGGAGCTAATTGTAGCTGATATCTCAGGGAAATTGGTTAAGTCAGCACGAGAAGGGACGGGAACTTCTCAGGCATGACTAGAATTTCTCTGCATCATGAACCATCCATCCAGCCAACTGAACCAATTAGCTCTCCATTCTATCAATGATAGGCTAATGGTGGATTAGTTTTCCCACTGGTTGGTGCTGTGAGCATTGACATTCACTTGCACCTCATCAAACGTGAGTAAACTTTTATCTTCCGATTTTAAAATACCCCAAATCCCGTTTGTGTCTGTTGTTGAAAGTCTCAAAACTCAAAAGATTGAAAACATTCGCTCCAAAATATACATCTTGTTGCGGACTACTATGGGGTGCGGAGGAGGGGGAGAAAAATGATTCCACCATCTCTCACTCATCCATAACGCGGAGGCATTCTCCCTCGCCAACCTTCCCTTAAAAAAAAATAAAAGATAGAAAAAGCGGCCGAACCACCACTGTGAGCAGGTGGAATCCCTCTGGAGGACTCACACTGAGGCAGGGAAACAGGGTCCGTAGGAATGTCTGGAGTTCTGGCACCTCAACCTGACACCATGTGTCCACCTCCAGGTAGAAAACTAGAGACAATCACCCGAAAATGACCAGCAACCTCAGCACATCCGGAAGGTTCTGCCCGCATTCTGGAACTTTTGGATTTGGTTTGATTTATTATTGTCACATGTATTGGGATACAGTGAAAAGTATTGTGTCTTGTGCGCCATACAGACAAAATGGGGGCGATTCTCCCAGCCCACTGCGCTGCTCTAGAAGACAGCGGGCCGGGAAACAGCAGCAGAGGCCGTTTCACGGGTTTCCCACAGGGGGCCATGGCCTCCACGCGTTTCCGTCATCAGCTTCGCGCCGGAAATCGGTGTGGGGCTGATTTCAATATTATAATCTCCATTTGCCTATCATTAGTGGGTCCGGGACTGAAGTCTTCAGGCCGGCTAGTGCCTCTCCCCAACCCACCGGGAGTGTTTCACTCCAGCGGGATTTACAAGTGCTCCCCACTAATGGGGAACAGGCGGCCTGACCTCGCTGAAGTGAACAGAGGCCATGGAGGCCCCCTCAGGAGGTCGAGGGTAAGGAGGGGATGCCCTCTGGGCAGTGCTAGTCTGGCCCCCAGGCACTGCTCCAAGGGCAAACTGACAATGCCCCTTGGGGCATCGGTGGGGGGATCGGGAGATCGGGGTTGGCTGGGTGGAGGTTTAGGAGATCGGGTTGAGTGAAGGAGGGACATTGAGCTGGCCCAGAGAGGTCAGAGAAGCGGTCGGAGCGTGGTGGGGAAGGCGGGGGTGGGGGGGTCGGAAGGCCAGCGATGCGGAGTCACGGGACTGGCCAATGATTGGGCTGGCCAATGATCAGGAGGCCAGCAATGCAGGACACTATGCATGCGCTGATCTCCGCTCTGACAGATCGGCGCGTGCACAGTGGCCTATTCAGCTCTATGCTACCAGCCTCTCCAGCGGGAATGGACCCAACCCCCTGATTTTCAGAGGGAATCCCGCTAGAGCACTCTGTAGTGCTCAGAGTGTGGCAGATTCAATCTGAAAAACCCGCTAAAAAATCCAGGAAGAGTTACTCCAGTTTTCACGCGAATTGGGGATTTAGAATTTTTTGGGAGAATCCCGGCCAATATACCATTCATAGAGTACATAGGGGAGAAGAAAAGGCGAGGGTGCAGAATGTGGTGTTATAGTCATAGCGAGGGTGTAGAGAAAGACCAACTTATTATAAGGTAGGTCCATTCAAAAGTCTGCTGGCAGCAGGGAAGAAGCTGTTCTTGAGTCGGTTGATACGTGTTCCCAGCTTTTGTATCATTTTCCCGACGGGAGAAGGTGGAAGAGGGTATTTCCGGGGTGCATGGGGTCCTTGATTATGCTGACTGCTTTTCCGAGATAGTGGGAAACGTAGACAGAGTCAATGGATGGGAGGCTGGTTTGCGTGATGGACTGGGCTGCATTCACGACCTTTTGTAGTTTCTTGCAGTCTTGGGCAGAGCAGGAGCCATACCAAGCTGTGATACAACCAGAAAGAATGCTTTCTGTGGTGCATCTGTAAAAGTTGGTGAGAATCGTAGCGGACATGCCAAATTTCCTTAGCTTCCTTGCCACACAGCTCAGGCCATTGGGGTAATAATCAGCAGCATCTGAGCTATCGGGTCCAGGTAGTTGTGTGGTAACTCGTTCCGTGTGCAGCTCACTTAATTCCTCCTTGTCATCTGTTTCTGCTTTTTGTCATCCCGAGCCATCACTTGTTTTTGGAAAACAAAATATTGTCCGTACTGAATAAAATTAGAATGGATTATCTACCTTACATTGTGGGGGGAATTCAAAGTTAAACAATCTCAATAAAAGGAGACCAAAGTCCATCAATTGTTCGACAATTTGTTTGAAGAGAAGTAGTCAGTGCTGGAACTGAACCAAATTGGGACACCATTGCAGCAGCAGCAGACAGAAGGGGAACTTGGTTGACACTCAATTATGGATTGGCATGTTCTGTAATTGTATTTTCAGTCAGCTATGATTTATCCCAATCCACTGAACCCAAGGCATTCAGCTGCTCAGAATATTTCACCCAACAAATTCAAATTTCTTTATTTGCACATCCCCTCCCTGAATCAATATTGAATTTCGGTTCTTTTTTTAACTGGATGTCAATGTTCCTGCTTCTCTAAAAGATGGCACAGTGGTTAGCCCTGCTGCCTCACAGCGCCAGGGACCGGGCTTCGATTCCCGGCTGGGGTCACTGTCCGTCTGGGGTCACTGTCCCCGAACATTGATCCCCGATTTCCGAGATATCGCTGCCAGCTTCAAAGACTAGTTTGTTTTTATTTATATTTATTCATTTTACGGATGCGGACATTACTGGCTGGGCCAGCAATTATTTCCCATCCCTAGCTGCCCTCCATTTCAGAGGGCATTTGAGAGTCAACCACATTGCCGTGGTTCTGGAGTCACACGTAGGCCAGACCAGGAGAGGACAACAGATTTCCTTCCCTAAACCACATTAGTGAACCAGATGGGTTTTCACAACAATGGTTAGAAAACATAGAAACCCTACAGCACAGAAAGAGGCCATTCGGCCCATTGAGTCTGCACCGACCACAATCCCACCCAGGCCCTACCCCCATATCCCTACATATTTGCCCACTAATCCCTCTAACCTACGCATCTCAGGACACTAAGGGCAATTTTAGCATGGCCAATCAACCTAACCCACACATCTTTGGACTGTGGGAGGAAACCGGAGCACCCGGAGGAAACCCACGCAGACACGAGGAGAATGTGCAAACTCCACACAGGCAGTAACCCAAGCCGGGAATCGAACCCAGGTCCCTGGAGCTGTAAAGCAGCAGTGCTAACCACTGCGCTACCGTGCCGCCTTGTTCGCCCGCTACCGTGTTCGCCCTGGAAAGATTGAGGCTGAGGGGCAGTGCTAACTGCTGTGCCACCATGCCGCCCCAAAGTTTGGAGATGTAAGATTTTGTTGCTTTATAGAATTATGGAATCCCTACAGTGCAGAAAGAGGCCATTCGGCCCATCGAGTCTGCACCAACAACAATCCTACCCAGGCCCTATCCCCGTAACCTCACCTATTTAGTCCCCTGACAATAAGGGGCAATTTAGCATGGCCAATCAACCTAACCTGCATATCTATGGTTAAATTTATATATCAAATTAGATTTTATATAGCCCATTATAAGGAAAATATCAAACAGCTGGGAATGTGGTATAAAGTTTAGAACAAAGTGCATGGGTTTGGATTATTCATCCATTCTGAACAGGGTATGTTTGAGAATGTGCAACAAGGAGCCTTTCATGTTATCAACGCAAATTGGAAATTTGGGCACATATTGCCGACAATCTTCAGCCCTGTGGTCAAAACATTATGAGTAATATGTGTCTGAATTCCTGAATCATTTTGCTGAAAGACAAAGCTCTCCGTGACTGCAGTGCTGTCGACAGATTGGGAAAATAACATCCCCTCATAGCTTCCACTGTCACTGTTAGAACTGTTCAGTTGTTGCTAATGGATACAGATAAAGAGAAAAGAACAGTACAGCACAGGAACAGGCCCTTCAGCCCACCGAGCCTGCGCCGATCACGTTGTCCTATCTAGACCAACTGCCTGTATCCCTCTATTCCCCGTCGGTTCATGTATCTATCCAGGTAAGTCTTAAATGTTGCTAACATGTCTGCCTCAACCACCTCACTTGCCAGTGCATTCCAGGCCCCCACCACCCTCTGTGTAAAAAAATCCCCCGCACATCTCCACTGAACCTTTCCCCCCTTACCTTGAACTTGTGCCCCCTTGTAATTGTCATTTCTGCCCTGGGAAAAAGCTTCCAACTGTTCACCCTATCTACACCCCTCATAATTTTATAAACTTCTATCAAGTCACCCCTCAGCCTCCGTCTTTCCAGGGAGAACAATCCCAGTTTTATTCAATCTCTCCTCATAGCTAATACCCTCCATACCAGGCAACATCCTGGTGAACCCTTCAAAAACTCCACGTCCTTCTGGTGGTGTGAGTCAATGGAAATAGGAATTGGTTGGAATGTGGACACCCTATTCTTTCACAAATCACACAAAAGTCAAGATTTGACCCATGAAATGTTCCTGCAGTATTTGCTTCAAACTTCTAAACTTGTTCCTTATAGACTCACAGAGACATAACAGCACAGAGGGAGGCCATGCAGCCCCTCAACTCTAGGGTGGCACGGTGGCACAGTGATTAGCACTGTTGCCTCACAGCGCCAGGGACCCAAATTTGATTCCAACCTTGGATGACTGTCTATGTGGAGTTTGCATGTTCTCCCAGTGTCTACATGGGTTTCCTCCGGGTGCTCCGGTTTCCTCCCACAGTCCAAAGATGTGCAGGTTCGGTGGATTGGTCATGCTAAATTGCCCCTGAGCGCCCAAAGATTAGGGGGATTAGTGGGGTAAATGCATGGGTTATGGGGATAGGGCCTGGGGAAGATGTTCTGTTGAAGAGTCGGTGCAGACTCAATGGGCTGAATGGCCTCCTTCTACACCGCAGGGATTCTATGATCCTCTGGGGAGCAATCCGCTTCGGCCCACTCTGCTCCACCTCCCAGCTGCCCCCCCTCAGATGTCTATACAATTTTCATTTGAAATAATTGAATTTGCTACACAGACAACAGAAATTCTGTCTCTTGATAAAGATTTCCGGAGCTAGAAATGTCTAAATAATTTGGTCCAACAACATCGCATAATATCACTCTCAGAAGAAAGCCACTTTCAATGCCAGCGCGACTTCTTACACGGGCTCTTTGCGCTACTCCAGGTCCCCTTAATGCTAAATCAGGGGCTGGTATTTTGCTATGAATTCAGGCACAGGTAAGCCTTTCCCAGCAGAGAGAGGAGACAAATCAAACCCATTCAATGTCCAATTCTTCGTACAACCTGTTCAAAAAGTAATGGTTTCATTTACATATACAATAGCTATCCAAGTTACTGTGATGCAGATAATCACTGGTTCACCTGCTTATAGCTTCTGGGCAGATTGTCTCCAAACAATAGCTTTCCCACTGCTGATAGGATCAGTTCAGTGATGGAGTATGCATTCCACATCGCTCCCAAGTTCAGACCATTAGCAGGAAAATTGGAAATTCCAACAGCGTCACTTCAGGATAAAAAAAAACTGGGAGACAGATTGTGAATCAAATGAAATCTGATGACTAAATAACTTTTCATACAGAGACAGGTTTCACAAAATCAGTGAACCAAACGGAATATGCACAAGAGTTCCAGATCAGCGACAGTATACATCGGAATAAATTCAGTAGGAACAAGCATTAGAAATATTTTGTTTGAGATTAAGAACTGATCTGTCCGTTTCCCATTCCCAACTTTTGAAGTCTCAGAGACAGATTCCAGGTCGAGAGCTTGAAGTTTTTCGGTGTCCAGATCACCAACACCCTGTCCTGGTCTCTGAACGCTGATGCTATAGTTAAGAAAGCCCACCAACGCCTCTACTTTCTCAGGAGACTAAGGAAATTTGGCATGTCCGCTATGACTCTCACCAACTACAGAACCATCATGACAATTTTATCTACCTGTCCTAGATGCACCATAGAAAGCATTCTTTCCGGTTATATCACAGCTTGGTATGGCTCCTGCTCTGTCCAAGACCCGCAAGAAACTACAAAGGGTCATGAATGAAGCCCAGCCCATCACTCAAGTCAGCCTCCCATCCATTGACACTGTCTACACTTCCCGCTGCCTCGGCAAAGCAGCCAGCATAATCAAGGACCCCACGCATCCCGGACATACTCTCTTCCACCTTCTTCCATCGGGAAAAAGATACAAAAGTCTGAGGACACGTACCAACCGACTCAAGAACAGCTTCTTCCCTGCTGCTGTCAGACTTTTGAATGGACCCACCTTTCTCTACATTCTAGCTATGACTGTAACACTACATTCTCCACTCTCTCCTTTCCTTTTGTATGTATGGTATACTTTGTCTGTATAGCGCGCAAGAAACCTTTCACTGTATACTTATAAATATGACAATAATAAATCAAACCAAAAGGGTACCAGATGGGTTCTTATGACAATCAATGAAAGTTGTCATGGTCACCATTACTGAGATGTGAATCGCTGAGACTTACTTTATATTCCTGATATTTTTTTCATTTAAATTCCACGAGTTGCAATGGTGGGATTTGAACTCATGTCCCCAGTGCGTTAGCCTGGGGCTCTGTGTTGCTAATTGAATAATATTACCACTGCACCACCATCTCCTCTCCCATGATTCTACAGCAGAATGGCTTTGTTGACTTACTGTAGCTGAGTTGAAATTAATATCTGAATTGGATATTGGCTGCACAATAATGTGTGATCGTATGTAGGCCATGTAGGAAGTGCTGGAGGACCTGACTGCACATGTCGGGACACTTCTCAACTCTTTATTAGGTTGCAAAATCAATTAAAATCAAACTTAATTTTACATTTCAAAATTTCATTACTTGAGGATCTATAATTTTTGCAGTTAAATAAAGGAAGCATCGCAGGCATGACATTGATTACTGCTATTTTTCTCACATTAGGCTGCTTGTAACTTACAGGCTTGTAATTACCTCTCAGACTGTCACAGCCATTCATTCTGAGTAATAGCCAAATTCCTCTTTTGATCTAAAGACCATTTTGCAGTTCAAGGCCAAAATGTGTGGCGAGATATTCCGATAATGCCTTGCTCGAGAATCATAGAACCCCTACAGTGCAGAAGGAGGCCATTCAGCCCATCGACTCTGCACCGAAATCTACACCAAAATCTCACTAACTGTCCTGGCTGGAGACAATACACATCTCTTTAACCTGTGCTTGGCCCTCTCTCCATTCACATTGTCTGTACCTTTAAGACTTGATTACCTGTTAAGACTCGCATTCCAACCATTATGTTGTAAATTGAGTTTGTGTCTGTATATGCCCTTTTTGTGAACACAACTCTTCACTCACCTGAGGAAGGAGCGAGACTCCAAAAGCTTGTGCTGCCAAATAAACCTGTTGGACTTTAACCTGGTTCTGTGAGACTTCTTACTCTGATTCTCTGGTGCCAGCTTGTTATGAATATATAATGAATATTAGAGCCAAAAATTACATTTGACAATGTACATGATGTCAGATGGAGACTCTACAGTGCAGAACTCCCATACCAGTTGTTAATTCATTCAGTGAATTTGAATGTTGCCAGCAAGGCCAACATTTGTTGTCCATTCAGTGTATGCAATAAATGCCACAGGACTCCAAGCAGTGCTTTTTGTTACACGGTGAAAGGCACTTCACATTAGTCTGGTGGAGTTTTGAAGCAGACATGTGGTTTTAAGTGAAAATATAAACTGCAGTCCAGTTCTAACAGTAGGCAGCTACTCTCACTGTCAGGAGTATAGGCGGAGGGAGAATCAAGTAAAGTTTATTTATTGGTCACAAGTAAGGCTTACATTAACGCTGCGATGAAGTTACTGTGAAATTCCCCTAGTCACCACACTCCAGCGCCTGTACAGATCAATGCACCTAACATAGAACATAGAACATAGAACATAGAAAGCCACAGCACAAACAGGCCCTTCGGCCCACAAGTTGCGCCGATCACATCCCCACCTCTAGGCCTATCTATAGCCCTCAATCCCATTAAATCCCATGTACTCATCCAGAAGTCTCTTAAAAGACCCCAACGAGTTTGCCTCCACCACCACCGACGTCAGCCGATTCCACTCACCCACCACCCTCTGAGTGAAAAACTTACCCCTGACATCCCCCCTGTACCTACCCCCCAGCACCTTAAACCTGTGTCCTCTCGTAGCAACCATTTCAGCCCTTGGAAATAGCCTCTGAGAGTCCACCCTATCCAGACCCCTCAACATCTTGTAAACCTCTATCAGGTCACCTCTCATCCTTCGTCTCTCCAGGGAGAAGAGACCAAGCTCCCTCAACCTATCCTCATAAGGCATGCCCCCCAATCCAGGCAACATCCTTGTAAATCTCCTCTGCACCCTTTCAATGGCTTCAACATCTTTCCTGTAATGAGGTGACCAGAACTGCGCGCAGTACTCCAAGTGGGGTCTAACCAGGGTCCTATAAAGCTGCAGCATTATCTCCCGACTCCTAAACTCAATCCCTCGATTAATGAAGGCTAGTACGCCATACGCCTTCTTGACCGCATCCTCCACCTGCGAGGCCGATTTAAGAGTCCTATGGACCCGGACCCCAAGGTCCTTCTGATCCTCTACACTGCTAAGAATGGTACCCTTCATTTTATACTGCTGCTCCATCCCATTGGATCTGCCAAAATGGATCACTACACACTTATCCGGGTTGAAGTCCATCTGCCACTTCTCCGCCCAGTCTTGCATTCTATCTATGTCTCGCTGCAACTTCTGACATCCCTCCAAACTATCCACAACACCACCTACCTTGGTGTCGTCAGCAAACTTACCAACCCATCCCTCCACTTCCTCATCCAGGTCATTTATGAAAATGACAAACAGCAAGGGTCCCAGAACAGATCCCTGGGGCACTCCACTGGTCACTGACCTCCATGCAGAGAAAGACCCCTCCACAGCCACTCTCTGCCTTCTGCAGGCAAGCCAGTTCTGGATCCACAAGGCAACAGCCCCTTGGATCCCATGCCCTCTCACTTTCTCAAGAAGTCTTGCATGGGGGACCTTATCGAACGCTTTGCTGAAGTCCATATAGACCACATCCACCGCTCTTCCTTCGTCAATGTGCTTGGTCACATTTTCAAAGAACTCAACCAGGCTCGTAAGGCACGACCTGCCCCTGACAAAGCCGTGCTGACTACTTTTGATCATACTAAACTTCTCTAGATGATCATAAATCCTGTCTCTCAGGATCCTCTCCATCAACTTACCAACCACTGAGGTTAGACTCACCGGTCGGTAATTTCCCGGGCTGTCCCTGTTCCCTTTCTTGAATATAGGGACCACATCCGCAATCCTCCAATCCTCCGGAACCTCTCCCGTCTCCATCGACGATGCAAAGATCATCGCCAAAGGCTCCGCAATCTCCTCCCTCGCCTCCCACAGTAACCTGGGGTACATCCCCTCCGGTCCCGGCGACTTACCAACCTTGATGCCATTCAATAGTTCCAACACATCCTCTTTCTTTATGTCCACATGCTCGATCCTTTCTGTCCTCCGCAATCCAGCAGTACAACCACCCAGATCCCTTTCCACCGTGAATACCGAGGTAAAGTATTCATTAAGCACCTCCGCCATTTCTAATGGTTCCGCACAAACTTTTCCCCCTTCACCTTTTAAGGGTCCTATGCCTTCACATCTCATCCTTTTACTCTTGACATATTTGTAGAAAGCCTTGGGATTCTCCTTAATCTTACCCGCCAAGGTCTTCTCATGACCCCTTCTCGCTCTCCTAATTTCCTTCTTAAGCTCCTTCCTACATCGCGTATACTCCTCTAAATCCTTAACACCTCCTAGCTCTCTGAACCTTCTGTACGCCTCTCTTTTCTTATTTACCAGGTTCATCACAACCTTCGTGCACCACGGTTCCCGTACCCTACCAACACCCCCCTGTCTCATCGGAACGTTGTCATGCAGAGCTCCAGACAAACATTCCTTGAAAATCCTCCACTTTCCTTCGGTACTTTTCCCCAAGAATGCCTCCTTCCAATTTACCCGTCTAATTTCCTCCCTGATGACACTGTATTTCCCTTTACTCCAGAGAAACACTTTCCTAGCCTGCCTGACCCTATCTCTTTCCAATGCTATCGTGAAGGAGATAGAATTATGATCGCTATCCCCAAGATGCTCACCCACCGAGAGATCCTCCACCTGTCCAGGTTCATTAGCCAGCACCAGATCAAGAACAGCCTCTCCTCTAGTAGGCTTATCCACATACTGTGTCAGGAAACTCTCCTGGACACACCTAACAAACTCCTCTCCATCCAAACCCCTAGCCCTAGGGATATTCCAATCTATGTTTGGGAAATTAAAATCTCCCATCACGACAACTCTGTTATTCCTACATCTCTCCAGGATCTGTTTCCCCATCTGCTCCTCAACATCTCTGTTACTATTGGGCGGCCTATAGAAAACGCCCAGCAAAGTTACCGACCCCTTCCTGTTCCTAACCTCCACCCACAGAGATTCCGTAGTCAGTCCCTCCACGGCGTCCACCTTCTCTACAGCCGTGACACTATCCCTGATCAACAGTGCCACTCCCCCCCCTCTCTTGCCTCCCTCCCTGTCCTTCCTGAAACATCTAAAACCCGGCACCTGAAGCACCCAGTCCTGTCCCTGAGACATCCAAGTCTCCGTAATGGCCACCACATCACAATTCGAAGCAGCAATCCACGCTCCAAGCTCATCCACTTTATTCACTACACTCCTGGCATTAAAATAGACACATCTCAGACCTTCAGCCTGAGCACTTCCCTTCTCCCTCACTCGTCTAACCTCCCTCTTACCCTGTCTACATTCCTTATCTATTTGCGAGCTAACCTCCTCGCTCTCAGTCCCCTCATTTCGATTCCCTCCCCCCAACCTTTCTAGTTTAAAGTCTCACCAGTAGCCTTAGCCAACCTTCCCGCCAGGATATTGGTCCCAGCATGCCTTTCAGACTGTGGGAGGAAACCTATGCAGACGCGGGGAGAACATGCAAACTCCACACAGACAGTGATCCAAGCTGGGAATAGAACCCGGGTGGGTCCCTGGCGCTGTGAGACAGCAGTGCTAACCACTGTGCCACCCTGCCACCCACGGGGAATCAGGGCACTGGTACTTTGGTTCTATCACTGACTACACTGAGATCATCCCCATAGAACTAACATCTACTGAAGTGAAATGATTTGGAACAAAAATTCTGACATAAATAATGTTAATACTCAATACGTATTTAGAAGGAGCATCTAAGTCCATGTACTAATTCTGGGCAGCACAGTGGGACAGTGGTGAGCACTGCTGCCTCATAGCATCAGGGACCCGGGTTCGATTCCTGGCTTGGGTGACTGCACAGAGTCTGCATATTCTCCCCGTGTCTGTGGGGGCTTCCTCCGGGTGCTCCTGTTTCCTCTCACAGTCCGAAAGATGTGCTGGTTAAGACTCACATTCCAACCATTATCTTGTAAATTGAGTTTGTGTCTGTATATGTCCTGTCTGTGAACACACCTCATCACTCACCTGAAGAAGGAGTGAGACTCCGAAAGCTTGTCCTGCCAAATCAACCTGTTGGACTTTAACCTGGTGTTGTGAGACTTCTTAGTCCGAATCTCTGGTGCCAGCTTGTTATGAATATATAATGAATATTAGAGCCAGAAGTTACATTTGACAATGTACATGATGTCAGATGGAGACTCTACAGTTCAGAACTCCCATACCAGTTGTTAATTCATTCAGTGAATTTGAATGTTGCCAGCAAGGCCAACATTTGTTGTCCATTCAGTGTATGCAATAAATGCCACAGGACTCCAAGCAGTGATTTTTGTTACACGGTGAAAGGCACTTCACATTAGTCTGGTGGAGTTTTGAAGCAGACATGTGGAAACCATTGTCGATTGTTGTAAAAATCCATCTGGTTCACTAATATCTTTGAATGAATAAAAGCAAAGTTGAGGGCTGGTGTCAAAGATTTGATTTGATTTATTATTGTCACATGTATTAGCATACAATAAAAAGCATTGTTTCTTGTGCGCTATACAGACATACACTCTACCATTCACAGAGAAGGAAGCGAGAGAGTGCAGAATGTAGTGTTACAGTCATAGATAGGGTGTAGAGAAAGATCAACTTAATGCAAGGTAGGTCCATTCAAAAGAGGACACTTAGAATGGACTCTCGTGCAGTGCAATGGAGGTGAAATGTAGTGTCGCATTTATGTAGAACCTGTCACAGCCTCCCAGAAGCACTTAGCAGGCAATGAAGTACATTTGAAGTGTAGCCACCGTAGTAATGTGGGAAATGCAGCAGCCAATTTGCACACAGCAAGGTTCCATGAACAGCGATATGCTAATGACCTGCCAAGCTGTTTCTGGGCTGTTGATTCCTTATCTGAGGAAGGATGTCGCACTGACCACAGTCCCACCCAGACCCTATCCCCGTAACTCCATATATTTACCCTACTAATCCCGCTGACACTAAGAGGCAATTTAGCATGGCCAATCCACCCAACCTGCACATCTTTGGAGTGTGGGAGGAAACCAGAGCACCCGGAGGAAACCCACACAGACATGGGGAGAATGTGCAGACTCCACACAGACAGTGACCCAAGCCGGGGAATTGAACCTGGGTCCCTAGCGCTGTGAGGCAGCAGTGCTAACCACTGTGCTACCGTACTCTGCATAGACAGTGACCCAAGCTGTGAATTGAACCTGGGGCCCTGACGCTGTGAGGCAGCAGTGCTAACCACTGTGCCACCATGTCACTACAGTGTTAACAAATGATGCAACATAACAGCAATTCTTTGGCAGGGGCCATTTTCTTCAGACACTGCTTTCTCAACAGGAGCTCTTGTGTTGTGGAAAATACTTTTTGGTAAAACAGCCATCAAAATCCGAATGAAATGTTTATTAAAGATCTTAGGAAGTAAGTCACTTGCTTTCACCAACAGAGTTCAGCAGCCTTGTTGTTGGTCTTTTCACCCAGGAACTCCTCCTTTTCTATTTGCAGGTCTCCAGGAAGCTATAAGTACAGGGGACTTGGAGTTGGTGCAACTTGTTCTTCAATATCGCGATTACCAAAGATCTATTAAACGATTGTCAGGGATCCCGTGTCTATTAGAGAAACTCCGTCAGGTAAAGCAGCAGAATTCTCACAATCTTTCCGCTCTCAGTTAGGCTCCTTGTAGCCATTTCTAATGCCGGATTTTGTGGGGGTGGCGGGAGGGAAAGGAAATGAGGCAGTTGTAATCGGTTTCTGTGTTCCCTGGGTGAATGGCTCATCCTTTCAGAGCCTAGACATGCCATCATTGGAAGTTGCGGGTGCTTCTCCACATTCAGGGGAAAATCAGAGGCCTGGTTCCTCCTCCCAGCCGATTCACACAAACTGCCTGCCACTGCCAAAGGCCTGGGACCAGGCCTCCACCAAACTCTCCTTTCCAACGGGGAAGGTATCTAATGTGGGGAGACAATAATAGGAGAGAAAATGTGAAATCTTTGCAAAATTGAAAATACGTTTACCTGTTAGCAGGGCAGGTGTACGAGTGCTGGTGCAAAAAATAGGAAAACAAATGTCAATAGTATGTACTAATCAGAGAGGTTTACAGCATGGAAACAGGCCCTTCGGCCCAACTTGTCCATGCCACCCAGTTTTTACCACTAAGCTAGTCCCAATTGCCTGTGTTTGGCCCATATCCCTCTCTACCCATGTAACTGTCTAAATGCTTTTTAAAAGACAAAATTGCACCCTCCACTACTACTGCCTCTGGCAGTCCATTCCACACACTCACCACCCTCTGAGTGAAAACATTGCCCCTCTGGACCCTTTTGTGTATCTCTCCCCTCTCACCTTAAACTTATGCCCTCTAGTTTTAGACTCCCCTCCTTTTGAGAAAAGATATTGACTATTTACCTTATCTATGCCCCTCATTATTATATAGACCTCTATAAGATTACCCCTCAGCCTCCTACACTCCAGGGAAAAAAAGTCCCAGTCTTTCCAGCCTCTCCTTATAACTCAAACCATCAAGTCCCAGTAGCACCTCAGTAAATCTTTTCTGCACTCTTTCTAGTTTAATAATATTGAAGAAAGAGACAGCTCAGAAGTCAAAAGTAAGAGAGCTTTGATTAAATGATTGAACACATTGGAAGCTTTTGTAAATATATTGCAAACAAAGCCTCTATTTTTCAGATTACATTAACATGAAAATGCAAGGAAATCCATGCTAGAATTCTACTGCCTCACCTGCCACGGAATCGGAGCGGGCGAGGGGTGGACGATGGAAATATCCGTTGACCTCGGGTGGGAATTTCTGGTCTCGCTCGAGCGAGGCCATAAAATCCCGGCCCATGGAGTCGGAATGAGCCATTCAGCCCATCAGGTCCATTCTACCCTGGGTCTATGAACGATTATTCCAACATAGACCCTTGCACTTCTCACCATCAGCTCAACCATTCCTTCAAGGATGGGTTATCTCCTTCCCTTCCATCCTTTGAAATTGGAAATTCTTCCAGCTAACCACAGGAGATTCAGGGACAGGTTGTGCAATTCTTTATGCACGATTCAAGGATGGGAGGGGCCCTACCCCAGAGAAACCTCTGAAGAGGTCCACCATAACACCTTGAAAAACGAAATTTGGCATTTTCAGTTAATAACTCTGTCACCCTCAATCCTTTCCTTTGTTTCCAACAGGCACAAGATTTTTACGTTGAAATGAAATGGGAGTTTACAAGCTGGGGTAAGTTCAATGTAATCCATTTTGCGAAGGTTTTGAGAAGCTTTTTCCCGAAGTATCATTTTCACCACATTTGGAATTTTAGAAACTTTAAAAACACGGGAGCAAAGTTTTCTGGTCATGCCTTACCTTTCTAGAGGGCCGACACATCGTAATATTTATACCCTTACAGTGAGGAATAAGGAAAGAATTTAAAAATGCAGAACTCTATCGACAGGCTTGTCTTGGAACCATAAAATGCCGCCCAAGGTCAATGGATTTTTCCATGGTCCGCCCCTCCCCCTCGCCCTCTCCGATTCCCGTGGTAGGTGGGGCGATAAAATTCCAGCCATTATCTCTAATAGGAGATTACAGGGAGTGGATCTTAAAGTGGTACGTCAGTTAATACACAGTATAAGAGCACTATTTTGAGGAATGTGAGAATGATTGAGAACAAGGCTAAACCTAGCAAAGTTGAGGGCTGGTGTCAAAGATTTGATTTGATTTATTATTGTCACATGTATTAGCATACAATAAAAAGTATTGTTTCTTGTGCGCTATACAGACATACACTCTACCGTTCATAGAGAAGGAAGCGAGAGAGTGCAGAATGTAGTGTTACAGTCATAGCTAGGGTATAGAGAAAGATCAACTTAATGCAAGGTAGGTCCATTCAAAAGAGGACACTTAGAATGGACTCTCATGCAGTGCAATGGAGGTGAAAGGTAGTGTCGCATTTATGTAGAACCTGTCACAGCCTCCCAGAAGCACTTAGCAGGCAATGAAGTACATTTGAAGTGTAGCCACCGTAGTAATGTGGGAAATGCAGCAGCCAATTTGCACACAGCAAGGTTCCATGAACAGCGATATGCTAATGACCCGCCAAGCTGTTTCTGGGCTGTTGATTCCTTATCTGAGGAAGGATGTCCTTGCTATAGAGGGAGTACTGCGAAGGTTTACCGGGCTGATTCCTGGGATGGCAGATCTGTCATATGAGGAGAGACTAAGTCAGTTAGAATTATATTAATTGGAGTTTAGAAGAGCGAGAGGGGATCTCATAGAAACTTATAGAATTCTTACAGGGCTAGACAGCGTAGATTCAGAAAGAATGTTCCTAATGGTGGGGGAGTCCAGAGCTAGTTTAAAAGTTTATTTATTAGTGTTACAAGTAGGCTTACATTATCATTGCAATGAAGTTACTATGAAAATCCCCTCGGGGTCATAGTTTGAGGATAAGGGTGTAAACCTTTCAGGACAGAGATGAGGAGAAATTTCTTCACCCAGAGGGTGGTGAATGTGTGGAATCATTACCACAGAAAGTAGTTGAGGCCAAAACATTGTGTGATTTTAAGAAGAAGTTAGATGTAGTTCTTGGGATCAAGGGATATGGGGAAGGCAGGATCAGAATATTGAATTTGATGATCAGCCATGGCAAAAATGAATGGCAGAACAGGCTTGAAGGGCTGAATGGCCTACTCCTGCTTCTAGCTTCTATGGGTGAATATTGACCAGGACAGCAGGGATATCTCCCCTGCTCTTTTGACTCTGCCACGGGATCTTTTGCATTAACTTGAAAGGGTAGATGGGGGTCTTGATTTAACATTGTATCTAAAGAATGGAGCCACAGTAAGTGCACCCTTCCCTCAGTGCGAGATTTATACATTCAATTCTTTGACATGGGGCTTGAACGCATGGCCTGTTGCCTCTCATGGCCTGCTGCTGTCAGCTACGACTCTCACCAACGTTTACAGATGCACCACAGAAAGCATTTTTTCTGGCTGTATCACAGCTTGGTATGGGGCTCCTGCTCTGCCCAAGACCGCAAGAAACTACAAAAGGTCATGAATGTAGTCCAATTCATCACGCAAACCAGCTTCCCATCCATTGACTCTGTCTACACTTCCCGCTGCCTCGGCAAAGCAGCCAACATAATTAAGGACCCCACGCACCCCGGGCATTCTCTCTTTTACCTTCTTCCTTTGGGAAAAAGATACAAAAGTCTGAGGTCACGTACCAACTGACTCAAGAACAGCTTCTTCCCTGCTGCTGTCAGACTTTTGAATGGACCTACCTCGCATTAAGTTGATCTTTCTCTACACCCCAGCTATAAACATAGAAATTAGAAGCAGGAGCAGGCCATTCAGCCCCTCGAGCCTGCTCCACCCCTCACCCCGATCATAGCTGATCTTCGAATTCAACATCCTGATCTCTGCTTCTCCCCACCATGCATAAATATTGACACACTCCCAGGGATCATCTACAAACATTAACACACCCTCATTGATGGTCTACAAGTATTCACACACTCCCAGAACCTTCTGAACAGAAGGTTGGCACAATGTCACAACATTTCCCACATTACTAACCTTCTGTAACCTTCTGTTACAGCTATGACTGTCACACTACATTCTGCACCCTCTCCTTTCCTTCTCTATGAACGGTATGTTTTGTCTGCATAGCGCGCAAGAAACAATATTTTTCACTGTTAATGCATGTGACAATAATAAATCAAATCAAATCAAAAATCAGAGGGAAGAAGGCTACTTACTTAGTCTTGCGAATGATCCCCAAGTCTTAGCCAAAGCTAAGGCTTGGGGTTGTTTGCAAAGCAGTTCTTGGGGTGACTTACGGAGTCATTCACCGAGTGCCAGCAACCCCACCCAGAAAGAAAAGGCTTTATTTTCAATTCAGTAAAAATTCATTGACAAGATCAGTTATTTCTTCATCAAATACTGGAATTGACATTGAGAATGATGTTTTGGGTGGACTGTGGTGGAGAAAACATTACTCAAGATTCAATTAAATGATGCAGCGGGGGACAGTATTTTTTTCCCTCTAGATTGATGAGTTTGCTGTCCTATATTTATCCTGTGATTTTGTTTTCTGACCTTGTGGGTCCAACATCATTTGACAATAATAATGAAAGCAAATTAAACTTATTGACAGGACAGTCAAACCTTCTTCAAAGTAACAGCCCTTATCCGTAATCTATTAACAGAGCTCTTATCCTTAAAATAATAACTTTTCAAATGAGTGCATATCAAGGTCTTAATAGATTTTCAAAGCCTTGACATTCACATGTGTTATGGCCTTTTGTGTTAGCCTAATGAACAATTTTAGACTTGCCTCAAATAGTCTTTATCTGTCGTGGTTGAGTTGTGCCCCATTCTGCTTCTGAATACCACTTAAAATATTGGTCTGTTAAATGGATATTAAGTTTTAAGTTTATTTATTAGTGTCACAAGTAGGCTTACATTAACACTGCAGTGAAGTCACTGTGAAGATCCCCTAGCTGCCACACTCTGGTGCCTGATCGGGTAAACTGAGGAAGAATTTAGCACGGCCAATGCACCTAACCAGTACACCTTTCAGACCGCCGGAGTAAACCGGAGCACCCGGAGAAAACCCACGCAGACACGAGGAGAACGTGCGGATTCCGCACAGACAGTGCGTCAAGCTGGGAATTGAACCCAAATCCCTGACGCGGTGAGGCAGCAGTGCTAACCACTGTGCCACCAATTGGTGCACTAACCCATAATTTGTTTATTTTAAATGGATTAACTCCTTGAAAAAGATAGGTGTCCAGGTGGCCCCTCCCACTCCTCCCACCCCCACTCTTTCCCAAACCCTGGAAAACTTTCCTTTCCAAATGTACATCTAATTCCCTTTTGAAAATTGGCATTGAATCTGTTTCCACTATCCTTTCAGGCAGTGGATTCCAGATGATAACAATTGGCTGCACAAACGTATTCTCCCCTTATCCCTTTGGCTTTCTTTTACTAATTATCTTCACCCTGCGTCCCGTGGTTACCAGTCCTCCTGCCATCAGTAACACTTTCTCCTTATTTACCCTATCATAAGAATATAAGAAACTGGAGCCTCATATCCCTCAAGCTTACTGTGCCACCCAATTAGATTAAAGAACAAAGAACAAAGAAAATTATAGCACAGGAACAGGCCCTTTGGCCCTCCAAACCTGCACCGACCATGCTGCCTGTCTGAACTAAAACCCCTACTCTTCCGGGACCATATCCCTCTATTCCCACCCTATTCATGTATTTGACAAGATGCCCCTTAAAACTCACTACCGTATCTGCTTCCACTACCTCCCCCGGCAGCGAGTTCCAGACACCCACCACCCTCTGTGTAAAAGACTTGCCTTGTACACCTCCTTTAAACATTGCTCCTCGCACCTTAAACCTATGCCCCCTAGTAATTGATTCTTCCACCCTGGGAAAAAGCTTCTGACTATTCACTCTGTCCATGCCCCTCATAATCTTGTAGACTTCTATCAGGTCACCCCTCAACCTCCGTCGTTCCAATGAGAACAAACCAAGTTTCTCCAACCTCTCCTCATAGCTAATGCCCTCCATACCAGGCAACATCCTGGTAAGTCTTTTCTGTACTCTCTCCAAAGCCTCCACATCTTTCTGGTAGTGTGGCGACCAAAATTGAACACTATATTCCAAGTGCGGCCAAACTAAGGTTTTATAAAGCTGCAACACGACTTGCCAATTTTTAAACTCAATGCCCCGGCCCCAATGAAGGTAAGCATGCTGTATGCCTTCGTGACTACCTTCTCCACCTGCGTTGACACTTTCAGTGACATGTACACCCAGATCCCTCTGCCTATCAATACTCTTAAGGGTTCTGCCATTTACTGTATATTTCCTATCTGTATTAGACCTTCTAAAATGCATTATGTCACATTTGTCTGGATTAAACTCCATCTGCCATCTCTCCGCCCAAGTCTCCAACTGATCTATATCCTGCTGTATCCTTATCGCTATCCGCAATTCTGCAAACTTACTAATCAAACCAGTTACATTTTACTCCAATCATTAATATATATTATGAACAGCACAGGTCCTAGCACTGATCGCTGAGGAACGCCACTTGTCAAGCCCTCCATTCAGAAACGCACCCTTGCTTTGCTACCCTCTGTTTTCTATGATCGAATCAGTTCTGTATCCATCTTGCCAGCTCACCTCTGATCCCTTGCTACTTCACCTTCTGTACCAGTCTGCCATGAGGGACCTTGTCAAAGGCCTTTCTGAAGTCCATATATACAACGTCCACTGCCCTACCCTCATCAATCATCATGATCAAGATCACGGTTGATCTTAACTGCACCTTCCTCCAATCCCCAGATGTCCCAATTCCCTTTGTATTCAAAAATATTTTGATGTATGTTGTGAATATATTTAATGACTGAATTTCCAGTGAGTAGAGGATTCCAAAGATTCGCAGTCTGCTGAGTGAAGATATTTCTCATCTCAGCCCCCTAGTTCTAGACTCTGTAGCCAAGGGAAACAGCCTTGCAGTATCAACCCTGTCCATAACACCATAAGATCATAGGAAATGGAGTCAGGAATAGGCTGTTCGGCCCCTCAAGCCTGCTCCACTTGTAGAATCAGTAGAATCTTGGCTGATTCAACATTCCTCACGTGCACTTTCCTGCCCTTTCCCTGTAACCCTTGATCCCCTTGCTGATCAAAAATCTATCTACTTCAGCCTTAAATATGCACAGTGACTCTTCCCCTACAGCTCTCTGTGGCAAGGAGTTCCAAAGACAGTCATAGAGTCATAGGCCGGACTTTTACTGGCATGCCCACCCCGATTCTGGGGGCGGGCGAGGCTCGGAGAACGGCATTCTCCATTGCCTCGGGCAGGATTGTACAAACCTCGGGTGGACGTGCCAGTAAAATTCCGCCCATAGAATCCTATAGTGCAGTGGGAGGCCATTCAGCCCATCGGGTCTGCACCAAACACAATCCCACCCAGGCCCTATCCCCATAACCCCATGCATTTACCTTAGCTAGTCCCCCTGACATTAATTTAGCACGGCCAATGCACCTAACCCGCACATCTTTGGACTGTGTGAGGAAACCGGAGCACCCGGAGGAAACCCACGCAGACATGGGGAGAACGTGCAAACTCCACACAGACAGTCACCCAAGCTGGGAATCGAACCCAGGTCCGAGGCGCTGTGAGGTAGCAGTGCTAACTACTGTGCCACCATGCCACCCACGGTCAACCCTCTGAGAGAAGAAATTCCTCCTCATCTCAGTCTTAAATTGGCGCCCTTTAATTCTGAGACTATGCCCTCAGGTTCTGGACTCTCCCATGAGGGGAAACAACCTCTCAGTATTTACCCTGATAAGCTCCATAAGAATTCTATATGTTTAAATGAGATCACCTCTCATTCTTCTAACTTCCAATGAGTAGAGTCCCAACGTGTTTAACCTTTCCTCATAAGACAATTCCGCCACACTGGGGATCATCCGAGTGAACCTTCTCTGAACTGCCTCCAATGAAATAATATCTTTCCTTCAATAAGGGAACCAAAGCTGCTCACAGTACTCCAGATGGGGTCTCACCAGTACCTTGTACAGTTGCAGCGAGACTTCCCAACTCTTCTACTCCAACCTCCTTGAAATAAGGGACCACATTCCAATAGCCTTCCGGATTACCTGCTGCACCTGTGTGCTATCTTCCTGTGTTTCGTGTTCAAGTACCCCCAAGTCCCTGCTTTCTGTAGTTTCTCTCCATTTAGATAATACTCAATTCTTTTGTTCTCCTGTCCAAAATGAACAACTTCACATTTTCCCACGTTATACTCCCATTTGCCAACTTTGCTGCCCACTTACTTCACCTATCAATATCTCTTCGTAACCCGTTTGTATTTCTCTTGCAACTTGCCTTTCCATCTGTTTTTGTGTTGTCTGCAAATTTGTTTACAGTACATTCGCTTCCTTCCTCCAAGTTATTAATATATATTGTAAACAGTTGTGGTCCCAGCACTGATCCCTGTGCAACCTCACTGGTTACAGATCGCCAACCTGAAAAAGAACCCCTTATCCCCACTCGCTGTTTCCTGTCCATTAGCCAATTCTCTATCCATGCCAATATATTACCTCCAACACCATGGGCTCTTATTTTATGATTTAACATTTTGTGAGGTATCTTGTCAAATGTCTTTTGGAAGTCCAAATACAACACATGTACTAGTTCCCCTCTATCCACTCTGGTTGAGGCTTCCTCGAAAACTCCAATAAATTAGTCAGACACAATTTCCCTTTCATGAAGCCATGCTGACTTTGCCTGATTAGATTATTATTTTCCAAATATGCTGCTCTTACTTCCTTATTAATCGACTCAAACATTTTTTTCAACAATAGATGTTAGGCTAACGGGCCTCTAGGTAACTGCTTTTTTCCTCCCTCCCTTTTTGAATAGGGGTGTCATGTTGGCAGTTTTCCAATCCTCCAGTACTTCTCCAGAATCCAAAGAATTTTGGAAAATTACAACAAATGCATCCACTTTGTAGCTAGTTCTTTTAGGAAACTCTCCCTAATGCACTCTGTGGATTTGTTGTCATAGCTACCCTTTCCAACTTGATGAACCCCAATCAACATGAAGATTAAAGTCACCCTTAATTGTTGCTCTATTATTTTTACATACTCTGACGATTTGCTGATTTATATCCTCTCCTACAGTGTGGCTGCTGTTTGGGAGTCTATATACTGCTCCTACCAATGTCTTCTTTGTCTTGCTGTTTTTTTACCTCTACACAAATTGACTACATCATCCAAGCCTAGATCATCTCTCACAACAGACCCCATTTCATCTCTTATTAAGAGTGCTACCACACCAACCTTTCCTCCCTTCCTGTCTTTCTCAAGGATCCAATATCCCTGGATATTAAGCTCCCAGTTGCGATCTCATTTTAACCGTATCTCTGTAATGGCTATGAGATCATTTCTGTTTACCTCGCTTTGCGCTGTCAGTTTGTCTACCTTATTCCGAATGCTTTGTGCATTAAGATACAAAATCCTTTAGGCTTGTCTTCTTGCCATCTTTAATCATCTTAGCTTTTCTTTGTACTGTGGCCCTATTTTCCCCTCACCCTTGATTACCCTGTCTCCCATTTTTTGCATTTCACTGTTCTTACTTTTATTACTGTCCTTGCTTCTCTTTCCCTTGTCACCCTGCTTAGGTTCCCATCCCCCCTGACATTCTAGTTTAAACCCCTCCCCAATCACACTAGCAAATACTTGTCCTAGTCCTGTTCCTGCCCAAGCCCGTCCAGTTGGTACTGGTCCCGCCTACTCCAGAACAGGCCCCAGTGTCCTAAGAATCTGAAACTCTCCCCTTCACACCATCTTTCCAGCCACATATTGATCCGATACATCCTGGAATCTCAACTCTGACTAGCACATGGCACTGGTAGTCATCCTGAGATCACTACCTTTGAGGTCCTACTTTTCAACTTACTTCCAAACTCCTAACTTTTAGGACCTCATCACTTTTTATTACCTATGTCATTTGTACCAGCGTGTACCATGACCACTGGCTGTTCACCCTCCCCCTCCAGAATGTCCTGTCGCCGCTCTGAGACACCTTTGACCCTAGCACCAGGGAGGCAACAAACCATCCTGGAGTCTCATTTGCGGCCACAGAAATGCCTATCTATTCCCCTTACAGTTGAATCCCCTATAACTATCATATTTCCACATTTTCCCCTCCTTCCTGTGCAGCATTGAATTGGGCTGTTACTCCTTTTCCCTAAGAGGCCATTCCACCCCCCCCCCCCAACAGTATCCAAAGTGGGATATATGTTTTGCAGGGGAGTGGCCCTAGGAACTTTACACATTTCAATGAGATTACCTCACATTCTTCAAAACACCAGAGAATATAGGTCTTTTCTATTTAATCTCCCCTTATTACTTATCTCTATTAAGTTTCCCCTTACACCTCTCTGCTCTAAGGTGAACAATCCCAGTCATTGCTAGCTGCATCCCTCTTCCCTCGCATCATTTTAATAAATTTCCTTTGCAATCAATTGTGTTCAATCATTTCTATTTGCTCCTGCCTGCTTTAGTCACATAAGGAAGCCTGCAATGATCTGAAAATGCTAGCTAAGGAGATAGCTGTGCATCTTAGCCACATTTACCCGACAGCAGTGTGACCAAGTGACATTCTGTCACACACATGGCGTAACGCTGCCACCTCTGGAGACACAGAGAATTACCAAAATAAAGTGAGCACGAAAACCAACGTTGCTTAATTGTTTCCAGCAATGAGAAGATTACAATGCAAATTGGCACTTTCTACAGCACCAGGCGTCAAAACAAAATAGTCCACTTCAAGTGAGAGGAATAAAAAATTTGCATTTATATAGCACATTTCAAGGCCTCTAGCCATCCCAGGCCATAAGATCAGAAGACATAGGAGCAGAAGTAGGCCATTCAGGCCATCGGGTTTGTTCCAACATTCAATGAGGTCATGGCTGATCTGATATAATCCTTAACTCCACTTTCCCATCTTATCCCCATAACTCTTGATTCCCTTACTGATTACAAATCTGTCTATCACAGCCCTGAACATACTTAACGACCCAGCCTCCACAGCCCTCTGTGATAAAGAATACCACAGATTCATGACCCTCTGAGAGAAGAAGTTCCTCCTCTCCTGTCTCTGAAATGGGCAACTCCTTACTCTGAGATTATGCCCTCTGGTCTTGAAATAAGTCGGCAGAGGTCAGTGTCCCTTCACCAGGTTCCCTTTTATTTACAAACTCTATTTCAGTTTATAGAGTGTTACAAGCTCTGAGCCAGCATTCGGAGTACCAGGAGACCTGACACACCCAGTTATATCTACAACAAAGGCTCCCTGATTGGACAAGCAATAAAGAGCTCAATCAAGGACATCTTTTGTTGTCCAACCAAATAAACGAAATCAAACTAACTTAGGGACAACTCAAAAGGGGTAGCTCCTTAAAAGGAGGGGAACCGCCCGAAACAAAAGACAAAGCGGAAAGGAAACTTAAAACATCAAATTAAAATGCGATTAAAGGGGTCAATAATACACCCCAGTCCCTGCGGTGCCCAGCGGGCACGGAAGGCATCAACGGTGCCCTCGGATACTGCATGCTCCCTTTCCAGGGTTACCCAGCCGCGAATATAGCCATGGCAGAGAGGCAGACAGTCAGGTTGGACGACCCCCCCTCGGTCACCCACTGCCTGGACTTGTAGATTGTCTCCTCAATCAGGAAATTCATATTCTAAGAGGTGAACCTCAATGACCTTATTTAAGTCATTACACGTCTTAGACGTTTCCAAAAGGGGAAACAACCTCTCAGCATCTAACGGTCTAACTGGTGTCTCGTATAGTTTTAGCAAGACTTTTCTATATTTGTACACTATTCCCTTTGAAATATACACCAACATTGCATTTGCCTTCCCAATTACCTGCTGAACTTGCATGCTACCTCTTTGCATGAGGGCCCCCAAATCCCTCCGTGCTATGGCTTTCTGCAGTCTTTCTCTGTGAAAAAATAATATTCAGCTCCTTTATTCTTCCTTCCAAAGTGCACCGCATTTTCCCACATTGTATTCCATCTGCCAAGTCTTTGCCCACTCACTTAACCTGTCTGTACCCCCCTGTAGACTCTGTTTCATCCTCACTACTTACCTCCCCATCTATTCTTGTGTCAAACTTGGCCAGAGCACATTCACTTCCATCGTCCAAGTCACTTTACAGCCAATGACGTTCTTTTGAAGTGTAGTCACTGTCCGACAGATGCAGCAAGCTCCCAACAAACGGCAATGTTTTAATGACCAGTTAGTTTTTTTGGTGTCATGTTGGTTGAGGCATTTTGCCCAGGGCACCAGGAATAAATCCCCTGCTCTTCTTCCAAAGAGTGGCACGGGATTTTTTACATTCACCTGAACTGAAAAAGATCATAAGGTACAGGAGCAGAATTAGGCCATTCAGCCCATTTAGTCTGCTCCGCCATTCAATCATGGCTGATACGTTTCTCAAACCCATTCTCTCGCCTTTTCCCCATAACTTTTGATCACCTTACCAATCAAGAACCTATCTCTCTGTCTTAAATACACTCAATGACCCGGCCTCCACAGCCTTCTGTGGCAATGAATTCCACAGATTCACCACCCTCTGACTGAAGAAATTCCTCCTCATCTCAGTTCTAAAGGGTCATCCCTTTACTCTGAGGCTGTGCCCACGGATCATAAACTCTCCTACTAATAGAAATATCTTCCCCCACATCCATTCTATCCAGGCCTTTCATTATTCTCGATGAGATTCCCCCCTCATCCATCTAAACTCCATCGAGTACAGACCCAGAGCCCTCAAACGCTCCTCATATGCCAAGCTTCTCATTCCCGGGATCATTCTCGTGAACCTCTTCTGGACCCTCTCCAAGGCCAGCACATCCTTCCTTAGATATGGTGCCCAAAATTGCTCACAATGTTATTGGGGTGTTCCACAATGACCTCTCACCCCTGGAACCCAGATTTAGATTCTTGCCCGGTCTGAATGGGTGGGAATCTTCTTGCAATAAGAGGAGACACAAACTGAGGGTTTTTTTTAATACTTCTTCTCTCACCAGCACACAATTCCAATGCATTAAAGTAAATGTTGGTAGATCATGGCTGGGGGAGCACAGAGGCAGAAAGCCTTGCCAGGAGTTTTGATTAAAAGTGAGAATTTGATAGCAATGTCGGAATTTCACCGACACGCCCGCTCCAGAACTGGGGCAGGCGAGGCTCGCAGAACGGCACTCTCCGTTGGCCTCGGGCGGGATCTGATGAGCCTTGGGAGGGAGAGGCAGTAAAATTCCAGCACACAGGTCTACTAGGGCACTACATTACTCAGTGTTATAGAATCTCAGCACCCATCAGCTTCTCGAAAATATATTTTTGTTACAATAGAATTTAGTTAGACTTAAAGGATTGATCGTGTTTGGAAAAGGGAATCAAACATTGATAAAATGTACAGCAGATACGAACAACAGTTTTCCATTAGCCCCCCGCTAGCTTGTAATAATGTACCTTGAAACATTACGACTGCCCAAGAGACCCCTGGAGATGAACAATCTGTTACTTCACTTCAGCCAGAATTGAGATTAAGGAGAAGGGAATGAAAATATCCTGAGGGTGCGGGCAGGTGTACGGAGAGCTCATTTTGTACTCTGATTATATAGGGCTGCCAACCTGTACCTTTGATGAGAAAGCTCTGTCATTCTGCCAAGGCCACATGGCATTGGTGACACATTCCAAAGCACCCGGCTACAGGACACACCTGTGACACAATTTCCCCTTGGTGCTTTCAAGACTTCAAAGTGGCTGGAACTCCGCTGACAGCTCGCTTTGGAATAATTGTTTACATGCTGACCTTGAAAGCTGAAAACCCATTAGAATAGTGGCAGAAATCAATCCAATTAACTAACTGTACCAAACAAATTATCCTTCAGTTAAGAAAACGTTGTTATTGGTGTGTTTACAGAGTCCTGACATCAACATGGCCGAGAGGTTAGCACCTCTGCCTGGGCCACACACACTTTGTGTACAACTTTGATATTGATTTACAGAGCAGTCCTTGCTGACTAAGTAAAAAGTAGATGACACAATCATCTTCAGCCATTTCCACCCAGGTTTTAATACCCACATCTTCCTACCTCCTTCCAATCTCATTTCCTCCTGCGTTTAACCCCAGGAAGGCTCTTCCATAAGTCACTTAGCACTGCATTTTCAAACTCCCAACTGTACAAATTTTGACCCTTTGTCCTTTAAACATCGATTTGCTCAACCAATTGCTCTACCTTTGATACCCTCAAAATGAACCAATCTCTGTCCCAATCCTGGTTACCACATGGTATTGCATTAATCTTTGCTCTCACCAGAGGTGCAAATTTGAGAGTGTATCTGGCAGACAACTGGTTGAACCATACACCACATCTGATTTGATTGCCCCGAGTGCTATTGGTCTCACTCCCTTTGCCAAAAAAACCCACTACTCCAAGATCTTCTTACAACTCAAAAGTTGTCAATGGGAGTTTGCTGTGTGCAAACTGGCTGCTGTGTTTCCCACCTTACAGTCTCTCCATTGCAGTGTACAATTGTAGCAAGACTTCCAACCTTACGGTACTGACTACTCTAAAAAAGTACCTCATGGGCTTTAAAACACTTTGAGATGTCTGGTGGTCACGGAAAGTGCACGTTTTAATTGTCTTTCTATTATAAAAACCTTGTATCAGTTTGCACTTGCTGCCACCTCTCTCGATTATCAATTCCTGTATCCATATTCATAATGACAACTGTCTTAATAGGCTTGTCACACTGTAATTACCAGCTCCCTACCTTGAACCCATTTATTTGGGGAATCTAATTCTGTGACACACAATCATATATGCAGTTGCACACTTCTACCATTACTTGGCGCTTCAGATCATAGAAATCATAGAAACCCTACAGTACAGAAAGAGGCCATTCGGCCCATCGAGTCTGCACCGACCACAATCCCACCCAGACCCTACCCCCCTATCCCTACATATTTACCCACTAATCCCTCTGACCTACGCATCTCAGGACACTAAGGGCAATTTTTAGCATGGCCAATCAACCTAACCCGCATATCTTTGGACTGTGGGAGGAAACCGGAGCACCCGGAGGAAACCCACGCAGACACGAGGAGAATGTGCAAACTCCACACAGACAGTTACAGGTCCCCCACTATATAGCACCAGATGCTGTCTTTTGGAACACTGTCCTGTATATGTGGGATGGCACGGTGGCCCGGTGGTTTGCACTGCTGCCTCACAGTGCCAAGGACCCAGGTTCAGTTCCGGCCTCGGGCCGCTGTCTGTGCGGAGTTTGCACGTTGCCCCCACGTCTGTGTGGGTTTCCTTTGGATGCTCCGGTTTCCTCCCACAGCCCAAAGATGTGTGAGTTAGATGGATTGATCATGCTAAATTTCCCCTTAGTATCAGGGTGATAAGCAGGTTAAATACGGGGATTGGGGAATAGGGCTTGGGTGGGATTGTTGTCGGTGCAGACTTGATGGGTCGAATGGCCTCCTTCTGTCTGCACTTACTGGATTCTCTGATTCTATGATATTCACCACAATATTTGTTCAATAGTGGCAAAAAACCACTACACACATTTGACTCTTGGTTAACATTGAATACCCACTTATGATTATAGGGCATCAAATGTGAAACCAAAGATCTTCAATTGCTTGACTAAATCCAATGCACCATTAGATTGTCCCCCAGCTAAACTGTGGTGTTCGCACTTGTAACATAGAGCTACGTTCATCAATACAAAGGCTGCAGTATGACTGGGCTCTGAAAATGGATAATTTGCACTTCCAGTAGAGCCTAAAGCAGTATTCTGACAATGGGATAATTGTCCTGACAGCCTCACTTCCTCGATCTGACCTTCAATTAAATCCTATCTTTCGGTTTGTTAAATGTGTGATTTTGTGCAGAAAATTTGAGAGGACAATCCCGGGAGCAAGGTGAAGGGTGAAATTGCATTTTTAGATCAGGACTGGTAAGGTTTATATTGAGGAGAACCTTACTTACAAAAGTCATAGTCATGGAGCGGGATTTTATGGCCTCGCGTGTCCCGAAACCTTAAAATCCCGCCTGAGGTCAACGCACCTTTCCATGGTCCACCCCTCACCTGCTCCGATTCCCATGGCGAGCGGTGCGGTAAAACTTTGGGTAGAATCATGCAGCGCTGAAAAGGCCCTTCTGCCCATCGAGCCTCCACCAACAATAACTACCACTAAAGGCACGCTAATCCCATTTTCCAACACGTGGAATCATAGAATCCCTACAGTACAGAAAGAGGCCACTCGACCCATCAAACCTGCACTGACAACAATCCCACCCAGGCCCTATCCCCGTAACCCCACTCATTTACCCAGCTAATCCCCCTGACATTAAGGGTCAATTTAGCATGGCCGATCCACCTAACCGGCACATCTCTGGACTGTGGGGGGAAACCGGAGAACCCAAAGGAAACCCATGCAGGCACGGGGAGAATGTGCAAACTCCACACAGACAATCACCCCGAGGCCAGAATTGAACCTGGGTCTCTGGCGCTGTGAGGAATCAATGCTAACCACTGTGCCACCGTACCACCCCAATATCCTTGACTGTTATGATGTTTCAAGTGCCCATCCAAATACCCATCCAAAGGTTGTAATTTTTTGGTCTCTTCAACCTCCCCAGATGGTGCATTCCAGATTCCCACCACCCTCTGAGTGAAAAAATGTTATCTCAAATCCCCTCTGAATCTCCTGCCCCTCAACTTTGCCCCCTTGTGGTTGACAATTTACATTGGTTATCAGCAAGCTTCACATATGTGGAGTTAGAGAGCTGGATTTTCTGTGGGAAGAGATGGGACCAGATTTCCAAAACACAAACACAATTCACGACTGATTTTGCTGAGTATTTTTGTTTTCTCACGCAGGGTTTTAGGTTTGCAGTGTAATTTGCAAGCTGAGATGGAATGCAGGGGCAGTGTAGATTCAGCAGCTCTGTTTCCAATATTATTTACATGCCCCTTAAATCTCACCCATCCAACCCCAATGCCCCTCTATGCCTCCTCATGCCCTCCATGGCCCTTATAGTCCCAACCCCCCACCGTCCCCCGCCCCCATCCCCATCCCCCCAATTCCCCCATGGCCTCTCATACCCCCATGCCTCCTTCATGTCTCTCAGATTCCCATGGCCCCTCCATATCTCCTCAGATCCCTATGTCTCCTCCGTACCCTCTCAGATTCCCCCATGCCCATTTCATGCCCTCCATGTATACCCGAGAGTCATTCACCCAGTATTTACTATGTACAGTTTACAGAAGCCACCAGTAGCAATGGAAATTATTTTAAATGCAGATGTAAAGAAAATAAACCCAGAACAAATTTATCAGAGTTTTGTTCAAACAGAAAAATACATGCCCTTATAGAAAAGATATTTAGTCACTTAAGTGGTCATTATGTTGTGCAAACAAACAACCAATTAGCCAGAAACCACATCAAAGGCAGGCTATGTTATTACAAACTCGCAAAACTGTCAATCATTCACTTAGCACTGTCAATAGAACACCTGCTGAGCTCAAGATATTGCTAGATTTTGGAGCTCAGTCAAGCATTTAGGGGGGGGAGACAGTGGCATTGTGGTAAGGTCATTGGATTTGTAATCCAGAGACCCAAGTTAATTCTTTGGGGACAAGGGTTCAAATCCCACCAAGGCAGCTTGGTGGAATATGCATAGAGTTAATCAATCTGGGATAGAAAGGTAAAGTTAAAGTTTATTTATTAGTCACAAGTAAGGCTTGCATTAACACTGCAAAGAGGTTACTGTGAAATTCCCCTAGTCGCCACAGTCCGGCGCCCGTTCGGGTCAATGCACCTAACCAGCACGTCTTTCAGACTGTGGGAGGAAACTGGAGCACCCAGGGGAAACCCACGCAGACATGGGGAGAACTTGCAAACTCCACACACACACACACACAGTGACCCAAGCTGAGAATCGAACCTGGGTCCCAAGGCGCTGTGAGACAGCAGTGCTAACCAGTGTGCCACCGTGCCACCCAGTAGTCTCAGTAATGGTGACCATGTCAGGTAGTCTCAGTAATGGTGACCATGAAACTATCATTGATTGTTGTAGTTAAACACTTTCAGGTGAGGAAAATCAGGGAAAGATAGTGAACTTTGATGGCCATGGCAGATTGCATTTATTCAATGATGAGTAACCATGTATCATCTAAGATATCAAGTGTAAACTATCTGTTTCTCTCCATTTGCAAGTTAAACACCGCACTGTAACAACACAATAAATGAAGTATTGTTGGATAAGGAGCATATTGTGTGCTTCGTATCAGAGATCTGGGATATTAATACTTGTACGCGATAGTTATATAAACTGCTGCCAACATTTTTCTGCACACCATTACTCCCCACCATGCAGCTTGGAATTTAAACTGACGGATCAGAGTGCCAAGCGCTCTAGAGATAGAATCGGTGTGAAGTGAACATCTTACTAGTTACGCTTCCCTGCCCAAAAGTTTAATAAGTGAATGCTAATAACGTCTTAAGTAACAGGAGGCCCTGCATGCCATGGAGCCAGACTCAGCACATCGGGAAGTGTGACTTTGAGGTGGTATTTGAAACTGCTGCCGTGCTGACAGTGTGAAGAGGAATCAATTTGCAGCATTGGCACAGGTTACAGCAGTGGGTCGGGGTTGAGTGATGGGCTGCCGCCGCTCCAGTAACTTCAGGCTGCAAAGTGGGAGCGTGTCAGAGCTGGATTGTTCATCCGAGCTGTGCAAAATGTGATAAGAGCCTGGAGCAACTTTATTCATTCCCAGCAATTCCATTAAGGAAAAGCCTATGGACTGAACTGAAACGGTGCCTACATTTCTGGGGTGTAAAAATGGATCTACTGTGGCTAACAGCCCTGAATAATACATGGAGTGCTGTTAAATGTCTCACTTATGATTAATTATGTTTTTTTCTATAACTGAACACAATTTTTAAAGAGATTTTTCAGGCTATTTCTGCTTCTATTTTCACTTCACGTATCCGTCCCAATCTGTAAGATTTTTTTAAGTGATTTGATAATTAGTGCTCTCTATTTCCTGATGGGCTGTCTATGAGAATCCTTTCATGTGATTGGCTACTTAAACCACTTGTTTGTATCACTGCGGCTCGACACTGGGAATCCCCTGGGAATTAAACAATGTTGCAATCAATTACACATTGGGAGAGATAAAGTTCTCACCACGGATTGGTCAATGTTTCAGCAAGGTTGCCTTCAAGGCCAGCGAGAAGTGCCCTTGCATTGCTGGTGATTGCAAAATCTGAGTCAAGGATATGTGATCATAAATGTATTGGCCTACTGGGCTCCCAGTTCATAGAACTGAACTAGAATCTAAATTTGCCATGTGTAAACTGGCAACTTTCTGATGTGGGCACGAACTTCGTTCACTCGTCCAGTACAAAGATGTGCCGGTTAAGTGGATTAGATGTGCTAAATTGCCCCTTAGTGTCCAAAGATATGTAGATTAGATGGGATTAGCCATGGTAAATGTGTGGGATGGAGGTGGGGGGCGCAGGGGGGGAGGGGGGAGGCCTGGGAAAGATACTCTGTCAGAGAGTCGGTGCAGACTTGATGGGCCGAATGTCCCCTTCTGCACTGTAGGGATTCTGTGACTTCACAGAATCCTACAGTGCAGAAGAGGCCCTTCAGCCCATCGAGTCTGTACCAATGCATGAAAGGCCCTGACCTGCCCACCAAATCCCACTTGCCAGCACTTGGCCCATAGCCTTGAATGCTATGACGTGCCAAGTACTCATCCAGATATTTTTTAAAGGATGTGAGGCATCCCGCCTCCACCACCCTCCCAGGCAGCGCATTCCAGACCGTCACCACCTGCTGGGTCGGAAAACCTTTCCTCAAATCCCCCCTAAACCTCCCACCCCTCACTTTTAACTTGGTGTCCCCTCGTAACTGACCCTTCAGCTAAGGGGACCAGCTGCTCCCTATCCATTCTGTCCATGCCCCTCATAATCTCGAACGCCTCAATTAGGTCGCCCTTTCAGTCTTCTCTGCTCCAATAAAAACAACCCAAGCCTATCCAACCTCTTTTTATAACTTAAATGCTCCATCCAGGCAGCATCCTGGTGAATCTCCTCTGCATCCCCTCCAGTGCAATCACATCCTTCCTATAACATGGGGACCAGAACTGCACTTCCAATGTCAGTATATAGCAATCAAAAATAGTTTTTAAATAATTACAATTTTAATGTTAAAGATGTTGAAGAGACATTATTCAATTAACCTATCAGGTTGTATCAGACCTGAGATAACTGTTGTGATGGAATGTGCTGGTGATTAATATTACTGGGTCCACTTCTCTCTTCATTGCAACATATAAGTTTGTCTGTATTGGTGGCATCTTTACTGGATGACTAAACACGATTTATTCTGCAGAAGAGCATTGTCTACACAAATCTGAATGCTAATGATTTTCTCGCATGGTTGACTGTTGCAGTGCCCCTGGTCTCTAAGATCTGCCCGAGTGATACTTACAGAGTTTGGAAAAGTGGACAGAATCTGCGGGTTGACACGACATTGCTGGGCTTTGATCACATGACCTGGCAGCGGGGGAATCGCAGCTTTGTCTTCAGAGGACAAGGTCAGTTTTAATAAAAGGGACCTTCGCATTGGTGTTGGCTTGAAATCCACGAGGAAGCAAATGTGCGCAATTTCTTAAGTGCTACAAAATCCTTCATTCGTAGGCAGCCCTTCATCACGCTGTGCTACTGTAAGATATTACCACACAACATGTCACTACCCCTTTCTATGTGGAATCCTTTCATATTCTCCCTGTGCATAATATTTAAGTAAGAAGTCTCACAACACCAGGTTAAAGTCCAACAGGTTTATTTGGTAGCAAATACCATAAGCTTTCGGAGCAATGCTCCTTCGTCAGATGGAGTGGTCTCTGTTCTCAAACAGGGCACAGACACAGAAATCAAATTACAGAATACTGATTAGAATGCAAATCTCTACAGCCAGCCAGGTCTTAAATGCACAGACAATGTGGGTGGAGGGAGCATTCAACACAGGTTAAAGAGATGTGTATTGTCTCCAGACAGTACAGCTTGTGAAATTGTGCAAGTCCAGGAGTCAAGCTGTGGGGGTTACTGATAATGTGACATAAATCCAACATCCCGGTTTAGACCGTCCTCATGTGTGCGGAACTTGGCTATCAGTTTCTGCTCAGTGACTCTGCGCTGTCGTGTGTCGTGAAGGCCGCCTTGGAGGACGCTTACCTGAAGATCCAAGGCTGAATGCCCGTGACTGCTGAAGTGCTCCCCCATCTCTTTAACCTGTGTTGAATGCTCCCTCCACCCACATTGTCTGTGCATTTAAGACCTGGCTGGCTGTAGAGATTTGCATTCTAATCAGTATTCTGTAATTTGATTTCTGTGTCTGTGCCCTGTTTGAGAACAGAGACCACTCCATCTGACGAAGGAGCATTGCTCCGAAAGCTTATGGTATTTGCTACCAAATAAACCTGTTGGACTTTAACCTGGTGTTGTGAGACTTCTTACTGTGCTTACCCCAGTCCAACACCGGCATCTCCACATCATAATATTTAAGCCTTTTTATGTGCTCTCAAGGAGAGGTCCGAATAGTAGAGTCGTAAGTCATCCATAGAATCAAAGAATGGTTGCAGAACACAAGGAGGCCATTGTGTCTTATGTTCCTGCCAGCAGAGGTGGCACGGTGGCGCAGTGGTTAGCAGTGCTGCCTCACAGCACCAGGGACCCGGTTCAAATCCGGCCTTGGCTTACTGTCTGTGTGGACTTTGCACGTTCTCCCCGTGTCTTCGTGGGTTTCCTTCGGGTGCTCCGGTTTCCTCCCACAATCCAAAGATGTGCAGGTTTTGTGGATTGGCCATGTTAAGTATGGAGGCTCACCGGGATAGGACAGGGGAAAGGGCCTGGTTATGATACTCAGAGAGTCAGTGCAGACTCAATGGGCCGAACGTCCTCTTCTGCACTGTAGGGATTCTCTGATGCTCTGTAGGAGCTACTCAGCTAGTCCCACATCCCAGTATTTTCTTTCCAGCACTGTAATGCCTTTCTCTTCCAATCATTTTCCAATTCCCTTTTGAAAGCCAAGATTAAATCTGCCGTCAGCACATTCTCAGGTAGTGCATTCCAGACCCTAACCACTCACTGCACAGAAAGAATTTTCCTCCTTTTGCCATTCCCTCTTTTGTCAGTCGCCTTAAATCAGTGTCTCTGGTTCTCGATCCATCTGCTAATGGGGACAGTTTCTCCACATCTGAAATGTCCAGGCCACTCATGATGATGAATACCTCTATCAATTCCCTCTCAACCTTCTATGTTTCCATAAATGTCTTCACCCAGAGAGTGCTGAATGTGTGGAATTCACTACCACCGAATGTAATTAAGGCCAAAATGTTGTCTGATTTCAAGAAGAAATTAGATACAGCTCTTGGGGCTAAAGGAATCAATGGATATGGGGGGAAAAGGGGATCAGGATATTGAATTCGATGATCAGCCATGATCAAAATGAATGGTGGAGCAGGCTCGAAGGGCCAAATGGTTTCTTCCTGCTTCTAGTTTCTATGTTTCTGTCCTAAAGAGGACAGCCCTGAATTCTTTGAGCTATCCTTGTAACTGAAGTCCCTCGTCTCTGGAACAATACTCATAAATGGTGTAATTGTACCTGTCTCTACCATCTCCTCTGACACCCACCCTCCCCCCTCCCCCCCCTGCCCCCCACCCACTATGATTGCTGGGGCGGGCGGGACGGGAAAATTCCCCCTATGACTCTATGACTCTCCCTTTGTCTTGACCAATTATTTTCTTCAATGCCCCAAGCAAAACTTCAAAAGATCTTAATTATCTGTGAAGAGTTTTGGATGATTTGAGGTTGCGAAAGGTGCTATATAAAGATATAAAGACAAGTCTTTCTTTTCTTTACAATGGAAAATGAATTTCATTCAGCAGACCAAAATTATTCCATTTTTTGTTGCCTTGGAAAGGCTGCTCTTTGAAGACTCATCTTTAACCATTGGCCACCTTCATTGCTAATCAAAACCAATGCTTTTTTTTATTCATTCGTGGGACATAGGCGTCGCTGGCTGACCAGAATTTATTGCCCATCCCTAGTTGCCCTTGAGAAGGTGGTGGTGAGCTGCCTTCTTGAATCGCTGCAGTCCATGTGCTATGGATTGACCCACGATGCCGTTAGGGAGGGAATTCCAGGATTTTGACCCAGCGACTGTGAAGGAATGGCAATATATTTCCAAGTCAGGAAATACTTGGAAATTATTCCAAGTATGAGTGGCTTGGAGGGGAACTTGGAGGTGGTATTCCCATGTATCTGCGACCCTTGTCCTTCCAGATGGAAGTGGCCGTGGGTTTGGAAGGTGCTGTCTAAGGATCTTTGGCGAATTGCTGCAGGGCATCTTGTAGATAGTACACACTGCTGCTACTGAGCGTCGGTGGTGGAAGGAGTGGATGTTTGTGGATGTGGTGCCAATCAAACAGGCTGCTTTGTCCTGGATGTTGTCAAGCTTCTTGAGTGTTGTTGGAGCTGCATCCATCCAGGTAAGCGGCGGAGAGTATTCCATCACACTCCTGACTTGTGCCTTGTAGATGGTTGATAGGCTTTTGGGGATCAGGAGGTGAGTTACCTGCTGCCAGATTCCTAGCCTCTAACCTGCTCTTGTGGCCTCTGTGAGGTGAATCCAGTTGAGTTTCTGGTCAATGGTAACCCGAAGGATGTTGCTATGATCACCTGTAACCATTGGCACATTTCTTGCTAATCAAAGTGGTTTTTTTTGTTCCTTTGAAAATAGTCATCGTTAAACTTGAAGACCACTCTTCACTCTTTTCATTAGTAACGCTCAGTGAGTTGCTGTTTCATTGCCATTCATACATTCTGAAGCTCCATAGGAGCGTGGAATCTATAATTGCAAGCCAGTCAGTCAACATAAATAAGAACAAAAGGGAATGAGCCAGTGAGCTGGCTCCTTTATTGTCTAAAAGGGCAACTGTCAGCCCCATAATGTACTGCTGCTATTTGGTTCACAGTCAGCTCAAAATATTATGTCAAAGAAAGTCATCAAGTTATCCCCAGAACTGACTGTGCGTTAACTAAAAAAAGGAAATGGAGCAACATAATATGAGGCTGTCGTGATAATCAAGTGAGCTTGCTCGTTGGAACTCATTGAATTTACTCTGTAAAATTGTAGCTCTCCATTCGCTTGGTAATTTAGAAGATTTCAAGATCTATCTTAAAATGCAAAAAAAAACCCCACAAATTACCTGGTGCTAAAAATGCACGGAAGGATTGCACAGTCTGCCAGGGCAACCAGCTGTCACTGACACGTCTCACACTCTCTGTAACAGGTTGTTGAATTTGGCCAGACCTCTTGGCAAAGGTGGTTTGCAGTGAATTATTCACTTCCTGACTCACCTTCTACTAGATATTATTCAGGGGTGTGATGGAACACCCTCCGCTTTCCATAAAGAGTGCAGCTCCAACCACACTCAAAAAGATCAAAACCACCCAGGACGAAGCAGCTTGTTTGATTGGCACTCAAACCGCCATCTTAAACTCCCTCCGGCATCCTCCATCTCCCTCCAACTACAAGAGGCACTGCAGCAACTCAGCAAGGCTTCTTCAATATTGTCTCCCAAACCCATGCCCTCTACCGCTTAGAAAGATAAGGCCAGCAAGCGCATCGGAACGCCGCTGCCTTCAAACTCTCCTCCAAGTCACACACACCATCCTGACTTAGAAATATATCACCGTTCCATAATCATCCTTGGATCAAAATCTTGGACCTTTCTCCCTGAAAGCTGTACCTTCACCACACGCAGACCAGCTGTTCAAGAAGGTGACTCACCACCACTTTCTCATGGGCAAGTAGAGCTGGGAAATAAATGCTGGCTTTTCCGTCACATCCACATCCTGTGAATGAATTTTTTAGTTTATTAATTCACGGAATATGGGCATTGCTGGCTGGGTCAGCATATTTTACCCATTCTTAACTGCTCTTGAGAATGTGATGTTGAATCACCTTCTTAAGCCACTTCAATCCACATGGTGTAAGTGCACCCACAATACTGCGAGGAGTATTGTGGGTGCAATACTCACAATATTGTATCCCAGGACTTTGACCCAGTGACAGTGAAGGAACAACAATGCAGTTTCAAGTCAGGCTGGTGTGTGGCTTGGAAGGAAACCTGCAGGTGGTGGTGTTCCCAGACGTCTGTTGCCCTTGTCCATGTAGGGGGTGGAGGTCTCGGCTTTGGGAGGTGTGGCTGTGTATCTTGTAGACGGTACACAGTGCTGCCACTGTGCCTCAGTGGTGGAGGGAGTGCATGTTTAAGGTGGTGGGTGGGCTGCCAAACATATGGGCAGCTTTATCCTGAATAGCATTGAGCTACTTAGAATTATAGAATCATAGAATCAGTGCATAAGAGGACTTCGGCTCATCAAGTTCGCATCGACACATTAGAAGGACCTGAACTCTCACCTAATCCCATTTACCAGCACTTGGCCCATACCCTTGAATGTTATGATGTGCCCCCAAGTGCTCATCCAGATACTTTTTAAAGGATGTGAGGCAACCCGCCTCTACCACCCTCCCAGGCAGCACATTCCAGACCGTCACCACTCTTTCTGTAACAAGACTTTTCCTCACATCCCCCCTAAATATCCTGCCCCTCACCTTAAACCTATGTCCCCTCGTGACTTCAACTAAAGGGAACAGCTGCTCCTTATCCACTCCGTCCATGCCCCTCATAATCTTGTACACCTCGATCAGGTCGTCCCTCAGTCTTCTCTGCTCCAATGAAAACAACCCAAGCGTACCCAACCTCTCTTCATAACTTAAATGGTCCATCCCAGGCAGCATCCTGGTCAATCTCCTCTGCACCCCCTCCAGTGCAATCACATCCTTCCGAAAATGCGGCGACCAGAACTGTAGACGGTATTTTAGCTGTGGCCTCACCAAAGTTCTATACAACTCCAACTTGAGTGTGGTTGGAGCTGCACTCATCCAGGCAAGTAGAGAATATTCCATCACACTCCTGACTTGAACTTTGTAGATGGTGGACAGGCTTTGGGAAGTCAGGAGGTGGATGACTCGCTACAGGCTTTCCACCCTCTGTCCGACCTGCTCTTACATCCACTATATTTATATAGCGAGACCAGTTCAGTTTCAGGTCAATGGTAACATCTAAGATATTGATATTGGGGTATCCATTGATGGTAATGGCATTGCATGTGAAGGGGTGATGGTTAGATTCTCTCCTGTTGGAGATGGTCATTGCTTGGCACTTGCATGGCAGGGTGTTACTTTAAAAAAAAATCTTTTTAAAAAGGTTACACGTTAGTTACAGTTCATTACTTTTCCCAACACTTCAACCTTGGTTTGCAGTAAGGATACAACTTACACGGGCAGACTGACTCTCTTGCCAACTGACCTTTACGCATTCTGTGAGTGAGATAAAATATGATGGAATTAACAGTTACGCATAACCATGTTATCAAACTCTGTGGAATTCTCCTGTCTGAATTTATGGAGGAGATAATGAGGAAAAGTTCAGCTTCTGAGCCCTTCTGTCACATCATTCTACCTGCTAGAATCTTGGCACAGCAAAACATGAGAGCTGAGAATGTCAATCTGGAGTCATTCCCCACTAATCGTTGTCTGTGATGAGTAAAACCGAGGGGAGCGGGTAGGGTTAACAGCACAAATAAATAAATTAGGCAAAATAATTAATTGTTCATTTAACATCAGATTTTTCCACGCGCTGATACCTTGGCATGGTGGCACAGCATTGCTGGCTCACAGCGGCAGGGACCCGGGTTCGATTCCCGGCTTAGAGTCACTGTCTATGCAGAGTGTGCATGTTCTCCCCGTGTCTGCGTGGATTTCCTCCGGGTGCTCCGGTTTCCTCCCACAGTCCAAAAGACATGCTGGTTAGGTGCTAAATTCACCCTCAGTGTACCCGAACAGGCACCGGACTGTGGCGACTAGGGGATTTTCACAGAAACTTCATTGCAGTGTTAATGTAAGCCTACTTGTGACACTAACTTTAATCTTGCTGATATACAAAACCAATACAGTCATACCATATATAAACTCATCAAAAGTTAGAGTGTTTTCTGGCAAGTAGATCATCTCCAAAGGGACTATTTCTGCAAAAGGTTTACAACAATAGGAGCAGTATACTGGAATGTGTGACCAGCAGTGTCTTCCTTCATCAATTTAAAAAACTAACTTGGAACCCCGAGTGACCGGATCCGACCTGCAACCAGTGGAAAAGTAAGCACATGTTTCATACAATAATTTATAGAACAAGCTATTAGGAGGGAGGTGGTGGCATTTTTGTATTATCACTGGACGAGCAATACAGAGACCTAAGGGCATGTCTGGGGACCCAGGTTCAAATCCCATTAAAAGTGTAATGATGTCCGTGAAACCATTGTCAAAAAAACCCATGTGGTTCACTAATGTCCTTTAAGGAAGGAAATCTGTCATCCTTACCTGGTCTGGCCTACATGTGACTCCAGACAACCATGGCAAATGCCCTCTGGAATGGCCTAGCAAGCCACTCAGTCAGTTCAAGGGCAATTGGGGATGGGCAATAAATGCAGGTCCAGCTAGCATTGCCCACATGCCATGAATGAATTAAAAAAATGAATCAAATGTCCTGTGAAATGGAACCACTAATGGATTCTTGTGAGCTCTTAAAAAGACTGTTTAGAAGGAAAGTCAACAAAATAATCTTTTGGAGAGAGGAATCTGGGACTGCATCCACCTGCAACAAGTACTGTCCATTTACCACTCCTGGAACAACCACTATACACCCACCCACCACTGCGTTAGAAACTGAGGAAGGAGGTCAGTCTATCACCGGAAATGTCAACTGGAATTAATCTACTCTTACTTCCACTCTGTCTAAGTGGCCACCTCCTAATATTTTATTGAACTGTAGGCCAGTTTGAGTTGGCACACTCAGGAGAGAAAGCTAGAAAACATTTTTTAAAAATTAATTTGGTTTTAATAGTAGTACGATTGCACGCTGTCAATCCGTTTGGTTACCTGGCGAGTTGTTGTCATCTGATGTCAGGTACGGTAACAAGCGTGACACTGCGTGTAATCCACCTGTCATCATATGATGTGCTGTCAAGGAGCTAGTCAACCTAAAGGGGAAATGTGCAAAACAGCTTTTAAACACAATGGCACACATTGAAAATTGCAGAAAATTATCTCTTCAACGTACAATTTTTCTTTGCACTGTAATTTATAATGATCCTGAAAAGAATAGGAATTAAAAAAAACAAAAATATGGGTAATGATAAGCTAATTCTTATCCGTGCTCCTATTACCAGGGCTCATTGCAAAAACAAGTAGCAAGAAAAAGGCAGGATATAAAATGTTACGATGTATAGAAATAATTTTCTGGACGTGCTGATTCCCAGTGAGTGAGTGAGATCAGCCACCCCATCAAACCTCACCCCCAAGTGACCATTCTTGATTTGTGAATCTCGACTTTTATTTATTTTTAAAATTCATTTGTGGGACCTGGACATCGCTGGCTGGCCAACATATTCCAACGCCGGCATCTCCACATCAGCATTTACTGTCCATCCCTAGTTGCTCTTACTGAGTGGCTTGCTAGGCCGTTTCAGAGGGCAGTTGAAAGTCAACCACATTGCTGTGGCTCTGGAGTCACATGTAGGCCAGACCAGGTAAGAACGCAGATTTCCTTCCCTAAAGAACGTTAGTGAACCAGATGGGTTTTTTCTGACAATCGACAATGGTTTCATGGTCATCAGTAGATTCTTAACTCCAGATATTTTTTATTTGAATTCAAATTCCACCATTTGGCCGCAGCAGGATTTGAACCTGGATCCCCAGAGCATTAGCTGAGTTTCTGGATTAATATTCTAGTGATAATACAACTTGGTCACCGTCTCCACTGTGTGATGGCTGCCTTTGTAATGTCTGAGAAAGTTAGAGGAGAGACATGCCAGCCAAGCCTATCGCTACCCTGACCTATTGTCCACACACATTTGCTTTGAACAGCTATCACTGTAGGGAAGCCCTAGCTCCCTAGCTGATTGGTTTTCTTCTTCCCTTTAGACTTTGAGGCTAGTTATGGTCCTCCTCTGGCTAAAATCAGCTAATTAGACACAGGCCACAGATTAAAGCTGGAACCTTCTTACCCATCCTGCATAGGAGGGGTGGGGTGGTCATCATTTGGTACAAGCCTTCCAACACTCACCACGGTACCAATTTAATTGAAAGCACCAAAAATTAAGCAGATTAAAGTCAATGCCTTAAGATCTGTGTTTGAGAATAGGACAGGCAACCTGATCATAGAATCTTTACAGTGCAGAAGGAGGCCATTCAGCCCATTGAGCTTGCACCAACAACAACTTTATCACACCCAGGCGCGGCAGGATTCGAACCTGGATCCCCAGAGCATTAGCTGAGTTTCTGGATTAATATTCCAGTGATAATACAGCCCCACGCATTTACCTCACCAATACCGCTGACACTAAGGGACAATTTAGCATGGCCTATCCACCTAATCTGCACATCTTTGGACCATGGGAGGAAACTGGAGCACCCGGAGGAAACCCACGCAGACATGGGGAGAACGGGCAGACTCCACACAGACAGTGACCCAAGGCCAGAATTGAACCTGGATCCCTGCTCTGTGAGGCAGCAGTGCTGACCACTGTGCCACCCTTGGTGACCCTTATGATGGAGTCCTACTACAAGCCAGGGAAAAAAAGAGGTTAGGAAAAGTAGGATGGGAGGATAAACACCAGTATAGACTCGATACAGGCGCCAGAGTGTGGTGACTGGGGGATTTTGACAGTAACTTCATTGCAGTGTTAATGTAAACCTACTTGTGACACTAAGGGGAGGCACGCTGGCAAAGTGGTTAGCACTGCTGCCTCACAGTGCCAGAGACCCGGGTTCAATTCCCGGTTTAGGTGACTGTCTGTTCGGAGTCTGCACGTTCTCCCCGTGTCTGCATGGGTTTCCTCTGGGTGCTCCGGTTTCCTCCCACAGTCCAAAAGACTGGTTAGGTGCATTGGCCATGCTAAATTCTCCCTCAGTGTACCCGAACAGGTGCCGGAGTGTGGCGACTCGGGGATTTTCACAGTAACTTCATTGCAGTGTTAATGTAAGCCTACTTGTGACACTAATAAATAAACTTCTAAAAAAACTTCAATAATAAATAAAATAAGTAAATCACTTGTTTCTGCTAACGACTGTGCCACCATGCCACCCCTGAGAATCACAACATAGTACCCCTCTCCACAACGGGTACTATTCATCTCTTTGTTAAACTCTCCCACGATTGGTTCCAATTTAGTTTTCCAAAAATTAGCAAAGGCAGGAAATACCGTTTCGTGTCATCTTTTGTTTGCAGCTTTTGTGTCTGTTGATGTGCTGGGTGTGTCTGGGATACATATTATCTGGCTGCACCTTCCGCCTTGAATCTGACCTGCCAAATAGTCTGTACCATTCAACTTAGCATTGAATCACATGGTGGATAATGGATGCAGCATGTCCGTTGGGGCTCCAGTTACCTGGATCCTGACTCTGGCCTATCAGTTTGTCTATGTATTTTATTACTGGAGCCATTGATTATCCAGTAGTTGATTAGCTGGACAGTGCAATGAAAGAATGATCATTGAATAAAGGAGATTAACTTTTTGTCACTTTAATTGAACTGTAGGCCCACAGTAATTGAATTTACTCACCCGTGTGCTGCAATGTGCTTTGTTTATTGGATTTCTGATTATACCTATGTGCGTTTTGAAGGAATGAGATTTGTTTGGTTGATGTAGAGCAGGCATTATAAGTAATCCAGATCATTAAGATCCTGGCAAGGCAAAATTTCAGCTCTGTGGGAAACCTGAAGGTAAACCCAGACCGCTGCTCGGGCCGAGATGTTCCTATCCACTGTGCCAGTGCGATCTTCTGATCCGGCTAAAGGTGACCCCCCCTGGTGGTGGATTCACTGGTGGCACAGCCGGTGAGCAATTCAAATGGCCATTGACTTGGGCAGGACCTGGATGCTAACAGATCTGTCAAATAAATGAAACTGGCCTCCGACCAAATGAAACATGGAGGAATAGACTTTGTGCCCATTTCCCAAGTACTGCAGAGAGGAACTGAAAGACATGTGTTCATTTAACATCTTCCAGGATGTCCCAAAGTGCTTTAAAGCCAATTAAGCACTTTTGAAGTGTAGTCGCTGTTGCAAATGTAGGACGGCACGGTGGCACAGTGGTTAGCACTGCTGCTTCACGGCGCCGGAGACCTGGGTTCAATTCCGGCCTTGGGTCACTGTCTGTGTGGAGTTTGTATGTCCTCCCCGTGTCTTCGCGGGTTTCCTCCAGGTGCTCTGGTTTCCTCCCACACTGCAAAGATGTGCAGGTTAGGTTGATTTGCCATGCTAAATTTTCCCTTAGTGTCAGGGAGATTAGCAAGTTAAATACGTGGGGTTACGGGGATAGGGCCTGGGTGGGATTGTGGTCGGTGCAGATCCGATGGGCCGAATGGCCTCCTTCTGCATAGGGATTCTATGATCCTATGAAAGTGTCAGCCAATACGTCCACTGCAAGGTCTTAGGAACATTAATCTGATGATGACTGGATAATTATCTTTTGGGGAAACTCCAACCAGAGGACACGTCTCAGAATAAGGGAGAGGCCATTTAGGGCTGAGAGGAAGAGACATTTCTTCACTGAGAGGTTGACAAATCTTTGGAATTCTCCAGAGAGCTATGGAAGATCAGTCATTGAGTATGTTGAAGCCAGAGATGGAAAGATTCCTAGTTATTAAAGATATCAAGGGATATGTGGATAGTGAGGGGAAAATGGCATTGAGGTAGACGTTCACCCATGATCTTGTTGAATGACAGAGCAAGTTCGAGGGGCTGAATGGCCTACTCCTATTTCCAATGATCCGATAGTTTGTTTTCATGATAACTATTGGCCGGGACATGGAATCCTCTGTTCTTCAGTGATTTGTGTAATTGAATCTTTTATCTCCACCTGAAGCAATCAGGGTCTTGATTTAATGTCACTTCTGAAAGATGGTGTCCCCTGTCAGTGCTGCACTCCCACAGTGCACAATGTCAGCCATTGTAATCCAGTCTGTAATGGGACATGAACCGACAACCTTCTGACCGAGAGGTATAAGTGCTACACTGAGTTGCAGCTACATGTACGGAGACCCAATGACTGTCTTTGACAATCTCACATCAAATGCGTAAGAACCAGATGGGTGCTTTATAAATCATTTTTTAAAATTATAAGTAGAGCATCCTGTTGTGTGGTTTTAAATTAAGTGATCAAATAATACTGAACACCAAAGTCAAAGTATCTACTTGATGATTAAGTTTTTCTTACCTGGTGGCACAATGGTTAGCGCTGCTGCTCACAGCGCCAGGGACCTCAGTTCAATTCTGGCCTCGGGTCACTGTCTGTGTGGAGTTTGCATGTTCTCCCTGTGTCTGCATGGGTTTCCTCCGGCTGCTCCGGTTTCCTCCCACAGTCCAAAGATGTGCGGGTTAGGTTGATTGGCCATGCTAAATTGACCCTTAGTGTCAGGGGGATTAGCAGGGTAAATATGTGGGGTTATGGGGATAGGGCCTGGGTGGGATTTTTGTAGGTGCAGGTTTGAGAGGACGAATGGCCTCCTTCTGCACCATAGAGATTCTATGATTCTATGAAATTGGGCATTTCTGTGTGCACCATATGTAACAAATTCATAAACCCATTCCTTTTCAATGAGTTTATGTTTTTGGTGCACTTAGCCACAATTTGATTTTGATTTGATTTGATTTATTATTGTCACATGTATTAGTATACAGTGAAAAGTATGCGCGGTATACAGACAAAGGATACCGTACATAGAGAAGGAAAGGAGCGAGTGCAGAATGTAGTCACAGCTAGGGTGTAGAGAAGATCAACTTAATGCAAGATAAGTCCATTCAAAAGTCTGATGGCAGCAGGCAAGAAGCTGTTCTTGAGTCGGTTGGTACGTGATCTCAGACTTTTGTATCTTTTATTTTCCCATTTAACTGAAGGAGGCGGTGCTATTAATGTTCTGTTATGTCTTTGTTTCCGTTAGATAACTGCGCCATTGTCATGGAGATTGACCATGATCGACAAGTGGTATACTCAGAAACCCTGTCGCTAGCTAACTATGACCGGGACATGCTGTTGGCTGCCGTGCAGCCCTCAGAGGAGCAGGTGGCAAGCCGTCTAACCACCCCGATCGTTACCACCCAACTAGATACCAAGAACATCTCATTCGAAAGGTAACAGCTGTTGGCTACCATCAAAACAACGACTTTCATTTATTTAGCACTTGTTATGCAGTAAGAAGTCCCAAAGGGTGACCTGGGAGCACTATCAAATAAACAGTTGGCACCATGTAAACAGATCTTAGGAAATCTCAATGCTCAGGTAGAATCATAGAATCATCGAATAGCTAAAGTTAAAATTTATTTATTAGTCACAAGTAAGGCTTACATTAATACTGCAATGAAGTTACTGTGAAATTCCCCTCGTCGCCACAGTCCAGCGCCTGTTCGGGTCAATGCACCTAACCAGCACGTCTTTCAATCTGCGGGAAGAAACCGGAGCACCTGGAAGAAACCCACGCAGACACGGGGAGAACGTGCAAACTCCACACAGACAGTTACCCAAGCTGGGAATCGAACCCGGGTCACTGGTGCTGTAAAGCAGCAGTGCTAACCACTGTGCTACCGTGCTGCCCCTACAGTGCAGAAGGGTGCCATTCGGCCCATCGAGCCTGCACTGACAACAATCCCACCCAAACCATATCCCCGTAACTCTCTACCCTACTAATCTACCCTGACATCCCCCTAACACTAAGGAGCAATTTAGCATGGCCAATCAACCGAACCCGCACATTTTTGGACTATAATGTGAAGTTCCTATGAAGTATTATAGGACAAAGATCCCAATAGGATAATTTGTGCTTGCGAGGACTAAGCTTCGGAACTTTAGATTTGAATTCAGAGAAATCCTTCAGAATTGTTTTGGATCTGAAATTCTGGTATAGAATTCTAAGATGAAGAACAACAAAAAAATCTACGTTTGGATCAAATTTTTGAGTCAGGCCATTCCTTTAGTTCCAAGATCGGAATCCAAATCCCAACCTATTCTTTGGACAAGTTTTGAAGGGTTTGTTTACATTCAACAAACTCCCTCCTGCTCCTCCTTCAGGTACCATGCCCTAAGAGGGCATTAGGGACCATCGGCTTCCATTGGATTGATCAATGATTATACTTAGAGAAATTCATGGTTTGCCATTGTCTCTGCAGGACTGCTGGCCAGGAAACTCTCCTGGTCTTTTCACCTGCCATCAGATGTTCAGAGGATTCACAGGCCGATAATCGACCTGTTTGGCCACATTATGCACGTGCCTTCCAAGGCCATCAAGGCCTGATGCGGCATTTGAACTCAGAGCTTCTGGCCTATAGGCAGGCATGTCACCACTGTGCCCCCTCACTGCAACAATCTTACCATTTTAATCCATAGAATTCATAGAATCACTACAGTGCAGAAGGAGGCCATTCGGCCCATCAAGTCTACACTGACCACAATCAGGCCCCATTCCCGTAACCCCACATATTTACCCTGCTAATCCTCCTGACACTAGGGTCAATTTATCATGGCCAGTCCACCGAACCTGCACATCTTTGGACTGTGGGAGGAAACCAGAGCACCCGGAGGAAACCCATGCAGACACGGGGAGAACATGCAAACTCCTCACAGACAGTGACCCGAGGCCGGAATTGAACCTGGGACCCTGGCGCTGTGAAGCTGCAATGCTAACCACTGTGCCACCGTGCCACCGGCTTTCCCCAATACCTGGGCCAAAAGACAAACAAAAGAAAAATGAAAACCATGAAACTTCTTCCTTTACATATCCACAAAGAGATAAATAAATTAGAGTAGCCAGGCTCATGGGTACATGGGATAGGATTTTATTTTTACGAAGGGTTAAGAAGAAACTGGACAGTAGTTGCATCTATATTGCGATTGTGAGATTTTTCCACAAGTCTTTCACCTCCTCCCAGTACAGATGTTCCAAAACACAGAGTGCTCATCCTGATTTTGGTGCCAGACATTGCTTCATCAGTTGTCCTGATTGGCCACATTATTGTTAAAATTTTTGGACGGAATAGAAATTTTCCAACACCTGCTTTATTTGTATCTCCCAAAAAGTTAATTTGAACGTATTTGATATAATACATTGTAACAGTGGTCAGATCTTTGCACACTTCTGCTTAGATATGATAGCAGACAAGTTTTTCAGTATTCTATGGGTCAAAGCTAGCAATTGTATTGAGTTGTATAGATAACACTACATATATTCATAGAACCACAGAATCATACAGCACAGAAGAGGCCCTTTGGCCCATCGAGTCTGCACCAACACATTGGAAACACCCAATCTCCCACCTAATCCCATCTGCCAGCACTTGGCCCATAGCCCTGAATGTTATGATGTGCCAAGTGCTCATCCAGGTACTTTTTAAAGGACCCGCCTCTACCACCCTCCTAGGTAGCACATTCCAGACCATCGCCACCCTCTGGGTAAAATGGTTTTTCCTCACATCCCCCCTAAACTTCCTGCCCCTCACCTTGAACCTATGTCCCCTCGTGACTGACCCTTCAACTAAGGGGAACAGCTGCTCCTTATTCACTCTGTCCCTGTCCATATACTGGGTTGCTCAGTGACGTTTGATCTGCAGTGAGTTACAGTGTGGATGGTGAAGCAATGTACACAATGTTTCGGAGTACTTCTTTGAAAATTTAAAATTAATTAAATGTGCGAAGGAACACAGGTTTCTTGCTAAAACTCAAAAGTGTTGAAAGCGCTAAATAAAAAATGAAGTGGCTGCAAGACAAATATTACATTAGAAGAAGAAACACAGAGAACTTTCTAAATTGAAGCAATGAAAATTGCAACATATATCACAGCCCTAATATTATATCTTGCCGCCTTCAGAGGAGAAGTAAATAAAGGCACGGAGCTGTACTGACCAGGAAGATCTCAGGTTCTTTCTCCAGTTGAGTTACTTGCAGTCTGCATCTATCCTATATTACAACGCCGCATTAATATTTATTAACTCCTTCAACGGTATGTTGGTGATGAAGGTTAATTATTAAGCCTACTTCATGGCATTCCTTGGCAGTTGAGCTAACGCTAAGTCAGCACAAAGTGGTTTGTGTGTAACAAAATCTAAAGAACCATGCAGAAACCACTAGAAGTCCATGGGCGGCACGGTGGTACAGTGGTTAGCAATTTAGCCTCACAGCGCCAGGGAACCAGGTTCGATTCCCGGATTGGGTCACTTTCTGTGCAGAGTCTGCACATTCTCCCCATGTCTGCGTGGGTTTACTCTAGTTTCCTCCCACAGTCCGAAAGACGTACTGGTTAGATCCATTGGCCATGCCAAATTCTCCCTCAGTGTACCCGAGCAGACGCCGGAGTGTGGCGACTAGGGGATTTTCACAGTAACTTCATTGCAGTGTTAATGTAAGCCTATTTGTGACACTGGTAAATAAACTTTAAGTCCAGAAACACATTTGGGTGAGATTTTAACTCACTCAAAACCCATTCAATTGCCAGACATAACATTGGGCTCAAAGTGTGAGAGAGGTATGAATTTGGGATCCAAATTCAACATCTTCAAGGTGAAGAATAATGGGAGAATGGGACGTTGCCTGGATTTTAGCCCAATGTCAATACAAATATTTGACGTGGAGTACAACTCATTGTATTCAGATCAATTACAATGATATACCTTAACCTAGCCACGGATAAACAACCTCTCCTTTGCCATTATGATTTATCTCCATTCCCCACACGAACCAGCCTTGCAATGCTTCTATGTAAAATGGCCAATTTATGCTAAATTTTGTATATCCGTTAGGAATCAGGTTGAAGTTGCCCTGATAGTCAACGGAAAATTCTTAGCTTCATCCCAACAGTCCCAGATTCAGGTCCATGTCCCAGAGATAAAAGCAAAATACAGCAGATGCTGGATTCTGAAACAGAAACAGAAAATGCTGGAAAATCTCAGCAGGTCTGGCAGCGTCTGTGGAGAGAGAATAGAGCCAACGTTTCCAGTCTGGATGAAAGAGTCATCCCAGTGGGCAGCAGTGTAGGCGCGTCAGCCTCTGCAATTGTCCAACAGGTTTGAGGTTCTTTCAGCTCTGATGAAGGGTCATCCAGACTCGAAACGTTGGCTCTATTCCCTCTCCACAGATGCTCAGTAAGAACTCTCACAACATCAGGTTGCCCCAACAGGTTTATTTGGTATCACGAGCTTTTGGAGCACTGCCCCTTCATCAGATGAGTGACTCACCTGATGAAGGGGCAGCACTCTGAAAGCTCGTGATACCAAATAAACCTGTTGGACTTTAACTTGGTGTTGTGAGACTTCTTACTGTGCCCACCCCAGTCCAACGTCGGCATCTCCACATCATGGCTTCCACAGGTGCTGCCAGGCCTGCTGAGATTTTCCAGCATTTTCTGTTTTTGTTCCAAGTCCCAGAGGTCGGATTATCCCTTCCAACCTCTGAGGAGGAAACCTATCACCTTCCCAGCTTTGACTGGCCAACACATTGCAAATCTATTAGCAGGTGTTTGACAAGTGGTTACTTGATTCATTTAATAATTAAAATTGAACAAAAATGTACCTGCTTTTACCAATTAGACTGGGACATAAAGCAAACATTCAACTATCAGCTAAAATCAAAAACATTTCACAAATGCTTCTTTCTTCCCATAAGGTTTGCATGAAGTAATCTTCATGCTTGCCAGTTTCAAATGCCTCAAGTAACAAGATTTGAACTGACTTGCTGTACAACACTGAATAATGTATTGGGTCTGACGGTTTGCTGCAGTCGGAATGTGTTGAAGATGACTTCATCGCCACTTTCTGTTTCAATTTTCCTTTCTCAGAAATAAATCTGGAATCCTGGGTTGGAGGAGTGAGAAGACTGAGATAATAAACGGATATGAGTCCAAGGTAACAGAAAGTGCACACCATTTCACTGTTCCCGCTTGTGGGACCGTCTAGAGCAAGAGGTCATAGATATAGGGCGGGATTTTCCAGCCACGCTCGCCCCAAAACCGGAAAATCCCGCTCAAGGTCAATGGATCTTTGCCCCCCCCCCCCCCCCGCCCGCTATGATTCCCATGGTGGGCGGGATGGGAAAATCTCCCCATAGTGTGAGGGGAGGTAGGTTCAAAGCTGAGATGAAAACAAAGAACAAAGAACAGTACAGCAAAGGAACAGGTTCTTCGGTCCACCAAATTGGTGCCAACACAGATGCCCCTCTAATCTAATATTTTCTTGCCTCTATGTGGTCTATATCCCTCTACTTCCTGCCTATTCATGTATCTATCCAGATACTCTTGAACGTTACTATAGAATCTGCTTCCACCACCTCCTCTGGCAGGGTGTTCCAAGAATTCACCACCCTCTGTGTGAAAAACTTGCCCCTTACATCTCTTTTAAACTTTGCCCCTCTCACTTTCAACCTATGCCCCCGAGTAATTGACCTTTCGATCCTGGAAAAAGACTCTGACAATCCACTCTATCCAAGCCTGTTATAATCTTGTAACCTCTATCAGGTCCCCCCTCATCCTCTGACGCTCCAATGAAAGCAAGGAGAAATGATTTCTCCCAAAGGGTTGTGAATCTGTGGAACTCGCTGCCCCAGAGTACAGTGGAGGCAGAATCAATCAACAGATTCAAGAAAGAGATAGATATGTTTCTGATGAAAAGCGGGATAAAGGGATATGGGGAGTAGGCAGGAAAGTGGAGCTGAGACCAGGGTAAGATCAGACATGATCATGTTCATTGGCAGAGCGGGCTCAAAGGGCTGAATTACCTGCTCCCACTCTGCGTTCCTATGTTCCTAAGTAAAGGCCCTGTTACGTGCTTTTCAGGGATCATGCCCTGATCCACTCACCTGAAAAAGGAGCAGCGCTCCGAAAGCTCGTGATTCCAAATAAACCTGTTAGACTTTGACCTGGTGTTGTGAGACTTCTTACTGTGCCCACCCCAGTCCAACGCCGGCATCTCCACATCATGGCTAATAAGACCATAAGACATAGGAGTGGAAGGCCATTCGGCCCATCGAGTCCACTCCACCATTCAATCATGGTTGATTTCAACTCCAATTACCCGCTCTCTCCCCATAGCCCTTAATTCCTCGAGAAATCAAGAATTTATCAATTTCTGTCTTGAAGACGCTCAACATCTCGGCCTCCACAGCCCTCTGTGGCAATGAATTCCACAGACCTACCACTCTCTTGCTGAAGAAATTTCTCCTCATCTCTGTTCTAAAGTGACTCCCTTTTATTCTAATAAGAGAAGACTGAGGGGAAAGCAAAATACAGCGGATGCTGGAATCTGAAACAAAAGCAGAAAATGCTGGAAAATCTCAGTAGCCCTGACAGCATCTGTAGGGGGAGAATAGAAACAACAATTCGAGTCTGGATGACCCTTCGTCAGAGCTGAAGACAGTAGAACAAAGGATGATGTTTATACTGTCAGGGAGGGGAAGTGGGGGGAATTGACAAAGATGTCATGGGCAAAAAGACAAAGGGAAGTCAGTGCTGGTGATCAAGGCTAAGAATGGTGCTGTTAGCGGCCAGTAAGAGATCAGAATGTGTAAATAGCAGAGCAAAGGTAAGCAGAGTGTCAAAGGACAACCTGAGACATGGAGCAGATGGCCCTGGTGGAGTGGAGGGAGGGGAGACAGTGGTGAGGGAGTAAAGATGGAACGTGAGATTTAAAAACATGGAAAAATGAAATGCTGAAAAAAATGGAATTTTTTTTAAAAATAGGATAAAAATGAAATAAAATAAATTGGTGGAAATGGGGTGAAGGTGGAGGAGAGAGTTCACGCTCTGAAGTTGTTGAACTCGATGTTAAGTCCGGAAGGCTGTAAAGTGCCCAATCGAAAGAGCTGTTCCTCCAGTTTGCGTTGGGTTTCACTGGAATATTGCAAAAGGCCAAGGACGGACATGTGGACAGGAGAGCAGGGTGGTGTTGAAATGGCAAGTGACAGGAAGATCTGGGTCCTGCTTGTGGACGGACCAAAGGTGTTCTGCAAAGCGGTCACCCAGTCTGCGTTTGGTCTCTCCATTGTAGAGTAGACTGCATTGGGAGCAGCGAATGCAATAGACCAGATTGCAGGAGGTGCATGTGAAGCGCTGCTTCACCTGAGAAGAGAGTTTAGGTCCTTGGATGGTGAGGGAGGAGGTAGAGGGGCAGGTGTTTCATCTCCGACGATTGCATGGGAAGGTGCCGTTGGCGATAGGTGAGGTGTTGGGTGTGATGGACCAAGGTATCCGGGAAGGAATGGTCCCTGTAGAAGACTGAGGGGAAACTTGGTAGATGGCATTAAGATAATGAGAAGGCTCGATAGAGTAGATGCAGAGAAGAGGGTTCCACTTGTGAGGGTATCCAAACCTAGGCGGAGCTCAATAAAGTCATTAATAAATCCAATCAGGAATTCAGGAGAAATTCTTTTCCCTGTGCGTGGTGAGGAATGGGGAATGGGCTACCACAAGAGTAATTGAGACAAATAAAGGAGAATGGGAAGGTAGAGAAGCATGTTAGGGGGAGAGTAACTGAGGTACATATCGGGGCGGCACAGTGGCACAGTGGTTAGCTGCTTCACAGTGCCAGGGACCTGGGTTCAATTCTGACTTTGGGTCACTATCTGTATGGAGTTTGCACATTCTCCCCGTGTCTGCGTGGGTTTGCTCCAGTTTCCTCCCGCACTCCAAAGATGTGCAGGTTAGTTTGATTGACCATGCTAAATTGACTCTAGTGTCGTGGGATTAGCAGGATAAATGTGCGGAGTTACAGGGATAGGGCCTGAGTGGGATTGTGGTCAGTGTAGACTTGATGGGCTGAATGGCCTCCTTTTGCACTGTAGGGATTCTATGATATGCTGATAGGATATAAGGAGTAAGGTGAGAGGATGGTGATGTGCAGAATAAATGTTGGCCAGTAGCAGTTGGATTTGGTGGCCCATTTTCAGTGTATTCTCGATGTAACTTGATGATTTTCTTTGCAAAATAAAAAAATCCCTCTCGTACATCTTCATAGGTCTATGGAGCTTCCAATGTGGAACTGGTTACTAGGACAAGAACAGAGCACCTCTCCGACCAGAACAAGAGTAAAAGCAAAGGTAAGTAAAGGAGTGCATTTCTGGGCCAGCGGTGAGAGGTGTAAACAGGTAGAGCAGTGAAAGCTGATTAACACCAGCACTGGAAAAGGGAAAGTGAAAAGAGGTGAAGCTTTCTATTCCTTATGGACAATAATAACTGCAAATGCGCCAGTAACAGGGATAGTCTCTCAGAGTGTGCAGTTAGGGGGAAGGTAAAGGTTAGTTTCGAAAAGAGATATTATCAATTAAATATACCCAATGTCCTCTGTCTGTGGAACATTTCATAGAATCTACGGCACGGAGACAGGCCCTTCGGCCCAAACTGGTCCATGCCGACCCAAATGCCCATCTAAGTTAACCCCATTTGCCTACATTTGGCCCATATCCCTCTAAACCTTTCCTATCCAAGCTGGAGGGAGCATTAATGTTGGAATCCTTCTCTCTCCATATCCACACCTTGTTGTTGAATACATGGATCTCACTCCAGTAAGAATGCAATCAACAAAAGCTGATTTCCAAACCAGATCCAATCCAGTTCCAGCGTATTATATCACTGCCCGTTTATTCCCAGGGTGCAGATTTCACATGGCAGGCTCAGCATTAAGCATATGATAATTAGGTGCTTGACAAGGGCTTACTAAACCATAATCCAATTGGATGGTTTTGATGAGATTATACAGGACAAGGTTGGAACTCAAGATGTCGAACATGTATTATACTGGCAACATGATATTAACCTTTGTCAGGAGACTACCTTTAGATGACAAAATGGCAAAGTCTTGTTGTACTGATGTCTAGCCTGGCAATGACAGCTTTCTGCAGTGCCTAAAGAGTAAGCCATATTGAGATAGTTGATAAATCATTAAACACATAGGAGCTTAACAAAAAACTAATGGTCTAGAGGGACAATCATGTGTTGGCATCACCTGACTGACCCAGTAGTAATACCAGTTGGTTCATCTCCTGGAAGAATACAAAAAATTACATTTTATCTTTCTGTATAATAACATTAAATATTAAAATATTTATACGTTCATCTTCACCAGACTGAGAACATGCGGCTAAAGATTTAATTTAGATTCACTTGCTTCAGCAATGATTTAATTAACTTAAGGTTCAAATATTGCAAATTAGTTTTCTTTCACAATAAGTGGCTTATAAAGATTCTGATATAAGCATGCTGTTTCGAGGTTAATTAGTTGTGGTATTTAATATGGAATTGAACAGCAGTCTGACTATGAAGTCAGGCCACGGGTGATTATTCTAGATAAGGGCTGGCTGGTCTCTTTTTAATGTGCTATTTGGGCTCCCTATAGGTGGACCCATGAGATGAGACCCACTTGAAGCTAGACACTTAGTATTAGTGAGGCAGTGAAGGTCTAATACAGAAACAGAAGATGCTGGAAAATATCAGCAGGTCTGACAGCATCTGTGGAGAGAGAATAGAGTCGACATTTCGAGTTAGCGCTCTGAAGGAGGGTCATCCAGACTCGAAACGTTGGCTCTATTCTCTCTCCACAGATGCTACAATATGGAGATGCCGGCGTTGGACTGGGGTGGGCACAGTAAGAAGTCTCACAACATCAGGTTAAAGTCCAACAGGTTAGTTTGGAATCACGAGCTTTCGGAGCGCCGCTCCTTCATCAGGTGAGTGGCTCCAAAGAGCTCACCTGATGAAGGAGCGGCGCTCCGAAAGCTCGTGATTCCAAACAAACCTGTTGGACTTTAACCTGGCGTTGTGAGACTTCTTACGGTGCCCACAGATGCTGTCAGACCTGCCGAGATTTTCCAACATTTTCTGTTTCTGTTTCAGATTCCAGCACCTGCAGTATTTTGCTTTTATCACAGCGGAAGCTCCAATGTCAGGGCAAGTTGAATTTTTTTCTCGGAACTAATCTTTGCAGTGGAAACAAGTTTCGCTTAGTGCCACAATTGCTTCTGTGAAGCCTTCGCCGTAATTGTTTGACATGCTGATGTTGTTCGGATTTGCTATCTGGGGGCAAAGAGCTGGTGCTACACCACCCATTGGCATTTCTCAAGCCCAGATTGTGTTTTGTTTTAAATTGTTTCAACCTCTAGGGCACCGACGGCACAAACCTGTTTCACCAGCGTCCACTCTGTTGGTCCACCAACGAGTTACCCCAACGAACAGCCAGAAGATCAGAAGTAAAGTGTTTTTATATTTGTTCAAATTTCAAGTGTTCATGTTAGTGACCTCTGACTAAGCTTACTGACAGTGGAACCTCCATTATCCACATTCCTGTTAGCTTTCCGTATCTGCGGAATGTTTCTCCGATCGAAAGCCTTGAGCTAGGATGTCGCCCGGTTGTCCTGCCCATTTTATTGAGCAAAGAACAAAGAAAATTACAGCACAGAAACAGGCCCATCGGCCCTCCAAGCCTGCACCGACCATGCTGCCTGACTGAACTAAAACCCCCTACCCTACTGGGGACCATATCCCTCTATTCCCTGTATTTGTCCAGACGCCCCTTAAAAGTCACTATCGTATCTACTTCCATTACCTCCCCTGGCAGCGAGTTCCAGACACCCACCACCCTCTGTGTGAAAAACGTGCCTCGTACATCTCCTTTAAACCTTGCCCCTCGCACCTTAAACTTATGCCCCCTAATAATTGACTCTTCCACCCTGGGAAAAAGCTTCTCACTATCCACTCTATCCATGTCCCTCATAATCTTGTAGACTTCTATCAGGTCGCCCCTCAACCTCCGTCGTTCCAGTGAGAACAAACCAAGTTTCTCCAACCTCTCCTCATAGCTAATGCCCTCCATACCAGGCAGCATCCTGGTAAATCTTTTCTGTACCTTCTCCAAAGCCTCCACATCCTTCTGGTAGTGTGACGACCAGAATTGAACACTATATTCCAAGTGCGGCCTAACTAAGGTTCTAGTGTTGCTTGTATTACATTTCCTTCTGTTACCCAATCAAACTCCATTCACTTGTTAATTGTGCCGCGCTTGTCTTCATTCCTGTGCCGAGGGAATTGCTGTGCTGTTAGAAGATCAGGTTTGGAGACTCTCAATTGTTCGCCCATTTCCATAATCCACGCCATCTGGTGGATAATGGAGTTTCCGCTGTTCTTTCATAGGATTTCATTCAGCGTTATGAAAAATTGATAGCCCGGGGAGTCTGGAATTCCCCGGGTGCTGTTGGCAGTCTGAGAATTAAGTTTCAGCAAAACACTCCTTTGTCTCACTGGAAAATGCTCCAATGTTGAATGAAGGCAGGAGGAAGGAAATATGGAATAAAGGGAAAGTAGGCTGAATATAAATGAACGATGTCCATCAGTGCCATTGCTGCTCATCGCAGACGCCAAAATGACAACTTTGGCATTTATGTCATTCCGTGTTACTGAATATTTTGCATTGGGAACGGTTTGGTTACTGATGTTGATTCCTGCTGTGCTAAAATATATCATTATATTGCTAATGCTACTTCAGTACTGTGGTATGTGTACAAATCTGGAGACTTTATCCATCTGGCTAGTACGTTCCCAGGTGCTGGGGAGAGATCCATATAGGCCAGCAATGCTAAACATGCACTGTTGGCCTGTGGGGCCTTTGGCAGTCACCAATATGGGAGTCTAATGTTAAATACTGTCAGAGCACACCGTTTGTGTGTTCTGCAGTCAACAGTCCTCATCAGAGGCTGAAATCCCATTCCAGGATAATATCGCTGCCTCTGGCACATTTATACTTCAGTACACTGTGCAATTGAGCTTTCAATATCAAAGGCAACCATACCCCATCAAGGACTCGTTGGTTTGTCTAAAATTGCATTTAAAAGGAATGCAAGCAATCAGATTAGTCCATGCAAGTGCGGCAGGTGTACAGAACTAACTTGCATAACTTTGCCAGCGTGGGCGGCATGGTGGTTAGCTCTGCTCCCTCACAGCGCCAGCGACCCGGGTTCAATTCCGGCCTTGCATGATTGGCTGTGTGGAGTTTGCACGTTCTCCCCGTGGGTTTCTTCCGGGTGCTCAGGTTTCCTCTCACACTCCAAAGATATGCAGGTTGGGTGGATTGGCCATGCTAAATTGCACCTTAGTGTCCAGGGTTGGCTGGCTTAGCTGTGGTAAATGCATGGGGTTTGGGGAATAGGACAGATGGAGAACCTGGGTAAGATGCTCTTTCAGAGAGTTGGTGCAGACTCGATGGGCTGAATGGCCTCCTTCTGCACTATAGGGTTTCTACAATTCTCTGAGTAAAACTGGAATATATCATAAAGGGGAGAATTTCCATGGGATTTTTCAAATCTATTACATTTTTTTGTATTCATTCACGGGACATGGGCTTCGCTGGCTGGCCAGCATTTATTGCCCATCCCTAGTTGCCTCAGGGCAGTTGAGAGTCAACCACATTGCTATGGCTCTGGAGTCACATGTAGGCCAGACCAGGTAAGAATGGCAGATTTCCTTCTCTAAAGGACATTAGTGACAATGGTTTCATGGTCATCAGTAGATTCTTAATACCAGATATTTTTTTTTAATTATTAAATTCAAATTCCACCATCTGCAGTGGTAGGATTCGAACCTGGGTCCCCAGAACATTAGCTGAGTTTCTGGATTAATAGTCTAGCGATAACACCACTAGGCCATCACTTCCCCCAGAGGATTGGCCAAAGACCTGGACACAAAGCATGTGCAGCTGTTTAAAGCCACTGATAATGTTCTCTGGTCAATCTTCTGATTCCAGCTGGAGAAATCCTATGGAAATTCCAGGTGGAGAACTTTATGATGCATTTCACCATATTCAAAATCCTACTAGAGTGGAAAGATTGCCATGCTGCATGTTGGTCTCCCCACTTAAACTCGGCAGCTAATAGGGGTGGCACGGTGGCACAGTGGCTAGCACTGCTGCCTCACAGCGCCAAGGATTCGGGTTCAATTCTGGCCTCGGGTCACTGTCTGTGTGGAGTTTGCATGTTCTTTCCGTGTCTGCGTGGGTTTCCTCCGGGTGCTCCAGTTTCTTCCCACATGCCAAAGATGTGCGGGTTAGGTTGAGTGGCCATGCTAAATTAGTCGGATTGGCAGGGTAAATATGAGGAGTTACGGGAATAGGGCCTGGTTGGGATTGTGGTCAGTGCAGACTCGATGGGCCGAATGGCCTCCTTCTTCACTGTGGGGATTGTATGAATAGAGCTGCTTAAATTTTAAAAAGAACTTCATGTGCCTAACAAAGCCCAGACGTTCCTTCACAGTAAGAGAGGGAGGTAGGGAAGAGTAGTCACCCTGGAATTCTCCTGCACATTCTAGTTGGTATACAATGTAGAACGGAGCCACAAAAGACAGGAAGATCTGATATTCCGTTCCTGGTGTTTGCTGTGTTGTGATCTCAGACATGGTGACAGCAAAACAGGGTAACAATTGATCTCAACTACTGAGAGAAATCATCAGCCGAGATTACACTTTTACAGATGGAAAAGGTATATTTGATTCTGAAAGGGGCTGTAAACTCACCACGTAATAAAAATAAATCGATTTTAGGCAATGGCTCTCTGCTCCACCTGTTCATAACCATAAACACATTAAAGAATTCCGGCCGGGATTCGCACCGCTGCCAGTGAGAATGGAGAATTTGGTGCTCAGCCAAATCTCCACTCACAGCAGCGGGACCGGATAATCCCAGCCACGGATGAGGTCGGAGAATCCCGGCTTCTGTGTCTAAATGTACTCCAAAAGCTGGCATCCTCATGCTACCTTGTCACTTTTTGTGTTATCGTCTTTCATTTCAGATGTCCTTTTATATCAATTTTTATAATGGAAAGTAACTGTAAACTTACCGTGTAATAATACCCTCTAACAAGTGTCTCTTTAGTTTTGTATTCCTTAGCCTCTACTGCAAAGTATCTCTCCTCTGCTCCACCCATTATTGCTTTTCAAATTGCAACATCTTTCGATGTCTAACTATAATTACGATAAGTTTAAGGGATCATTTACTTTGATAGTAGTAAATTATCCCTGCCCTCTAACCCCATGTCAGTAAGCCTTGTGTGATATCAATAATCATTAGAGGAAATACAATTCAAAGACGTGCAGCTAAAATCAATCCTCTTCCCAATTCACATTTTCAATGTAATGCATTTTGCACAGAATTGCTTTATGGCCCAACTAGTTAGCCACTTGGACAACGGTTTTGCTCAGCTGGCTGGTTGGTGATGCAGAGTAACACCGACAGTGTAGGTTCGATTCCTGAGGTTATTCATTGAAGGTCCCACCTTCTCAATCTTGCCCCTAGCCTGAAGGAGTGGGGGTCCTCGGGTTAACATCACCACCAGTCACTGACTGTGGCGACTTACATTTTAGTTATTGACAAGTCAGCAAGGCCTCAGAACCCAGTTTGAAGGGGATTATGCGCAGTCTGGGTCTGTACTTAGAAATATAACAGGGCTTAGTGACTGTAGCCCTGATCCCTGGAACTGAAGAGTGGGGCGGCACGGTAGCACAGTGGTTAGCACTGCTGCTTCACAGCTCCAGGGTCCCGGGTTCGATTCCCGGCTCGGGTCGCTGTCTGTGTGGAGTTTGCACATTCTCCTCGTGTCTGCGTGGGTTTCCTCCGGGTGCTCCGGTTTCCTCCCACAGTCCAAAGATGTGCGGGTTAGGTTGATTGGCCAGGTTAAAAATTGCCCCTTAGAGTCCTGAGATGCGTAGGTTAGAGGGATTAGCGGGTAAAATATGTGGGGGTAGGGCCTGGGTGGGATTGTGGTCGGTGCAGACTCGATGGGCCGAATGGCCTCCTTCTGCACTGTAGGGATTCTATGATTCTATTCTATGAAGAGGTTTCCCCTGACGTCACCTTTAACCAGGTGCAATATTTGGCATTTGGCGACTTTCACCCATTAAACTCATTCGAGCTAAAGAAGCCTTCATCTAAAAACTGAATGAAAGGAGACATTAAAAAAAGTGACATTACTTCTGAAGGGATATTAGCGATGTAAAAATGAAGCGATTTGACACTTAATAATTCCATAGAGCAATCAGTATAAATCAGCACAAATTCATATTTAATGTTGAGTCAATGAGACTGACCTTGAAGCTCATCACGAATATGCTGCACAGTAATTGGCCTGTAACTAGATTCGTGTGCAGTTAAATCGTACTTAAGAGCATGGTGGCACAGTGGTTAGCACTGCTGCCTCACAGCGCCAGGGACCCGGGTTCAATTCCGAACTTGGGGTGACTGCCTGTGTGGAGTTTGCACATTCTCCTCACGTCTACGTGGTATTTCCTCCCACGGTTTTGCTCCGGTTTTCTCCCACACTCCAAAGATGTGCGGGTTAGGTGGATTGGCCATGCTAAATTGCCCCTTAGTGTCAGGGGGACTAGCTGGGTAAATACGTGGGGTTATGGGAATAGGGCCTGGGTGGGATTGTTGTCGGTGCAGACTCAATGGGCTGAATGGCCTCCTTCTGCATTGTAGGGATTCTATGATTCTTTGAGTACAAGTGGTGACAAGTCTATTCACCAGATTGAGGTGGGATGATGGTAAAACGAAAAGCTCAAACACTGGAAATACTACATTGAACGTGATAGCTTAATTAACAGAACCAAAAGCTGAAAACGTAAGGTAATAGATCAAAGTGTTCTGCACACGTCTCTCTATGACAGCTTAATTCCAAGTAAAATGGAATCAGAGTTCCTCATTGATCATTTTTATGTTATTTTGTTACATAGGAAATCTCATCAGAAGTCTTGCCTCTCAAAAGAATGAGTTGAATTCAAACAGTTCAAACTCAGCAGGTTTACACCTTCAATGCAGAGATCAATCATTGCAAACACACTTACCATGAAGTCCACTCTGTAGTGAACAGCACCACTTGTCTTTTGCAGGTAGTAAAACCCCTCTCCAGTCTTTCCTGGGCATCGCAGAACAACATGTTGGACCACACAACGGGGTTTGTATTGGAAATTCTGTTCTGTTACCTTAGCCACAGCTTCTGTCACAGCTTATAGATCCTGTGGTATTAACCCAGTCAAAAGCTGCTCTCTGTCACAGAATATTATAAATGGACTTTTTTTTTAAGCTTTCAAGCAAGTGTTTCGGAAGCCTAGTGTGTTGAAGTGCTTCTGAATCTATCATTAAAACCATCCGTTCCCCCCGACCCCCCCAGAAAATGCTGGATAAACTCAGCAGGTCTGGCAGCATCCGTGGAGAGAGAAATGGAGTTAACGGCCGGAATTCTCCGACCTCGTCCGCGACCGGGATTCTCTGGTCCCGCTGCTGTGAATGGAGGTTTGGCTGAGTGCCAAATTCCCGGTTCTCGCTGGCAACCGAAGACCGGAGAATTGCAGCTAACATTTCAAGTCCCTTTGACTCTTCTTCAGAGCTGAAGAGGGGGGAGAAATGTGATGGATTTTGTGAGCAAGATGCTCGTAATCTGTCACGCCTGGTTGATGTGAATGCTTTAGAATGAAAAAGCTGAATGAAGTACAAGACACTATCCAAGGTTGAAAGAGCAGGAAAGAAGATAAGGTGAATCCCATTGTGATTAAGTGGTGCTGAGTTTGGGTCATGCATTTTGTCATGCAATGTATTTAAGGGATGAACTAGGGTAAGGATGCCTAAAAAAGAGAAGATATCTCAGTGGAGATTCTTCTGAGCATACCTTCAGTGCAAATCCCCAGTAAGTAGCATAAACAGTCATGAGTGCTGTTTCTCCGAGGTATCTGATGACCATCCACCACATCTATGCAGCACGATTGGAAATACCCCTGTGAAAATTCAACTCATTAATCCTGACTATGGGCAGGATTTTATGGCCTCGCTCGTCCCGAAACCATATAATCCCACTTGAAGTCAATGGACTTTTCCATGCTCCGCCGCTCGTCCACTCCGATTCCTGTGGCGGGAGGAATGGTAAAATTCCGGCCAATGTGTCCAATTCACCAAACTTTTGCCGGCCAGTGAAAATGTATGAGTCGAACACTCAGTCTCGCAAACATTTGTCTGCATGCCAGTTTGCATTAGACTATATGAAGGCCCACTTGTTCATACTGACTGGGGTGGCACAGTGGCACGGTGGTTAGCACTGCTGCCTCACAGCGCCAGGGACCCGGGTTCGATTCCCGGCTTGGGTCACCGTCTGTGCGGAGTCTGCATATTCTCCCCGTGTCTGCGTGGGTTTCCTCCGGGTGCTCCGGTTTCCTCCCACCATCTGAAAGACATGCTGGTTAGGTGCATTGGCCATGCTAAATTCTCCCTCAGTGTACCCGAACAGGCGCCAGAGTGTGGCAACTAGGGGATTTTCACAGTAACTTCGTTGCAGTGTTAATGTAAGCTGACTTGTGACACAAATAAATAAACTGATTTTGATTCAATTACAGGGGTTTCAAGGGTTGTCACTGGAGTTTTGCAAGTTGCGTTCTCTGATTCTGTCCATTATTATGCGGACTATCTGTTACAGTAACCCAATAAGTCACATTCTGTTTTACCCGGGAATCGGGATTTTCACTGTTCCAGGGGTTACATTCCTGATTCTCTCATTTTCATGAAGACTGCAAATCAGTAGCCCTATACCCTGATCTCAATTTCAAATTGATTCAACAAGATTGAGCTGTAATGAATTCCTGTTTCATTGCAGTTAAATCCAGCCCATGGGGGCGGCGGGCGGGATCAGGGTGCTGATTTTGATGATCTGCCATGATCGGGATAAATGGCGGAGCGGGCAGGCTTGAAGGGCCGAATGGCCTACTCCTGTTTCTAGTTTCTATGTGATATACATGAGGACCACAGTAATTAGCTTGTGTCGTTTTGTGATCCAGGCATTCATCACTCAGACATTCAGCAATACCAATCCAACATCTATTACTCCAGAGGAATACTTCAACTTGAACTTTGAGCTGGGAAGCCGAGATATTGGACGCCCCATGGAGCTCACCACAAAAACACAGAAGTAAGCAGAAAGCTTCTTTCTTGTCTATAATTGCTAATAATTATGATGCAATTTCTTGCATGCTGCCATGGACGTAACGTGACAAATGTATAGCAAGGACTCCGATCTCTTGTAGTAAATACAGCTTACAGCACTGAACCATCATACTCTCCCTCCAATGAGACAAGGGGAGGCAAGATGACACAGTGGTTAGCACTGCTGCCTCACAGCGTCAGGAACCCGGATTCAATTCTGGCCTTAGATGACTGTCTGTAAATTTGCCCATTCTCCCCATGCCTGGGTTTCCTCCAGATGCTCTGGTTTAGAATCATAGAATCCCTACAGTGCAGAAGGAGGCCATTTGGCCCATTGAGCCTGCACCGCCCACAATTCCACCCAGGTCCTATCCCCATAACCCCATGCATTTACCCCAGCTAGTCCCCTAACACTAAGGGGCAATTTCGCACGGCCAATCCACCTAACCTGCACATCTTTGGACTGTGGGAGGAAACCGGAGCACCCGGAGGAAACCCACGCAGACACGGGGAGAGTGTGCAAACGCCACACAGGCAGTGACCCAAGCCGGGAATTGAACCCGGCTAACCACTGTGCCACCGTGCTGCCTGGGTTTCTCCCACAGTCCAAAGATGTGTGGGTTGTGTGGGTTGGCCGTACTAAATTGCCGCTTAGTTCCAGGGAGATTGGTGGGGTAAATGCGTGGGGCAGGGGATTAGGGCCTGAGTGGGTTAGTTATTGGTGCAGGCTCAATGGACCGAATGGCCTCCTCCTGCAGCTAGGGATTCTATGATTCTATGAAACCGATTTCAGATCCAAGCTACCAGACAAAGGAGTTAAATCCAATCTCAGGATTGTGATTAGGTTTATAAAAAGTAACAACAACTTGCATTTATATAGTACCTTTGACATAGGAGAACATCCCTAGTTGCTGCACAGTAACATAAAGGACATCATGACAGGGGTGCAGTCAGGGAACAAGTTACTCAACAAATAACAAATTGGCTAAGAATGAAAAGTTGAAAAAGAAAGCGTGGGTGAAGGGTAATTATTCAAATTGGAGGAGACACCATGCTGGAAATAATATTATTCAGCATTTCCATTAATGATTTGGACCTAGATTCAATTTCAGAATTTACAGATGCTCCTAACTGGGGGCTATAGACTGAGGATGATACAAGAAGACATTTAACATTGACGTATGAGATGATGTACTTTAGAATGAAAAATGCAAACATTACCTACACCTTTGAAGACACGAAACTGAATGTGATCGAAGAGCAAAGAGATCCAGGCATATAGAATCACAGAATTACTATGTGCAAGAAGAGGCCATTTGGCCCATCATGTCTATACCGGCCTTCCAAATGAGCATCATGACTTAGTGCCATTCCTCTACCTTTCCCCATACTCCTGCATATTGTTTCTATTCAAGTAATCATCTAATATCCTCTTGAATGCCTCCATTGAACCTGTCCCAATCACACTTCCAGGCAGCGCATTCCAGACCCAAATGACTCGCGCTTACTTCTTTTGTAAATAATTTTGATTCTGTGCTCTCCCATTCTTGATTCTTGTACAAGCAGGAACATTTTCACCCTATCTGCTCTGTCCAGCCCCCTCATGATTTTGAACACCTCTTTCAAATCTCCTCTCAGCCTTCTTCTCTCTGTTGGGCTGGAGGATCTGAGCTATGAGGGGAGATTGGATAGGCTGGGGCTGGAGTAGCGGAGGTTGAGAGGGGACCTGATAGAGGTGTATAATGTTATGAGGGGCATAGATAGGGTGGATAGTGAGGCACTTTTTTCATTAGTAGAGGGTTCAATGACCAGGGGCAGAGATTGAAGGTAAGAGGTAGAAGACTAAGAGGCAAGTTGAGGAGAAGCTATTTCACCCAGAGGGTGGTGGGAGTCTGAAACTCACTGCCTAAAAGGGTGGTTGAGTCAGAAACCCATATAACATTTAAGAAGAATTTAGATATTTACATGTGCTGCCTTAACCTCCAGGGCTCTGGGCCAAGTGCTGGAAAATGGAATTAGTGTTGTCAAATCTTTATTGACCAGTGTGGACATGATGGGCCGAATGGTCTCCTTCTGTACTGTAAACCTCTATGAATCTATCAATGTGGTCTCAGCAATGTCCTGTACAACAGAAGCATAACCTCCTAATTTTGTAATCAATTCCCCTCACAATACTCGATAACATTCGAATGGCTCCCCTAATTATTTGCTATACCTGTATACTATCCTCCTTCCCCACGCATTTACCACGCCAATCCCCCTGAAACTAAGGAGCGATTTAGCATGGCCAATCCACCTAATCCGCACATCTTTGGACTGTGGGAGGAAACCAGAGCATCTGGAGGAAACCCGCGCAGACACGGCGAGAATGTGCAGACTCCACACAGTCACCCGAGGTCGGAATTGATCCCAGGTTCCTGGCAGTGAGGCAGCGGTGCTAACCATTGTGCCACCGTGTTGCCTCGTGTCTCATTGGAGGAAGAATATGATTTTTTTTGTGATTCATGCACTAGGACACCCAGATCCCTCTGCACCTCAGAGTTCTGAAGTCTCCCACTATTTAGATAATATGCTTCTTTTGTATTTTTCCTGCCAAAACGGACAATATCACATTTGCCCATATTTTACTCCATTTGCCTGACATGTTTATGAAACCTTCCATGATCCCAGGACGCCTCAAAGTGTTTTACATCTAATTAAACACTTTTAGTGTGTGGTCACGGTGATAACATTGGATAGATTTGACAAAACAAAATCGGGACCCATCATTGAGAGGCACACAAAATTAGGGTAGAAAACAGAGCATAAAGCAAAGCAGATGACATACAAAGGAGTTAATTATAAAAGCAGCACTTTGCTGGAAAGATATGAATAGAATATTATAGTTTTGTTCATGCTATCTGGGAACGTACAGTTCTATCAGTCAGCAGCATGTTTCATGAACCGCTCAATTCTGAAGAACTGTGTGTTGAAGTCAATTCCGATGATTAGCGATTTCTTGAAGGAAAAGATTACATCACTTAGCAATTTGCAGGAACACTGAGTGTTGATACGAGATGCCGCTGACTTTTTTTTTCCAAGATGGCACCGGAGCGTGGCGACTTCTTACAAGCTGTGCCCAGCATACCTTCTAATTCCATCCTTTACTCTCGTTCTATGCTTCTACATTCCGCACTCTCTTGTTCCCTTCTCTATGAACGGTATGCTTTGTCTGTATAGCGCAAGAAACAATACTTTTCACTATATGTTAATACATGTGACAATAATAAATCAAATCAAATTAGATCAAATAATGATCCAAAATGCCTTCTCCTGTAACAAAGCTGCGTAGAGGGATAATCATAGAATCCCTACAATGCAGGAGGAAGCCATTCGGCCCATCGAGTCTGCACCCATTCTCTTGGTAATGACTGAGTTGCTGTGATTTTTCATTGCACAGTTTGGAGCCACCAATTCTGCCCCCCCCCCACCCCATCCCAACACCCCCACACTCCCTTCCCCACCCCCCCCCTCCCCTACCCCCAGCTCCTGGCTAAAGCCCCTCCCCCCTTCCCAAACAACATCTGCCAGATCTGAACCCTCAGCCAGAAGGAAATGCTGACACTTTGCAAAACCTGAACAGCTTCATTGGATCTCAGGATGGTATCGCTCCCATCAGCTACTTTGGGGCTGATTTGGGATTTAATTATGGAACTTGTCCGAGTCAGCAGGTTGTGTGTTCAGGTCCGGCACAAAGGCTGAGCACAAATTCTTGGCGGCTGCCTCCACAACTGTTTTGCAATCTCAGCCAATTTTAACACTTGAAAATTAATGTGACGCCAGACACCAGAGAATGCAAAACAGCAAGGCAGCAGCATTGTAATGTGCTGTATCTAATTTTTGAAGTTTACATATTATAGATCATAATAATACATCGTGTAAATATGAAAATCTTTATGTAGGTTTCGACCAAGCTCGGCCAAGGCAGCACGATGGCACAGTGGTTCGCACTGCTGCCTCACAGCTTCATGGACCTGGGTTCGATTCCTGGCTTGGGTCACTGTCTGTGCGGAGTTTGCACAGTCTCCCCGTGTCTGTGTGGGTTTCCTCTGGGTGCTCCGGTTTCCTCCCACAGTCCAAAGATGTGTAGGTTAGGTTGATTGGCCGTGCTAAATTGCCCCTTAGTGTCCCGGGATGTGTAGGTTAGAAGGATTTAGCTGGGTAAATGTGTGGGGTTGTGGGGATAGGGCCTGGAGTGGGATTGTTGTAGGTGCAGGCTCGATGGGCCAAATGGCCTCCTTCTGCACTGTGGGGTTTGTATGATTTTTCCATACTCCCTGTGCATGGGGGCAAGACTCAGCGTTGCCCCTTTCCCTCCACCCCCCCCCCCCAACACACACATACATATTGTAATACCCCACTATTCCCCACCCCACAACCACACACACATGCACACCTTCCCAAACCTCCTCCGCCCACTTACTCACCCAGCAGCCCCTCTGCCCTTCTCCCACAGTGCCTGTGAAGTTGAGTTGCTAGGCCGGGATAAGAAGCCTGTACAACAGGCAGGCGGGAGCAGATCTACAGGCCGGGATTCTCCCACCGACCTTGCCCGAGGCTGGGACTCTGAGCTCACTTTGGGCTCACTGTCCGCCCCGTGCTGATTTGGCCAGATTGATCCAGTGGGTCCAGGGCTATCCCGGCAATGGCCCCACCTGACTGGGCCGCCTCCTCTCCACAGCCACCATTGCTGCCTCAGAGGCAAAGGAAGCTCACCACCCCAATGGGAGAGGAGGGGGCATTAACCACAGTTTGGGAACTGGTGATCTGTCTGGTGTTCCAATGCAGTAATGAGGGATTTGATTTGATTTGATGTATTATTGTCGCATGTATTAACATACAATGAAAAGTATTGTTTCTTGCTCTACAGACAAAGCATACTGTTCATAGAGAAGGAAATGACAGAGTGCAGAATGTAGTGTTACAGTCATAGCTAGGGTGTTAGAGGGTATTTCAGATGTGAGGTACAGACATGGCTCTCTCTGCCCTCTCAACTGGTTAGCACTGCTGCCTCACAGCACCAGGGACCCGGGTTTTGATTCCCGGCCTCGGGTCACTGTCTGCGTGGAGTCTGCACGTTCTCCCCGTGTCTGCGTGGGTTTCCTCCGGGTGCTCCGGTTTCCTACCACTGTCCGAAAGGCCTGCTGGTTACATGTATTGGCCATGCTAAATTCTCCCCCAGTGTACCCGAACAAATGCCAGAGGGTGACTAGGGGATTATCACAGTAACTTAATTGCAGTGTTAAATGGAAGCCGGCTTGTGACACTAATAAATAAACTTTAAACTTCAAAAAATGTCCATGGCATTATCTCGAAGAAGAGCAGGAGAGCGCCCTCTGGTGTCCTGACCAATATTTATCCTTCAATCAACATTGTTGAAAGAACAGATTTGTAGCAATTACCATGGTGCTGTTGACGGGTGTTTGCTGTGAGCAACGTGACTACTGAATTACAACAGTGTTTCATTGACTGTAAAGTTGTTTGAGACATCCTGAGATCATGTGTAATAAGTCCTCGGAGGCAGAAGTCCCTTCACCAAAATCCCTTTATGTATAAGCCTGACAACAGCACACAGAGAGCTTTCAGTTAGCAGCCTTCACTAGGTGTCCCAGAGGAACTGGCACACCTGGTTAAAGACAAAGCAAGAGGCTCCCTGACTGGCCCATCAATTTGGCCCTTAATCAGGGAGTTCATATTCTAAGAGGCCCACCTCAACTGCCTGATTAAAGTCCTTACATCATGCGATGTGCTATATAAATGGAAATTCATTTCATTTTACATCTCACAGGTGTTCTGTCTTTAAGAGTTTTTTTATATTTCCGCATTGGTTTTACTCAATCATTCCTCGATTAATCCCCAATTCTTACCCAAACTTCATTAAACAAGATGGTGACTATTCACTTCAGCTGCTTTCTCTAAATGTATGCAATACGACATTTGAAAGGAAGTCTTTCCGAGGGAGTTTTGCTCCATTTTGCTCAATTCTGAGCTTTGCTGCCCAGGCTGCTTTAAACCACTGGTCAGTTTATATTGTTGAAATGAACTATCCGGTTGCATCATATTGTACTGCAGCGAAAGAAATCATCGCTTTTAAAACACCTACTTGATATTTATAATACTTTTTTTAAAGATAAAAGCAAATTCACTGCATTCCTTTCAAAGCTAGAATATTCTCCACAATAAAGCATGTCTTTTTGGAATAATTAACGAGTTCTTTTGTACAAAGCATGTCTTTCAACCTAAATTAAATTCTCACAGTGTAGATTAATCTCCATTTTTGGCACCGATGTCTTCAGTTTATCTCAAAGACAACATTTAGTTACAAAAATGCAGAATTTATTAGTGAAATGGATACAGTTCAATTTTTTTAAACAAGTCCCGTTATCAAAGCGTTCTTCAACATGCCTTGCATCTTTTATGATTGGTTCACAGCATGTGTTTGCTATGTTCGTACAGTCTGCGATACTCATACTGGCTGACGTATTAGACTGTGTTCATCCTCTAATAAAACAGATGAGGGCAAATTAATTTTGCACTGATACAGTGCCCATCACACCCTCCCAGTGTCCCAAAACACTCCATAGCCGAGTATTGTCACTGCTGCTAAATGCAGCCATCAACATACACACATCAGGATGTGGCTATCAACGAAACATGAATGACCAGATGACGGGCGGCATGGTGGCACAATGATTAGCACTGGTATGGCGGGGATAGGGCTGGGGGGGTTGGATGCTCTTTCAGAGAGAGTCAGCGCAGAATCGATGGACCAAATTGTCTCCTTCTGCACTGTAGGGATTCTATGGTTCTATATTTTAAATTAGTCAAATGTATCTGAAGTGTGATCTTACAAATGTGTACTAATTTCTCTCTATCCAATGTTCTATCTATGAGAGGTATTGATAGAGTGGATTCTCAGAGGTTTTTACCCAGGGCTGAAATAGTTGTCACGAGAGACCACAGGTTTAGGGTGCTGGGGAGTAGGTATAGAGGAGATGTTAGGGGTAAGTTTTTCACTCAGAGGGTGATGGGTGCGTGGAATCGGCTGCCGGTAGTGGTGGTGGAAGCGGATTCGATTGAGTCTTTTAAGAGACTTTTGGATAGGTTCACGGAGGTTAGTAAGATAGAGGGTTATAGATGAGCCTAGAAGGTAAGGAAATTGTTCCGCGCAACTTGTGGGCCGATGGGCCTGTTTGTGCTGTAGCTTTTCCATGTTCTAATGCCATAACAATCCTACCTCAGGTGTAAGACTACGATGCAAGAATAGATTTTTCCATATGTTAGTAACATACTTGATTCTTTCAAATCCAAATGATGTTAATATTGTTAACATTAACCAAGGGATTTATTCATTCCAAGGCATTTGTTTTTCTTAAGGCAGGATCAATAGAAACAACGCTTAACTTTTCTCAAGCCTCTTTCCATTAAGTTGATTCTACAGTACATGCAAAGGAAAACAATGTTGAAATGCTAATTATACCTTTCCTTATGTCTCCGACAAGGTTCAAAGCAAAGCTGTGGCTGTGTGAGGACCACCCACTGTCCCTCTCTGAGCAGGTAGCTCCCATCATTGACCTCATGGCAATAAGCAATGCGCTTTTTGCTAAACTTAGGGATTTCATCACTCTTCGCCTCCCACCAGGATTTCCAGTCAAAATAGGTAAGCGTCTGCAAAGGGGCTTTGTATTTTCACACACCTTTGGCCTTTCCGAATATTACATCTGGAGACCAACTAAACTTAATCATGTTAAAGAGAATCATGAATTATAAATTCCTAAGGGCTTAGCATTGCCCTTTTACAAAAAAAAAACTAGCTTAATTATTGCTTGTGAAAGTTGAGGGACTTGTGAGACCCACAACAAAACTGCTAGGATGGGGTTGTGTTTAGTTCTGGGGCGGCACGGGGGCACAATGGTTAGCACTGCTGCCTCACAGCGCCAGGGACCCAGGTTCAATTCTGGCCTCGGGTCTGTGTGGAGTTTGCATGTTCTTCCCGTGTCTGCGTGGGTTTCCTCCGGGTGCTCCGGTTTCCTCCCACAGTCCAAAGACATGCTGGTTGGGTGCATTGGCCATGCTAAATTCTCCCTCAGTGTATCCGAACAGGCATCGGAGTGTGGCGACTAGGGGATTTTCACAGTAACCTCATTGCGGTGTTAATGTAAGCCGACTTGTGACTAATAAATAAACTTTACTTTATGCGGGGTTACGGGAATAGGGCCTGGGTGGGATTGAGGTCGGTGGAGACTCGATGGGCCGAATGGCCTCCATCTGCACTGTAGGGATTCTATGAACATAGCCTGTCTCTTTGGACCACTGTTCAGGCATTGGTTGTGGGAAAGTGGTCAAAACAGTCCTGCCCTGAGGTCAGTTAGAGGTAAATTGGTGGGAGATGTTCGGGAGATCAGTAGCTGATTTAAATTTCCAACTCCTTACCCTCCGGAAAGTTCAGAGTGTCAAGGTGAAGAAGAAATGGAACATGTTGAAGTCCATTCCCTTTGAATTATGAGATCCTAAAAGTGAGATGTTACCCTTGTTGCCCCCTGGTTTGTGATCTTGGTGGTTACACCAGAGTCACGTGCAATGGTTCTCCCAATGCTGATGCCAGCAGAGTTTGTACAGACGCAGCCAGCTCGCTGGCATTTTCTAATGGCTGCAGCAAGACTTCACACATTACACAAACCCTGAAATCTCCCAGCCATATCACCATGTGACTTTTTGACAGTCTAATCCAGTCAATATCCTTGCTCCCACTTAACTGGATATATGTGTGTGTGTGTGTCTCCCCAACCAGAACTTAAACTGTGCTGATACTTCTGAAGAAGTATCTCACCTGAGGAGGGGACTTGGGGCTCTGAAAGCTTGTGTGGCTTTTGCTACCAAATAAACCTGTTGGACTTTAACCTGGTGTTGTTAAACTTCTTCCTGTGTTTACCCCAGTCCAACGCCAGCATCTCCACATCCTGATACTTCTGTGCAGTACTGCAGGAATGCAGCATTGTCAAAGTAGTCACCTTTTGGGGAGACATTAATTGAGATCTTTTCTGCCTGTTGAGGTAAATGATAAAGAGCCTGGGCGGAATTCTCCCATGCCCCCTCTGGTGGCTTCGATGGTGGACGGAGGGAGGGTAGGGGGGGAGGGGGGGGGGAGCAGGGGGGAGGGGGGGGAGAATTCCACGGCAGGCCCAAAAATCAGTTTCCCGCTGGTGTGAATTTCCCATAGGATCTTCCATTGGTGCCCGCCATGGCGGATCAGGAAAACCCTTGGAGGCTGATGTGAAAGTGATTTGTATCCCGCTAAGGGGATGCAGATGAAGGCCCGACTGAAATCTTCCTGCCCTGCCTGATTCTCTGCGATGCCAGGGAAAAAACACACCGGCGTGAAACCACGGCAATTAGTTTTTAACAAATCACAGTCGAATTTGTGTATGTCATGAACACGATTTTCAATGACTGCTCAGCGAGCTTATCACAATATTAATTCCCTCTTTGGCGGAGCAGTTCCAGCAGACAAATTTTAAACTTGTCCAGCTGGGAATTCACTTTGATTTAATAGCAAAGAATTAACTTAAGTCGTATCAAATGCTTCCTGCGTGTTGGCTCAAAAGTCTGAAATAGAACAGATCTTCTGCCCCCAACAAAGAAGAGTAGGGAATTATCCCAGTGTCAAATACCTGGGTACAAACAACACTAGGCACTAAGAGCACTCAGACTTCCAAGTTTTAATTACTAGTGCACAAGTGAGAACACAATACAGTGCAAAGCATTGCAAGATGTTTTGTTGATTCATACAGAAAATGTAAGTTATAGTTCACCGTACCTTGGTTTTTGGAATTTTGTTATTGAAAAGGGACTTATTTTCATCCTGTGGCCAAGGCTGGAAGCGGTGTTTATGGAACTAACACAAAGTTTAGATTAGTCGCTTATCCCGAGCGCTGGCCTCACTGAAGGCCTTACTGGCTAATAATCATTTTCCATTACTTAACAGAGTTGGTTGTCACAATTTCCACAATTGTTGTCACCTAATTTTTCCATACCAGTATCTGCAGTTTTTAACTGCTTTTAACTATAGTTTCATTTTGTTTATTCCTTCATTTGAAGTGAGCATCCTTAATCTTGCAGAACAAAGTGAATTAAATATTTGGCCGTAGCTGGAATTGCAACTTAATTTCTATACCGGTTGACACCCCTTGGCTCATGTTAGCAAAATAAAACTGGCGAACTGGGATTCCTCTCGTTCAACAACAAAAATGAAAATGCTGGAAAATCTCAGCCGGTCTGACGGCATCTGTGGAGAGGGAATAGAATTATTCTCTCAGCACTGATTCCAACAATAGTCACTGCTTTGAGATTCTTTGAGAGTGCGACAGGTTGTTGAATAAATGCAACTATTTTCTCTCTTTGAATCCAATTATCTCAACAGTTTTGTAATAGACTCGAAAGGGAATTTTCCTCTTAAATTCCAGTGTCGATTTGAACTTGCCACTTCTTTTTAAAGTTTTACATGGAGACCTCAGCAATATTTCAATCTTCTCCGCAGAAATTCCGATTTTCCACATCCTGAACGCTCGCATCACCTTTGTGAATCTGAATGGCAGCGATGAGCCGATGAATTCCATCAGGAACAGTCCGACCAGTGAAGCCCCATCTCCCAGCAGTGAGACATCCAGTGTGAGCAGCTCCAGCTCCATGAGTATGTATTGAGTCCCAGTCTGTGATTCATTATCTAGAGTGAGTACAGTCAGCAGCCGATTAAACATGTAGGCTGGGATTCCCCCAACAAAATTCCAAGGCCAGAATTTTACCGGCACTCCGGCGGGATCGTATGAAACTTGGGCGGACGGGCTGGTAAAATTCCTCCCTAAGGGCCCGATTTTACCATTGCGTCGCGTCCATTTTCAGGCACGAAAACGTAGTAAAGTCGGGTGTGAGGCCATTAACGCGATCCGCAGACTTCACTTTACTTGTGCACAAGTGAGAACACAATACGGTGAAAAGCATTGCAAGGTGTTCTGTTGATTCGTACAGAAAATGTCACAGTTATAGTTCACCGTACCTTGCTTTTTGGAATTTTGTTATTGAAAAGGGTCTTATTTTCATCCTGTGGCCAAGGCTGGAAGCGGTGTTTATGGAACTAACACAAAGTTTAAATTAGTCGCTTATCCCGAGTGCTGGCCGCACTGAAGGTTGCCACTTTACAGAAACCCGGGAATGGTGGCAATCCGATTCACGCCCAAAACGAGTGCAATGGCGATTTAAATGCATTTGCATGCATTTAAATTGAATTAATGAACTGCCCGCCCAACTTTATCAGCATTCCCCCCTTTACCACCGCGTTTGCCAATCGGAATCATGCTGTAATGGACCTGCTAAATAAAAGTCTGAATCGGGCGCTCCAGCTGCTGAAGAGCGCATTCAGTGCTTCCAACGGCTCTCTGACTCAGAACGGTGGTGGGGGGGGGAAGGAGGGAGGCAGGTCAGATCATTCTCTGGTTGGGAGGGGGGGAAGGGAGTGAGGCCAGATCATTGTCTAGTTGGGGGGAGGGGGTGAGGAGGAGGAGGCGGGTCAGATGTTCCCCTGGAAGGGAGCGGGGCAGAGTGAGGCCAGACCATTCTCTGGGGGGTGGGAGGGGGAGAGTGAGGCCAGATCGTTGTCTGGGGGGGGGGAACGGAGGCAGGTAAGATGTATCTCTGGTAGGAGGGGTGGGGGGAGGCCCGATTGCTCACTGGTGGGGGGGGGGGGGCAAATGGATGTCTGGTGGGGGGGAAATGGGGGGGAGGGGGGTCCACTGCCACTCTGTGGGCGATTGGTGAGGGGGGGCAGGGGTGGCGATCGGTCTGGGTAGTGGGGGGGGGTGGATAAGGCGGACAGTGATGTGTGCGGGTAGTGGGGGGGTGGATAAGGGGGCAGCGATGTGTGTGGGTAGTGGGGGGGTGGATAAGGGGGACAGTGATGTGTGTGGGTAGTGGGGGGGTGGATAAGAGGGACAGCGATGTGTGTGGGTAGAGGGGGGCTGGATAAGGGAGACAGCGATGTGTGTGGGTAGTGAGGCGGGTGTGGATAAGGGGGACAGTGATGTGTGTGGGTAGTGGGGGGGGTGGATAAGGGGGACAGTGATGTGTGTGAGTAGTGGAGGGGTGGATAAGGGGGACAGTGATGTCTGTGGGTAGTGGGGGGGTGAATAATGCGGACAGTGATGTGTGTGGGTAGTGGGGGGGTGGATAAGGGGGACAGTGATGTGTGTGGGTAGTGGGGGGGGGAGGTGGATAAGGGTGACAGTGATGTGTGTGGGTAGTGGGGGGGGTGGATAAGATGGACAGTGATGTGTGTGGGTAGTGGGGGGGGTGGATAAGGGGGACAGTGATGTGCGTGGGTAGTGGGGGGGGGTGGATAAGGGGGACAGTGATGTGTGTGGGTAGTGGGGGAGGGTGGATAATGGGGACAGTGATGTGTGTGGGTAGTGGGGGGGGTGGATAATGGGGACAGTGATGTGTGTGGGTAGTGGGGGAGGGTGGATAATGGGGACAGTGATGTGTGTGGGTAGTGGGGGGGTGGATAAGGGGGACAGTGATGTGTGTGGGTAGTGGGGGGGGTGGATAAGGGGGACAGTGATGTTTGTGGGTAGTGGGGAGGGTGGATAAGGGGGACAGTGATGTGTGTGGGTAGTGGGGGGGGTGGATAAGGGGGACAGTGATGTGTGTGGGTAGTGGGGGAGGGTGGATAAGGGGGACAGTGATGTGTGTGGGTAGTGGGGGGGGGTGGATAAGGGGGACAGTGATGTGCGTGGGTAGTGGGGGGGTGGATAAGGGGGACAGTGATGTGCGTGGGTAGTGGGGGGGGGTGGATAAGGGGGACGGTGATGTGTGTGGGTAGTGGGGGAGGGTGGATAATGGGGACAGTGATGTGTGTGGGTAGTGGGGGGATGGATAAGGGGGACAGTGATGTGTGTGGGTAGTGGGGGGATGGATAAGGGGGACAGTGATGTGTGTGCGTAGTGGGGGAGGGTGGATAATGGGGACAGTGATGTGTATGGGTAGTGGGGGAGGGTGGATAATGGGGACAGTGATGTGTGTGGGTAGTGGGGGAGGGTGGATAATGGGGACAGTGATGTGTGTGGGTAGTGGGGGGATGGATAATGGGGACAGTGATGTGTGTGGGTAGTGGGGGGATGGATAATGGGGACAGTGATGTGTGTGGGTAGTGGGGGGATGGATAATGGGGACAGTGATGTGTGTGGGTAGTGGGGGGATGGATAATGGGGACAGTGATGTGTGTGGGTAGTGGGGGGGGTGGATAAGGGGGACAGTGATGTGTGTGGGTAGTGGGGGAGGGTGGATAATGGGGACAGTGATGTGTGTGGGTAGTGGGGGGATGGATAATGGGGACAGTGATGTGTGTGGGTAGTGGGGGGGGGTGGATAAGGGGGCAGTGATGTGTGTGGGAGCCATCGCTCCTGCTTGTCGTTCCCGGGCCACTTTCTCTGCTTTCTGCGGCCCGGGAGCGATCTGACACGGGCGCGCTTTTCAATTTTTTTTCTAACTGCACATGCACAGTTCAGAGCTCCGATCGTTCCGGCCGCGCTGAGCCCCACCCACAGCACGAACGGGACTAGCGATGTTTTTTGCAGGCTGAGTGCGTATGGGGGCGCCGGAAAGCAGATTTCTAAATCGGTTCTGCATTACGCCCAGATTCAGCACTTAGAATGAAAATGGTAAGATCGGGCCCTAAGTGTCTAATTCACGTAAAAACTGGAGTAAATCCCGCTGATTTTGTTTCAGTGGGATTTTCAAAATGAATCTCCCACACGCTGTGCACAGCAGAGCGCACTAGTGTAAACATCATTAAGAATCATTGGCGGGGCCTATCCCCACTGTAGAGGCTGGCAGCACAGCGCTGAGCGGGTCACTGTGCATGCACCGATTTGTCAACACCGAGAGTGGCGCATGCGCACTAGTCCCCGCACTGCCGGCCTCCCGATTGCTGGCCACTCGATCACACGCCAGCGTCACGACCCCGCATCATTGGCTGTGTGAACACCCCATGCCCCCAATCACTGGCCCCGCCGGAAGTATCTGGACCCACCTCAACCCACCCCACCCCCCCCCACAATCCCGACCCCGGGAGGAGGGGTGGTGGAGAGACTCCAGTGGGGACTTCAGCCCTGGGTCCGCTAATCATACTCAAATCCCCATTTAAATAAATTGTACAGCTCCGTACCGATTTCTGGCGTGGAGCCGGAAAGCTGGCGGACAGAGACTCACGGAGGCCGTGGCGCCCAGCGGGGAGTCCGCTACACTGCCACCGCTTGAGTCTCTCGGCAGCTGCACTGCTTTAGTAGCGCAACGAGCTTGGAGAATCACTCCCGTAATGTTCCAGTGTATCAGTTAAACATTGCTCAGTAACTCACACCGGAGTCATTTTGTTTTTGTGCAATAATATAACATGGACAACTGCACAACTGTTTTACACTTCTCCCAGCTTTCATTTGTCCTAAAGGCATGGCCGTACAGTGGTTAGCCTCACAGAACCAGGGATCCGAGTTCAATTCCGGCCTTGGGTGACTGTATGGAGTTTATGCATTCGTCCCCTGTCTGCTTGGGTTTCCTCCAGGTGCTCTGGTTTCCTCCCACACTCTGTGCACTGCAGAGTGCACTAGCGTAAACATGCAGTAGCATTAAAAATCAGTCGGCCGGGCCTATCCCTGCAAAGATGTGCAGGTTAGGTGCATTGGGAGACGGGAGAGGGGACCTGGGTGTCCTTGTGCACGAGTCACTGAAGGTAAGCATGCAGGTGCAGCAGGCGGTAAAGAAGGCAAATGGCATGTTGACCTTCATTGCGAGAGGTTTCGAGTACAGGAGCAGGGATGTGTTGTTGCAATTATACAGGGCTTTGGTGAGAATATTGTGCGCAGTTTTGATCTCCTTTTCAGAGGAAGGAAGTTCTCGCTCTCAAGGAAGTGCAGCAAAGGTTTACCAGGCTGATTCCACGGATGATGGGACTGATGTATGAGGAGAGATTGACTAGGTTAGGATTGTTTTCGTTGAAGTTCAGACAAATGAGGGGGATCTCATGGAGACTTATAAAATTCTAACAGGACTAGACAGGGTAGATGCAGGGAGGATATTCCCAATGGTGGGGGAGTCCATAACCAGAGGCCACAGTCTGAGGATTCATTTAGGACAGAGGTGAGGAGACGTTTCTTCACCCAAAGAGGGGTGAGCCTGTGGAATTCATTACCACAGGACGTAGTTGATGCCAAAGCATTGACTGTATTCAAGAAGTGGATAGATATAGCACTTGGGGCAAATGGGATCAAAGGTTATGGGGAAAGAGCAGGATGTGATTATTGAGTTGGACGATCGTGATGAATGGGGGAGCAGGCCTGAAGGGCCGAATGGCCTCCTCCTGCTCCTATCTTCTATGTTTCTAAGTTTCTATTGGCAATGGTTAAAAGAAAATGTCCCTTCATGTCCCAAGATGTGTAGATTAGATGGATTAGGCATGGTAAATGTGTGGGGTTATAGGGATAGGGCAGGATAGAGAGCCAGGAAAAGATATTTTGTCAGAGAGTTGGTGCAGACTTGATGGGCTGAATGGCCCCTTATGCACTCTTGCAATTCTATGATTCTATGTGTTAAAACTCAGGTCAGAAACTCCAACATGTTTTATGAAGTCCACCTGAATCATAGGTTTTGCATTTTGAACTTGGCTAGGGTAAGCATGAGATATTTCACTTCAGGTATGATTCTAATGACCCATGAGGTAGCTTTTATCAAACAGAGTTTATTTAAGTATACAGTTAACATGGATAGAAAGAAAATTAGCAATAACTTTTACCAATTACAAATAAAAACAAAACAGCCACAATATTGTATAACTCTTAACAAATATATCTAAAATATTCCAATCAAACGAAAACTTCCCATAAACAAAGCTAACCCTTTGCACAGGTTCAGCACAGAAAATACAAATGCTCACGTGATGCTGGAACTTAGTCCTTTGGGTGGAGAATTGAAACTCCGACTTCCCAGCCTTGTAACTTCTAGCAGCCCTCTGGATATACACCCAGAACAACCTGAAGTTAGAACAGCTTCCCAAAGCACCAGGGAGAAAGAGGCTCTAGGCAAGCCAACCACCAACAGTAGATTTTCCACTCCAGGAAGGCCAGGAACCTTGCCTCCAGCTAAAAGCAGAATTTCCAAAACCAGGGAGAGAGATAGAAACATTGCTTTCAGTCTGCTGACCACCCCCTTATAAACCAAAACTAAAAATTAATTCTTAGATTTTTTTCTGTGGAGGAACCACCTGACTTTGACTTGTCAATCAATCTTCCCTCTCACAATGCAAGGTCATAAAAAAATCCCAGAAAGTACTTGAGGCCCCAGAGTAAAAGTAAACAAAACCCCATTTAAACCATTGAAGCAGCAATAAAAGTACTTCTCCAGACAGCCCAGCAACAATGAAAAAAAACAAAGCTGTTACAGCTGCAGGGAACATGATTTTTAAAAAAATTTCTTAAAGGTACACTAACATAGAATACCTACAGTGAAGAATGAGGCCATTCATCCCATTGAGCCTGCACCAACAACAATCCTACCCAGGCTCTATCCCTGTAAACCAAACTATGTACCCTACTAGTCTCCCTGACACTAATGGTCAACTTAGCATGGCTAATCTGCAGATCTTTGGAGTGTGGGGGGAAACTGGAGTACACAGTGGAAACCCACACAGACACGGGGAGAAAGTGCAGACTCCGCACAGACAGTGACCCAAAACCAAAATTGAACCTGAGTCCCTGGTGCTGTGACGCAGCAGTGCTAACCACTGTGCCACCGTGCCACCCACACATCACATGTGATTCTCCCTGTGTCTGCTTGGGTTTCCTCCGGGTGCTCCAGTTTCCTCCCACAGTCCGAAAGACGTGCTGGTTAGGTGCATTGGCCATGCTAAATTCTCCCTCAGTGTACCCGAACAGGCGCCGGAGTGTGGCGACTCAAGGATTTTCACAGTAACTTAATCGCAGTGTTAATGTAAGCCTACTTGTGACACTAATAAATTTTTTAAAACTTTAATTTTACAATTTTGGGATGAGCAAGGTTGTAAAGTCCCACCCCAGTGAAACTGGCTTTCCTAACCTGGTGGAGTAGTTGTAATGTTGTGGAGATGCCGGCGTTGGACTGGGGTAAGCACAGTAAGAAGTCTCACAACACCAGGTTAAAGTCCAACAGGTTTATTTGGTAGCAAATACCATAAGCTTTCGGAGCGCTGCCCCTTCGTCAGATGGAGTGAAAATCTGTTCTCCAACAGTGCACAGAGACATAACATCAAGTTACAGAATACTAATTAGAATGCAAATCTCTGCAGCCAGCCAGGTCTTAAAAGTACAGATAAAGTGGGTGGAGGGAACATAGACATAATATGAAGGCCTATGAAGTTGTGGGATCATGAAACATCAAGGTTACTGTGGGGACATGTGTGTATTTTGTTGGCTATGTTTCTGTAATATAAAAACAAAATTGCATTTGCTGAAAAAAGAGACAGGCTGTCAAAGCTTTTTGTTCTGCACTCATCAGGACAGATTCACAAGAATTCCAAATATTAAAAGGGAACAATTTATAGTGCATGAGAAGAGTGTGCTTATTGGTTGGCAAGTAATGTTGTGGAGATGCCGGCGTTGGACTGGGTCAAGGCATTGCATTGACCTGCCTGGTTTGAATTTAAACATAAGCATGGTAGTTAACTGTTACCTCGTACATTCCCCATGGCAACACCTCTACCAATCAGAGTCCACGTGCCAACCAGTCTGCACTCTCTTCCCATGCAATATAAATTGTTGTTCCCTTTGAGATTCGGTATTCTTGTGAAGGAGTCTGGATGTGTGCAAGACAGAAAGCTTCTTTTTCAGCAATACTCAAGTTCTATCCAACCAAATGAAAATTGCATTTGTTGGCAGCTGAAATCTAATTTGTCAGTAGAATCGCACCTGGAGTGAAACAGCTTATCCTCACACTAATGCCAAAATAGAAAATTGTTGGGGTCTAGTCTGGCTTCATAACATGAATCTGGAGCCAGCAGCAGTACTGGGAGGAGGGAGGGGGTTTTCAGATTAATATTCATCACAGCACTGTGCTGAGATTTCTTTTATAGTTTCCTGCCCATCTTATGTAGGGCCGTGAGATGCCCCAGCTCCCTATTCAAGGCTACCGACTAAGAGTGAAGCTATTCTGGGAGATTCTTCTTACTCTCTGAACATGATGACGTTATCAATTGAACTTTGATCTGTCATTTGCCAACTCATTCACAATATTTTTTTTAGTTTAGCGTGAGACTCGGCGCCAAGTTTCCCATAGAATAGTATCATAGAATTCCCACAGAGCAGAAGGAAGCTGTTCAGCCTATCAAGCCTGCACCGACAACAATCCCACCCTATCCCTGAACCTACATATTTACCCTGCTAATCCCCCTGACGCTAAGGGGCAATTTAGCATGGCCAATCCACCTAACTCGCACATCTTTGGAGTGTGGGAGGAAACCAGAGCACCCTGAGGAAATCCACACAGACATGGGGAGAACGTGCAGACTCCACACAGACAGTGACCCAAGGCTGAAATTGAACCTGGGTCCCTGGCACTGTGAGGCAGCAGTGCTAACCACTGTGTCACTGTGCTGCCCAGTGGGAAGCTTTCCAAATTTGGCCTTTTAACCAATACAATTTTTCTCACCAAGAAGCTGGAAGCAGTGCTCCCTCTTGCCTCTCTGCCCATTGGGGCTTTCTTTTCAGCTGGGGTTGGAGGAGCCTCTAAAGCTTTCTAGGTTGATCTGGATTGGTGGATATGAATTTTCTAGACTGTCAGGGGCAGATGAACATTCAGACTGTTGCCCCTAATCACTCACTCACTCCTTTATCTCCCAGCCGGGCTGGCTCCTTCATGCTCTAACTTCTCTGTCTCTGATGTGGAGATGCTGGCGTTGGACTGGGGTGGGCACAATAAAAAGTCTCACAACACCAGGTTAAGGTCCAAATAAAGCTGTTGGACTTGGTGTTGTGAGACTTCCTAAAGTTCTCTGTCTCTGTCGCAACTCAAGACTCACTCTCAGGCTCAGCGTTGGGTACCAGTGGGAAAAACAGAGGCAGGACAGCAAGAAGCGACGATCGTGAGTGCAGTGCGTGGGCGCAGACGCGACATAAATATTCCATGCCATCGCCCTGCGCAAACACAAGCACAATCATCCATCACCATTCAGTTTAATGGGCTCTGTGGCCCATTTAACACCATTGTTGAATGGAATCCTATTGTTACAGAGTCTTCCAGGCCACTTTCAATAGACGCTGGGAGATTGGGAGCAAGTCCAATTGGTCTCCTAGCCATTCCAGGAGGGGTGGCAACCCTATCCTTAACCCACCCTCTCACTCTTGCCCCTCCAACTACAACTCCAACTCTATCTACAAAGGCAGGAAAGAGTTTAACATGGAAAGGCGACCTAGAAATATATTGTAATGGGACACAGATACTCTGATTCAAATTTGTTGTTCAGTGCTTGCAACTTTTTTCCACATAAAGTCAATTTTTTTTTCACCTCTTGACTGATTTTCCACTCTGGGAGAGCAGGGCTGTCAAAGCCAGTTAGGCAGCAAGCCTGCGTTTGCTCTGATGTGCGTCAGTGAAGCAGATTTGTTTTTGCCCTGATCTGTATTCTGTGCGTCAAGGAAACTTGGAAGCTAAGAAAGGAAAGAGCTCAAGGTTTCCTCAGTGAAGTGTGTGCAATAGTTATAACACTGTGTATGGAAAGGTTGTCTGTGCCTGGCAGCACCTGAGTATCTGAAAATGATCGTATGTGGCTCGAAGATTCATAGAATCATAGAATCCCTACAGTGCAGCAGGAGGCCATTCGGTCCATCGAGTCTACACTGACCAGCCCCTATCTCCGTAACCCCACATTTTTACCCTGCTAATCCTCCTGACACTAAAGGGGCAATTTAGCGTGGCCAATCCACCTAACCTGCACATCTTTGGACTGTGGAAAGAGGCCAGAGGACCCGGAGGAAACCCACGCAGACACGGGGAGAATGTGCAAACTCCATACAGACAGTGACCCAAGCCGGGAATCGAATTCGGGTCCCTGGCGCTGTGAGGAAGCAGTGCTAACCGCTGTGCTACCGTGCCACCCTAACCACTGTGCCACCATGCTGACCCTCAGAAGGTTTGGTCACCCCTGTGGTTTCCTTCACAACAGGTTAGGGATAAGGTTCTTCCCACAATAAAAATGTCAATTTCTAGAGGACATAGGTTTAAGGTAAAAGGGGGGAACATTTAAAGGAGATGTGAGAGGCAAGCTTTTTACACAGAGGGTGGTAAGTGCCTGGAGTGCGCTGTAGAGGAGGTGATAGAAGCAGATACAATAGCAACGTTTAAGAGACATTTTGACAGATTTTTAAAAATTCGTTCATGGGACATGGGCACCACTGGCTGGGCCAACGTTTATTGCCCATCCCTAGTAGCCCGAGGGCAGTTGAGAGTCAACCACATTTCTGTGGCTCTGGAGTCATATGTAGGCCAGACCAGTTCAGGATGGCAGGTTTCCTTCCCTAAAGGATATTAGTGAACCAGGTGGGTTTTTCCGACAATCGACAATGGTTTCATGTTCATCAGTAGATACTTAATTCCAGATTTTTAAAAATTGAATTCAAATTCCACTACTTGCCTTGGGGGGATTTGTACCTGGGTCACCAGAACATCAGGTGAGTTTCTGGGTTAATAGTCTAGAGATAATACCACTAGACCTCCCCAATACATCAATACATAGGGAATAGAGGAATACAGACCGCATAGTGGCAAAAGGTCTTTAATTTCGAAAGACATCATGTGCCAGCGCAGGCTTGATGGGCCGAAGGGCCAGTTCCTGTGCTGTACTGTTCTTTGTAGATCATTAAAGAAATCTGGCACACTGTAGCTTTTAGAAATTGCTGTGACTGGGATGTGTTGTAAAAACTGGTCACAGCACAGACGGTAGGTAATAGGATTTGACAGTTGGCCTCAGCACCACTGGGTTAGAGTGAGGAAACGCAGCCAGGACTCCTGTTCTTGATTGCTGTTCTTCTTTCGTTGAGTGACAGCAGAATGGGACTATGATGTTTCCCCTACAGTTGAGTAAGTTGTAGCCTGTTCCCGCCTATGCTTCCAGTTGGAGTATTGTCAACTTGGGCATATGCCCGTGGGCTAAGGATTGTTGGCAGATGTAAAACCTTACCCTGACACAAGTCAGAAGAGGCGGAGGGAAAAGAGCCAACCTTTAAATATAACTTTATACTATAAATAAGATGGGATTGCATTATTAGGATTTATGAATGTTTCATATAGAGTAAGCTGCAGTAATTATTTTGATAGATCTACTATAATTAAGGTCTATCTGTAACAAACAGATTTGTTTTGACTGTGCTATTAATGTTGAAGGAAAACTCCATTCTTGATTATTACCAGGAGCCCGGTGTAGGAATGCCAAAGAGTGCCACTAAAAAGAGATATAAAATCATTGGAAAGCTGGCACTACTTCTGACTGGAATCAGAACCCAGGCCAAGTAGTTCTTGGCAGCAGCAGTTGAAGACATCATGCATCATGAGCGGGAATTTCTGGCTTTTTCCGCTGGCACAATATTCTAGTCCTGCTGTAGGTGAACCCCCAAACCCCTGCATCCTCCCATCGGTAGATTCCCCGGGTGACCAATGGTGAGCTGCCTCCACCGCCTGGAAACACACTGCAGCGGGGGGGGAGGGAGGGGGCTGGAAAATCCCACTCCAATTATTCAATATTGACTATACTGCATATTTTGGCTCGCAGCTGGAATTCTCCAACCTCACCCACAGCTGGGATTCTCCAGTCCCGCTGCAGCGAATGGAGTTTTGACTGAGCGCCAAATTCTCCACTCTCGCTGGCAGGGCGTGGCAGGGGACGTGCGAGATTGGAGAATCCCGGCCCTTGTGCTTCGTCTTCCACATTCCGTGCGAACAAAAGTACATTTTCCTTATGAAATATTGACTGCCGACCACTGTTTGCTGTGAATGGGATCTGTGATATCTGGTGCAGCAGGCTTTGGGACTCCGCTTGGGGACTGGGGGAGTACGGGAGTGGAGAGGAAATAGATCAATCATTAAATGGAAGACTTGAAGCTACTCTTAAACAACTCTGACAGCTTTTCTTAGCAGAAAATGTGAGGATTGTAAAACTGTTGGAGAATAACAGAAGTAGCTGTTTGTTGTATTATTTATTGTAACTAAGATCCTCAAGGAAGCAAAATGACTTTTTGGCTTTCCATTTGTTCCAATTTACTCAGTGCCAGTGATGTAAATCACGTCAACACTCACAAATGCATCCTGAAGTCTTCATTGTGTTGTGCCATTTCATTACAACTTCTCCCACGCCCGCTGGAGTTGGGTATTTATCATTGAATTCGCTTAATCTCTGATGTGACATCAACAAGACTGAATCGGTCAATTATTTTGCCCCTTTTCCGCTGACTAAATAGACATTTGTGAGCATAAACATTGAGTGGTGTTGATAAATGTAACCAATGTCATGGTCACACGCTCAGGAATGGAGGGGTGGAAATTAGAGCAATCTGGTCAGACAAGGAGGGATAAAAAAATACTGGCAGATGATTAGAGACAGAAGGAGAGACTAAAAATGACACCCATTTAAACTAGACATCACCCACCCAGTAATGGTGCCTTTAATAGAATAGAAAATAACAACAAGGGGCTTTGTGTAACTCTTTTAGAATGAGATATTATTTTATCGTAAAAGGTAAGCCTCATTAGTGCTTACCACTCTCACTATTGCATATATTGCGATCTGAAATCCAAAGTTACTGGTGATTCGATCCTTAACACTCTAAATGCAGAAGTAGAGGAAATATTTAGCACCACATTGCTGGAAGTGATTAGATATTGGTTATGTGAGATATTTGCTTAATTTCCGTTATCCTTCCATGGGTTGGCAAGGCCAGCATTTCTTGCTCTTGAACTGAGTGGCTCGCGAGGCCATTTCAGAGGGCATTTAAGAGCCAACCGCATTGCTGTGGGCCTGGAGCCGCGTGTAGGCCAGACGGGATAAAGACGGCAGATTTCCTTCCCTAAAGGACATTCGTGAACCAGATGGGTGTTTCCGGCAATTGACAATAGTTTCGTGGTCATCATTAGACTTACAATTCCAGATTTTTATTAAATTCACCATCTGCCGTGGTGGGATTCGAACACGGGTTCCTAGAGTATTATTTATCCTGGGTCTCTGGATTACTGGTGTACTGTTACGCCACCGCCTCCCCAACCTATGAACCATTAATTGCGCTATGATTATTTCTTCCAATAATTTAATGGGTTTATGAAGCTATTCATTTGAAATGGGCCAACACCTCAGTTGCTGTACAGCGTGTTGTTTTTCAGAGAAAACTCAGAACGAGCACAATTCGTGTTTAAGTAAATGTTCACATTAACAGGAAGCAAATAAGCAATTGCTTCATATTGTTCAACTGTCTCCTGCTCGCTATGTCCCGCACAGTCAGTGCAACGGCAGAATAAACCTGTCTGATTTACAGACTGGTGGCTCACAGGAGTTATCCATCTGTGGGATACTGAACGATGCATTTATCAGTCATGGTAAACCCAGAAAAGTCATCATTAATATCAGTAATTCTTAGGTTTTTACTATGCTCACAGTCTAATCTCATTAGATGCAATGAAACACGAGGGTTTAATCAGAGAAGTGTATGACTTGAGCTCGATGTCGTCACTCCAATTAATCTTTGCTCTCTGAAAAAAATAGAAATTCTAGATGATTCATGAAGGGTAAATGAAAGACGGATTTATATAGCGCCTTTCTCGACAGCCAAAGGAGAATTTTTGAAGGATAGTCATTGTTGTTATGTCAGAAACGCAGCAGCCAATGCGGGTGCAGTCAGCTCCCATAAACGGCATGGTGGCACACTGGTTAGCACTGCTGCGCCACAGCGCCAGGGACACAGGTTCAATTCTGGCCTCGGGTCACTGTCTGTGGGAGTTTGCGAGTTCTCCCCGTGTCTGCGTGGGTTTCCTCCGGGTGCTCCGTTTTCCTCCCACAGTCCAAAGATGTGCGGGTTAGGTGGATTGGCCATGTTAAATTGCCCCTTAGTACCAGGGGGATTAGCAGGGTAAATACGTGGGGTTACGGAGATAGGACCTGGGTGGAATTGTTGTTGGTGCAGGCTCGATGGGCCGAATGGCTTCCTTCTGCACTGTAGGGATTCCATAATTCTATGAACAACACGATGATGACCAGTTAATCTGATTCTGTGAACTTGACTGAGGGATGAGGATTGGAAAAGTTTTAAAAACTAACAAAAGATGACCAAAAGAAAAGAGATGATGGTAAATTAACAAGTAATATAGGAATGGACAGTAAGAGCTTCTTTAAATATATAAGAAGGAAGAGAGAGGCCAAATTGAACAGAGGTCCCTTAGAGAATGAGACTGGGGAAATAATAATGGGGATCCAGGAAATGGCAGAGAAGTTAAATAGATACTTTGTGTCGGTCTTCACGATAGAAGCCACGAGTAACATTCCAAAAATGCTAAATAATCAAAAGACCAAAGTGGTGGTGGGGAGGGAAATAAACACAATAACTATCACTGGAGGAAAAGTACTAGAGTAACAAACACTCCTGTGCTTCTTCAATATGGCACCATGGGATCTGAAGGGACACTCAGGGCATTGGTATTGATGTCTCATCTGACAGACCGCACTGGTGACAGTGTATCACTCCTTCAGTAATGCACAGTAGTGTTTGCTGCATTCCTGTAATTAAGTTCTGAAGTGGGTCTTGAACCCACAACTTGCTGATTCAAAAGCGAGAGCACCATCCACTGAGCTACACATGGGCGGCACGGTGGGCACAGTGGTTAGCACTGCTGCCTCACAGCTCCAGAGACCCGGGTTCGATTCCCGGCTTGGGTCGCTGTCTGTGTGGAGTTTGCACATTCTCCCTGTGTCTGCGTGCGTTTCCTCCCACAGTCCAAAGATGTGCTGGTTAGGTTGATTGGCCGTGCTAAATTGCCCTTTAGTGTCCCAGGATGCGTAGGTTGGAGGGATTAGCGGGGTGAATGTGTGTGGTTACGGGGATAGGGCCTGGGGTGGGATTGTTGTTGGTGCAGATTCGATGGGCCGAATGGCCTCATTCTGCAGTGTAGGGATTCTATGGATTCTATAACTGCATTGCGTTATACTTTCATTCAAAGTCATTGGGCCACGCTCGCCCCGAAACTGGAAATTTCCGCCTGAGGTCATCGGATCTTTGCATGGTTCACCCAACTCCCCCCACCCCTCCCCCCGCTACAACTCCCGTGGCGGGCAGGATGGGAAAATTCCCCCCATTGAGTTACGAATTCATAGAACCTCTTTTTCATTTTAGCAACCATATAAGTAAAATAAATGAATTAGCTTTAAATCGGACACAACTGGGACAATATAATTAGACTGGCTTTATCGTGTGATGATATATAATTGCTGCTGTTATGTTGTTCTATGCAGCTGGCTTCCACTGAGTGAGTGAGTCTCCTGCAAGCTCCTAACATATGGGTTTTAAACAGTTAGTGGTGACACCAACAAAGATATGCTAGATTCTTCAAGGCTTATGGTTGGATGATCCTTTAGTTTAATTAACTGGGGTTTCCTGGCCATAAACCATTGTGAATCCAGCCACTATACTTTCACTTTGGCTCGAGCAGAACAACGCACATTATCGGAAGCCAGTGGTACTAACACATCACAGAAGCGAATTAATAAAAGCAGCTAATCAGCTGTCTCATGTTGTGGAAAAACTTCACTTATAGGGAATTCATGCTAATCATAGAATCCCTGCAATTCAGAAGGAGCCATTCGGCCCATCAGGTTTGCACCAACCACAATCCCACCCAAGCCCTACCCCCACAACCCCACATATTTACCCTGCAAATCCCCCAATACTAAGGACAATTTAGCATGCCCAATCCACCTAACCTGCACATCTTTGGACCGTGGGAGGAAACCGGAGCACCCGGAGGAAACCCACGCAGACACGGGGAGAACGCGCAAACTCCACACAGACAGTGACCCGAGGTCAGAATTGAACCCGGGTCCCCGGCGCTGTGAGGCAGCAGTGCTAACCACTGTGCCACCGTGCCACCCTATAGTGCAGAAGGAGGCTATTCGGCCCATCGAATCTGCTCCGACTCTTTAACAGAGAATCTTACCCAGGCCCTCTCCCCGTAACCCCATGCATTTACCCCACTAAGCCCCCCAACCCACACATCCTGAGACACTATGTGGTAATTCAGCCTGGCCAATCCACCTAACCAGCACGTCTTTCAGACTGTGGGAGGAAACCGGAGCATCTGGAGGAAACCCACGCAGACACGAGGAGAACGTGCAAACTCCACATGGACAGTGACCCGAGGCCGGAATTGAACCCGGGACCTTGGCGCTGTGAGGCAGCAGTGCCAACCTCTAGCACCATGCCACTCCATTGTAGCATTTATAATTCCTACAGTCCTTTACTTATGTGTCATTCCTGGTCACAGCAATTAGGCCACTGCAGTTGGCCTCAGTGCTCCTGTGGCCCACACCTTCCATTCTGGAGTCTAAGAGCAGTGGCGGGCGTGAAAGTGGGAGGGCTGGCCATCTTGTGCTGTTCAGCTCAGTACATATGTATGCATTAGAGAAATGAGATGGATTGTGAGAAAAGACTGGCTAACATAAAGGGGAATCCCAAAGTCTTCATTCGGTATAAAAATAGTAAAAGGAAGAGTCGGGCTGATTCGGGATGTAAAAGAAGATTTACACATGGAGGCTGCAAGCATGGCTGAGGTAGTAAATGAGTACTTTGCATCTGTCTTATTATAAGTTATAGCTCATTGAATGAAATGGTTTCCAATGCACTTAGAATCAATCAACCAGAACAGCAACATGTCATTTGACCCATCATATCTTAGCCATCTCTTTGAATTTAACCAGTTTCTAATGTCCCCATCATGAAAGCAGCACCCTTTTAAGAAAAACCAGATAATGGAATATACTTCCCATGACACATTTCCATTCAGAGGCCGCTCACATAAACATTGACTGATGTGTGCTGACGGCCCCAGTGTTTCTCTGAGATAATAAAATGGCTAATGGAATCTGTTTCACAAGGAGTGTGACCTCGGTTAAATGTCCAAGTTTTTCTTGGCAGCTTCCTGCCGTGGCTGTGATATGGACCCGGCGCTCTTTGAAGTACCCAGAGGCTACACCGTAGTTGGCAGCAACCGGGACTCTCTGAGGGAGGAAGATGACGACCTCTTGCAGTTTGCTATCCAGCAGAGTTTGCTGGAGGCAGGAACAGAATATGATCAGGTGAGAGAAGCAAACAGATCCCCTCTGGTGCCCGGGACAAGAGCTACATGCTATATTCACACAGATGTTAAAACAAGTTAAATACTGAATAGAAGGAGACTGACTATTCATACATCATCTGGGACTAACAGTTGAAGCTTCAGATGTGCTATAATAATCAATTATGGAAAGAATAATAAAAATCTGGATGCGATTAAAACAGTCATCTAATTGAGCAAATCAAATAATGCCGCAAGATCGAAGCTTAAGCTGTTTGTAACTGTTATTTAATGAGGTAATAGCCTTGAAATCTCCTCCGGTGACTACAAAAGCTGGGATTGTCTATCATTTCAATTTTAATTGTGAGTTTCTTCGGCATCGGGTTAATTCTTGTGCTGACAGCTGGTGCCATTGCGATGATAATTCCCAAGCGTCAAAGCATCTTGATGTGCAGTGACATTCATACAAGAGGGTTGAGGACTGGGATCTTATTGCTACATAATCATTTGAATTGATAACTAGGGAAATCGTTTCACACCCAGGATATCCTGAAGCCACGAAAAGGCACTATGTAAATGCATTCTTTGATCCACAACACAGTATGATTAGGCCTTCTATGTTTTGAATTAATGTATTCCTGAATCCAGATGGAGAAACAATTCTGTGTGAACTTATTTTTGGTCAATAGGGGCGGCACGGTGGCATGGTGGTTAGCACTGCTGCCTCACAGAGCCAGGGACCTGGGTTCGATTCCCAGCTTGGGACACCGTCTGTGCGGAGTCTGCACTTTCTCCTCGTGTCTGCGTGGGTTTCCTCCGGGCGCTCCGATTTCCTCCCACAGTCCGAAAGACGTGCTGGTTAGGTGCATTGGCCGTGCTAAATTCTCCCTCAGTGAACCCGAACAGGCGCCAGAGTGTGTGGTGACTAGTGGATTTTCACAGTAACTTCACTGCAGTGTTAATGTAAGCCTACTTGTGACACTAATAAATTAACTTTAAGAGGTTCATAGTTAGTAGGCGTGGCAATTTTTGGAAGACACAGTAAGAGTTTTAACAACACCAGGTTAAAGTCCAACAGGTTTATTTGGTAGCAAATGCCATTAGCCTTCGGAGCGCTGCTCCTTCGTCAGATGGAGTGGAAATCTGCTCACAAACAGGGCATACAGAGACACAAAATTTTTGGAAGAAACATGAAATACTTGAGCCAATAATTTCTGCTTTCCTTGCCACCATACCTCCGCCAGCCCCGAGTAAATCAATGCTCACAGTTGTCTTCAGTTAACTTCATAGCAGTGCCTGCTTGTGACACGAATAAATAAACTTTAAACCTAAAATTAATGACATTATGGACAGCGTCCAACATTATTCACTATTTTTTTATTCATGTTGTTTTTCCAGGTGACCATCTGGGAAGCGTTGACAAACAGCAAGCCTGGAAGCCGCCCGATGACTTGTGAGGAGAGGAAAGGCGAAAGGTAGTGCAGATTTGGCGAGATTCATTAACTCTGGATTTTGGTACCTCAGGATTTTAGCTAACACTTGGATTGCAGGCATTTTATTGTTTACTGTTATAAAGGCATTTCTTTTGAAACGCATTCATTCGGTGGGAGAAACCTGTCAGAGGATGACACCATTATTACACATGTCCCAATTGAATTATCTCAAAGCATCATTTTAATGATTAACGACAGGGAAAAGATTCAACAAAGCAGTGATTAATAACTTCTGATAAGCCATAATCCATTGGCCATGTGTAAGGCAGCGTTTATGTTTGATAGGTTTGCTGTAACATGTGACCTAACTCTTGAAATCAGCCGAAGACAGATTAATTTTCAAACAGCTAATCTACAGTCTTGTTACTTCACTCATTTTACAAATCCAGCTCGGTGATTAACTAGAACATTCCAGAACGGGTAAGACATGTTCAGAACCCCCACATATATTTCCTGACTCATGTCAAGCACAATGTGATGAGAAGACTAGATCATAAGACTATAAGATATAGGAGCAGAATTAGGTCACTTGGCCCATCGAGCCTGCTGCACCATTCAATCATGGCTAATATTTTTCTCATCCCCATTCTCCTGCCTTTTCCCCATAACCCCTGATCCCCTTATTAATCAAGAAACTATCTATCTCTGTATTAAAGACACTCAATGACCTGGGCTGCACAGCCTTCTGCGCCAAAGAGTTCCACAGATTCACCACTCTCTGGCTGAAGAAATTCCTCCTCATCTCCGTCCCTTTAGCCTGAGGTTGTGCCGTCTGGTTCTAGTTTTTCCTGCTAGTGGAAACAGCCTCTCCATGTCCACTCTATCCAGGCCTTACAGTATCCTGTAAGTTTCAATAAGACCCCCCCCCCCTTCATCCTTCTAAACTCCAACGAGTACAGACCCAGAGTCCTCACCGTTCCTCGTACGACAAGCTCGTCATTCCAGGGATCATTCTTGTGAACCTCTTCTGGACCCTTTCCAAGGCCAGCAGATCCTTCCTTAGCTAGGGGGCCCAAAACTGCTCACAATACTCCAAATGGGGTCTGACCAGAGCCTTATACAGCCTCAGAAGTACATCCCTGCTCTTGTATTCTGGCCCTCTTGCTATGAATGCTAACATTGCATTTGTCTTCCTAACTGCCGACTGAACCTGCACGTTAACCTTAAGAGAATCTTGAACAATGACTCCCTAGTCCCTTTATATTTTTGATTTCCTAAGCAGTTCCCCATTTAGAAAATAGTCTATGCCTCCATTCCTCCTTCCAAAGTGCATAACCTCACACTTTTCCACATTGTATTCCATCTGCCACTTCTTTGCCCACTCTCCTAGCCTGTCCAAGTCCTTCTGTAGCCTCCCTGCTTCCTCAATACTACCTGTCCTTCTACATATCTTTTTATCATCTGCAAACTTAGCAACAGTGCCTTCAGTTCCTTCTTCCAAATCATTAATGTATATTGTGAAAAGTTGTGGTCCCAGCACTGACCTATGAGGCACACCACTAGTCACCAGCTGCCATCCTGAAAAGGACCCATTTATCCCCACTCTCTGCCTTCTGCCAGTCAGCCAATCCATGGCTGAGAAGTTTCTCAACCGCATTGTCCTGCTTTTTCCCCATAACCCTTGGTCCTTTTACCAATCAAGAACCTATCTATCTCTGTCTTAAATACACTCAATGACCTGGCCTCCACAGCCTTCTGTGGCAATGAATTCCACAGATTCACCACCCTCCGGCTGAAGAAATTCCTCCTCATCTCAGTTTTAAAGGGTCGTCCCTTTACTCTGAGGTTGTGCCCTTAGATCCTAGTTTCTCCGACTAATGGAAACATATTCCCCACATCCGCTCTATCCAGGCCTTTCATTATTCTGTAAGTTTCAATGAGATTCCCCCTCATCCCTCTAGACTCCATCGAGCACAGACCCAGAGTCCTCAGACGCTCCTCATACGTCAAGCTTTTCACTCTCGGGTCATTCTTGTGAACCTCCTCTGGACCCTCTCCAGGGCCAGCACATTCTTCCTTAGATATGGGGCCCAAAATTGTTCACAATGTTCACAATATTTACTATAAAAAGAGATGGAGAGCCTTGAATGCCTTTTATTCTTAAAGTTTAAAATAATCCCTTACCTATTTGTCTAGATGCGCAGGGCCAATATTTTCCAGTCGCCCCCACCGGTGGGATCTTCTGCCTGTATTTCACCTGTATTTCATTTCTGGTAGACTGTGCATCTAGTCATCTAAGGGTTGGATGTATAAATGATCATGGAGTGCAATGTACAATCGTGGCAACGTTTATTCTTGCTTTCTCGTGTAAGATACAGTGACTCATATCTAAAGAACTAAATAATATGAGTGAGTTGCTTCGCCTTACTTTCCACAGATGACAATCCACTTTTGAACTTCTGCCATGAATGCCTACATTTTAGACCTGTAAAGCAAAACTTAAAGCGGAACGTCAAAGAAATTGTGTTGACCCCATCAATACACAGAGCAGGAATGAAATGAAATCCCAGCCTAGGATAGATACGATGCAATTTAAAACAGGTTGCTGATTCCTCATTCCTCCTGACCACATTGACTCCACAGGAAGCCTTTCAGAATGCGGTTTGCTATCTGTTGCTTGTAAATGCTCCCAGTTTCAGTGCAAGAAAACTGTAAAGTAATTATCCTCTCTCCCAACAGAGGAGGCGCTGGCCTAGTGGTATTATCGCTAGACTATTAATCCAGAAACTCAGCTAATGTTCTAGGGACCAGTGTTCAAGTCCCACCACGGTAGATGCTGGAATTTGAATTGAATTTAAAAATCTAGAATTAAGAATCTACTGATAGCCATGAAACGATTGTTGGAAAAGCCCACCTGGTTCACTAATATCCTTTAGGACATCCTAACGGACATTAGTGAATCAGATGGTTCCTTAGGACATCCTAAAGGACATTAGTGAACCAGATGGTTCTTTAGGACATTATCCTTTAGGACATCCTAAAGGACATTAGTGAACCAGATGGTCTGTCCTACTTGTGACTCCAGAGCCACAGCAATGTGGTTGACTCCCAACTGCCCTCTGAAATGACACTCAGTTCAAGGGCACCTAGGGATGGGCAATAAATGCGGCCAGCCAGTGTCCCATGAATAAATAACAAAAAGATACTACTATTGGTAAATACTGCTACAAACGAAACTTGAGATCTCTGTGTCAGAAACAAAAGTTGAGTCCCTCATTTCTTTATATATTTAATCGAAGGAATGATGCAGACAACGAAATGCAAAGTTGCTGAGCTCAGCCAGGTGATAGGCTCACAAACTTTGTGTAACAATGGTCTTGCCTTTATCTTTCTGTTGAAAGGCCATTGCGTCATACCTCTTCAAGGAACTGTTTTACATTGATTTAATGCAGTCCATCACTCCATGGCATTGTTGACTTCTGTGATAGCATTGGAAAAGGTGGCAGGTGGAAGATCCATAATGGATCCCAGGGCATAAGGAAAAATCTCTTGTCCCCATTCATATACCGAAAAGATAAAGATAAACTTGTCAATCAGATGTAGCCAGGAGGTTACATAAATAACAAAATAATTATCCTTATGTCGATTATGCCAACCTTGCAATGGGCCTTGGATGTTTTGAGTTGACGTTTGGCTACTTTCCAGTTTGCTGCGCCCAGCTGATGCTGGCAAAGCTGTTTGTTCCTTATGAAAGGGAGTTTTAATACAATGGATAATACCACATTCCCCGCCAGGATTCCTAATGAAGGCAATGCGAACAACAGCTGTTCCAAGGTCTTTTGGAAAGTCCGCCAATTTGATGTGAATGACAATTAAGATCTCATTGATTCTGTGGTACAAAGAACAAAGAACAGTACAGCACAGGAAACAGGCCCTTCGGCCCTCCAAGCCTGTGCCGCTCCTTGGTCCAACTAGACCAATCGTTTGTATCCCTCCATTCCCAGGCTGCTCATGTGACTATCCAGATAAGTCTTAAACGATGTCAGCGTGCCTGCCTCCACCACCCTACTTGGCAGCGCATTCCAGGCCCCCACCACCCTCTGTGTAAAAAACGTCCCTCTGATATCTGAGTTATACTTCGCCCCTCTCAGCTTGAGCCCGTGACCCCTCGTGATCGTCACCTCCGACCTGGGAAAAAGCTTCCCACTGTTCACCCTATCTATACCCTTCATAATCTTATACACCTCTATTAGATCTCCCCTCATTCTCCGTCTTTCCAAGGAGAACAACCCCAGTCTACCCAATCTCTCCTCATAGCTAAGACCCTCCATACCAGGCAACATCCTGGTAAACCTTCTCTGCACTCTCTCTAACGCCTCCACGTCCTTCTGGTAGTGCGGCGACCAGAACTGGACGCAGTAGTCCAAATGTGGCCTAACCAGCGTTCTATACAGCTGCATCATCAGACTCCAGCTTTTATACTCTATACCCCGTCCTATAAAGGCAAGCATACCATATGCCTTCTTCACCACCTTCTCCACCTGTGTTGCCACCTTCAAGGATTTGTGGACTTGCACACCTAGGTCCCTCTGTGTTTCTATACTCCTGATGACTCTGCCATTTATTGTATAACTCCTCCCTACATTATTTCTTCCAAAATGCATCACTTCGCATTTATCCGGATTAAACTCCATCTGCCAGCTCTCCGCCCAATTTTCCAGCCTATCTACATCCTGCTGTATTGCCCGACAATGCTCTTCGCTATCCGCAATTCCAGCCATCTTCGTGTCATCCGCAAACTTGCTGATTACACCAGTTACACCTTCTTCCAAATCATTTATATATATCACAAATAGCAAAGGTCCCAGTACAGAGCCCTGCGGAACACCACTGGTCACAGACCTCCAGCCGGAAAAAGACCCTTCGACCACTACCTTCTGTCTCCATGGCCAAGCCAGTTCTCCACCCATCTAGCCACTTCTCCTTGTATCCCATGAGCCTTAACCTTCTTAACCAACCTGCCATGTGGGACTTTGTCAAATGCCTTGCTGAAATCCATATAGACGACATCCACGGCCCTTCCTTCATCAACCGTTTTTGTCACTTCCTCAAAAAACTCCACCAAATTTGTAAGGCATGACCTCCCTCTTACAAAACCATGCTGTCTGTCACTAATGAGATTGTTCCGTTCTAAATGCACATTAATCCTGTCTCTAAGAATCCTCTCCAACAACTTCCCTACCACGGACGTCAAGCTCACCGGCCTATAATTTCCTGGGTTATCCCTGCTACCCTTCTTAAACAACGGGACCACTTTCGCTATCCTCCAATCCTCAGGGACCTCACCCGTGTCCAAAGAAGCGACAAAGATTTCCGTCAGAGGCCCAGCAATTTCATCTCTCGTCTCCCTGAACAGTCGAGGATAGATGCCATCAGGCCCTGGGGCTTTGTCAGTTTTAATGTTACCTAAAAAACCTAACACTTCCTCTCTTGTAATGGAGATTTTCTCTAACGGGTCAACACCTCCCTCCGAGACACTCCCGGTTAACACGCCCCTCTCCTTCGTGAATACCGATGCAAAGTATTCATTTAGGATCTCCCCTATTCCCTTGGGTTCTAAGCATAATTCCCCTCCTTTGTCCCTGAGGGGTCCGATTTTCTCCCTGACAACTCTTTTGTTCCTAACGTATGAATAGAATGCCTTAGGATTCTCCTTAATCCTGCCTGCCAAGAACATCTCGTGACCTCTTTTTGCCCTTCTAACTCCCCGTTTGAGTTCTTTCCTACTCTCTCTGTATTCCTCCAGAGCTCCATCTGTTTTCAGTTGCCTGGACTTAGTGGGTGAAGATTTAAAGATAACCTCCTTCAGAGGCTAATCTTCAGACCCCAACCCCTTCTCCCCGAATTAATTTGCGACATCAAGAATTAACAGAGTTACGGTTGCTCTGAGAGTATGTTCATTCTCTGTGTGAGTGGCAGCCGGTAAATCTTTTACACGATGTGAATTCCAGAACCCTACTGTAAGCATAGAGTAAATGTCAGTTATAATTAAAGTGCAGGCACACATAATAAAACCGTAATAATTTTAAATCCTCTAACATTTACACATCATGACGGATGCCTGTGGGACTGAACGAGCTCAAACCACCAAGGTAGACATCCAAGGTAACTCTTCTCAAAGCATTTCATTTCATTCCACTGTAACTCAGGTAATAATTCAATGGTTGATTTAATGTCACTGGCTGTGAGTTGGGATCACATTGATGCTGGCAATTGAATGTTTCTGTTTTGTGCATGTTTCTTTTTGGCTAATTTTGGGTGCTTTAATAGATAATAAGTTAAGGCCAGACAGCACACTATGAAACCATCCCGAGCTTCACAATCAGTCATGGGCACAGCAAGGCTCTTTGCTTCAAATCACTCGCAAGTGTTTCACTGTTTTGCATCTAACTGCAAAGACTGATGTAATGAAATATTGCTGACTGGATCTCGACACTATTATCTGCACTGGGCTGGGTTTGAAAAAACTGGATGAGCGTTTGTACGTCACTCTGTAAACCCCCACTGATATTGCCAGCACCTAGTTGCTTGTTGAGCCTTTAGAGCAGAGAAAAGCAGAGATTGCATGGCCAAGGTTCTTACTGCTGTAGAAATAGCATTCTTTCCCCCCACTGACCCTCTTATAATGAATCCCTTGAGAGAGCTGAAGGACTTAGTTGATTTTTCCTTTTATTCAATATTTCAGAGAAACCTACATTTTCAGTTACATATCTGAGACTTACACAATCTAAATTTGAATATCTTGTAAGCATCAGTACACAGAGCAAGTCTACACTGCAGTTCACTCTCAGTGGATATGGAGAATTCTTGGGCTATTTTTGGACACAGTGCAGGAAAGCGTGGCAGTCCACAAAGGGTTAACATTTCTACTTGCTAAATTTATCCTTTGATATCAATATTTCCAAACATTGCAGCATGTTATTTCATGATTCAGAACTGTAAAAGGATTTTAAGTTAAAGCATTTGTTATGTAAGACTGAAGGGTTTAAAAAAAAATCCTCTGCCACTGCAAGCACAAACCCAAATTACTTATGCTGTATGATCCATTAAAGTTGGTAACAAAATGAATTATTTATCCCACTATCAAAAATTCAGGTTATATAACTACTATTCATTGGGGAACTCCCAAAATGTTTCCACAATTTCTATTAATATCCAATGAACCTCTAAACCTCATTCAGGAAGATTAAAATTTAAAGTGGGAATCACTTGCAATGAAAAGGTGGGGGCTAATATTTGCTAAAGTAGAAATTGGCATGTAGTGAAGAGCTGAAATCATGTGCGAAGATGCCTTACACCTCTTAATTGGCAAGGTAATAATAATAATAATAATAGCTGCTTCTCCAATGTCCTTCCATCCGTCATAAGATCAGAAGTAGGGATGTTTGCTGATGATTGCACAATGTTCAGCACCATTTGCGACTCCTCAGATTCTGAAGCAGTCCTTGTGCAACTGCAACAAGATCTGGACAATATCCAGGCTTGGGCTGACAAGTGGCAAGTAACATTCACGCAACGCAAATGCCAGGCAATGACCATCACCAATAAGAGACACTTTAACCACAGCCCCTTGACATTCAATGGTGTTACCATCACTGAATCCCCCCACTGTCAACCCCTTGGGGTTCTCATTGACCAGAAACTCAACTGGACTCACCACATAAACACAATGGCTACAAGAGCAGGTCAGAGGCTAGGAATACTGTGGGGAGTAACCCACCTCCTGATTCCCCAAAGCCTACCCACCATCTACAAGGCACAAGTCAGGAGTGTGATGGAATACTCCCCACCTGCCTGGACGGGTGCAGCTCCAACAATACTCAAGAAGTTCAACACTATCCAGGGGAAAGCAGCCCGCTTGATTGGCACCACATCTACAAACAACCGCTCCCTCCATCACCGACACTCAGTAGCAGCAGTGTGTACTATCTACAAGATGCACTGCAGCAATTCACCAAAGATCCTTAGACAGCACCTTCCAAACCCACGACCACTTCCATCTAGAAGGACATGGGCAGCAGATATATGGGAACACCACCACGTGCAAGTTCCCCTCCAAGCCACTCACCATCCTGACTTGGAAATATATCGCCGTTCCTTCACAGTCGCTGGGTCAGAATCCTGGAATTCCCTCCCTAATGGGATTGTGGGTCAACCCATAGGACATGGACTGCAGCGATTCAAGAAGGCAGCTCACCACCACCTTCTCAAGGGCGACTAGGGATGGGCAATAAATGCTGGCCAGCCAGCAACACCGGTGTCCCACAAATGAATTAAAAAGAAATACACTACAGGATATACCACACTCACTGTGCAGTAGGCTAGGTGTGTGCTGTGGATGGTGCTTTCTCAATGCCTTGCTACTGCTGCTTCAGAAACTAACCCCAGAATACCAAACCTCCCACAGCAATGATATGCAGCCTTTCACAAGGCTCATGTTACAGTCTTAGTGAGTGTTTGGGTATGTTAAGACACATGTAATGATCAAAAATAATCCGCTTTGAAGGATTAGCTGAACTTCAGGCATGTCAATTACTGTGTCGGGATTATAAAGAAGCAGAGGTTAAATGGCACCACTTTTTCTCATTAGATCCGAATGGCTTATTTACTTATTATACCCATGGGGGACACGGTGGCACAGTGGTTAGCACTGCTGCCTCACAGCGCCAGGGATCCGGGTTCAATTCTGGCCTTGGGTAACTGTCTGTCTGGAGTTTGCACCTTCTCCCCGTGTCTGCATGGGTTTCCCCCGGGTGCCCTGGTTTTCTCCCACAGACCAAAGATATGCAGGTTAGGTAGATTAGCCATGGGAAATGTGTGGGGTTACGTGGATGGGGTGGTGGAGAGGGCCTGGGTAGGATACTCTGTCAGAGCGTTGGTGGGCCGAATGGCCTTTTCTGCACTGTAGGGATTCTATGATTCTATGGGGGCGATCTTACCAAAAAAAGTCGAAGTGCCAAACAAGCGTGAAAACGGGAGAGAATCGTACCTTTTTTTGGGCGAGCTTCCAGGCGCAGTCGTATGGCACTTAGAGAAAAAGGTCCCAAATGTGATTTTCGCCAGTAAGGGGAGTGGGAGGAGCCAATTGACAATGGGAAATCTGCTGCTGGGCTGTAGGGGCGCTATTGCGCATGTGCCCCAATCACTCAGTTCACTATATACAAGTGTACACAGTGCACTGAGGATCTGGCACTGCCCTCATTCTCCCGGATGCCATACCCCCACCCCTAATCACCCCCAGGACATTGCCGCCCCCCCCCTCCCTAATCACTGCCCCCCGACTCGCTGGCCCCGATCCGCCCCGGCCAATCACTGGCCTTGATTTCTGCCCTCCCCCCAGACAATCGCTGGCTCCTGCCAATTCCCCCACCTCCCCCGCTGCCCATCATTGCCCCAGACGATCCCCGATGTACAGTATACACCCTGCCTCCCCATCATGGCCCCACCCCATCATGGGCCTGCCCCTTCAAGCCTCGCCCATTCAGACTCAATCCCCTCCCCTTATTCCCTGCTACTTGCCACTGCCTGGTGCCCAGTGGGCAGTGCCAGGGTGACCAGTGAGCAGTGCCAGGGTGACCAGTGGACACTGGCGGTGTGCCAGGCTGTGGAGATGCCAGCGTTGGACTGGGGTAAACACAGTAACAGTTTTAACAACACCAGGTTAAAGTCCAACAGGTTTATTTGGTAGCAAATACCATTAGCTTTCGGAGCGCTGCCCCTTCGTCAGATGGAGTGGTTATCTGCAGATTTCCATTCCATCTGACGAAGGGGCAGCGCTCCGAAAGCTAATGGTATTTGCTACCAAATAAACCTGTTGGACTTTAACCTGGTGTTGTTAAAACTGTTACTGTGCCAGGCTGACAGTGCCAGGGTGACCAGTGAGCAGTGCCAGGGTGACCAGTGGACACTGGCAGTGTGCCAGGCTGACAGTGCCAGGGTGACCAGTGAGCAGTGCCAGGGTGACCAGTGGACACTGGCAGTGTGCCAGGCTGACAGTGCCAGGGTGCAGGCTGGCACTGCCCAGCTGGCTATGCTCAGCCCTGCCCCTGACTGCCTGGGGAACCTCAATGGCCTCCAGGCCCACCAGCTGGACCATCACATCAGGTCCCGGTTGGTCGTTAAGGCAAGTAAGCCCGGACAATGTGTCTGGGATTCACTAATAATATTAAAATTAGGTTGTAAATATTCAAATCCTTCCCGAGCGTGAGGCTGATTATGCCAGCAGAATGGGGCTGGTAATGTTGCGAGAGGCGAGAAACCAGGCGTGAACCAAGTTTTTCATCTGTTGCCTAATCCTACTGGCTCAACATCCCGATCAACCAACATGGCAAGCTGGTAAGCTCGTTCCCCTACATCAATGCATTCATCTTCCAGATAAGTTTACAAGGTGATAATAGTCATTGAAAGATATTTCAAAATTACCTTATTACCACTCTTGAAGTGAGTCAATAGCGGTGTGGAGGATTTATAATACACTCAAGCCCATACCAGAATCCAAATTGGTGGGAGAAGTCTCACTGCACTTTGTTTTCAAGTTACTTTGGTGTTGAAACTGCTTTTCACAATGTTAATTAAAGCTTACGAAAGAGAAGCAGGAATAGGCCATTCAGCCCATTGACCAGACTGCGCCATTGAATACAATCTTGACTGACGTTCTACCTCAACTCAGCTTCCATTCCCGAATCCCCATGTATCTTGAGTCCTTCGGTGTTCAAATTTTTAGGCTGGAATTCTCCAGTCTCGCAAGCCTCGCTACCGTTGCCGGCGAGAATGGAGAATTTGGCGCTCAGCCAAATCTCCTTCCACTGCAGCAGGACTGGAGAATCCCAGCCGTGGGCTTGGAGAATTCCCGCTTTCAGGTGAAGGTACTGTTAATGTTTCTCCGTCACCCAATAAGTTTAACAGAGTTATGGAAACAGAAATTTCTGGGAATACTCAGCAGGCCAAGGCAGCATTTGTGGAGGACGTGGGGCAAGGAGAACAAGATTAACATTTCAGATATTTGGAACAAATACCAATCTGAAAAGTTGTGTATTCCTGTCTTCACAGGAACTGTCTGACCTACTAGAATCGTAGAAACCCTACAGAGCAGAAAGAGGCCATTCGGCCCATCGAGTCTGCACCGACCACAATCCCACCCAGACCCTCTCCCCATATCGTTACCCACTATTACTGAATATCTCCAATATTTTCTGTTTTTATTTCAGATTCCCAGCTTCTGTAAAAAATTGTGTTGGTATTAAAGTTTAACAGGATGTCTTTTGTCATAGAGTCATAGAGGTTTACAGCATGGAAACAGGTCCTTCGGCCCAACTTGTCCATGCCGCCCAGATTTTACCACTAACCTAGTCCCAAATGCCTGCGTTTGGCCCATATCCTTCTATACCCATCTTACCCATGTAACTGTCTAAATGCTTTTTAAAAGACAAAATTATACCTGCCTCTACCACTGCCTCTGTCAGCTCATTCCAGACACTCACCACCCTCTGAGTGAAAAAATTGCCCCTCTGGACCCTTTTGTATCTGAAAGACAGTGGGTCACTTTTACGTGGATCAACAAAACAACAGTATAAACTGATATCATTTCACAAAAATATTGCCCACATCCTTGTAAAATAGCACACTTCTTCTCTTTCCTTCCATTTTTTTCCCAAAGCATCCTGGTGCCATTTTAAAAGATTTTTGTTGTGTTAAGGTGGCCTGGTGGCACAGTGGTTAGCACTGCTGTCCCACAGCACTAGGAACCCGAGTTTGATTCCAGGCTTGGGTCACTGTCTGTGCAGAGTCTGCACGTTCTCCCTGTGTCTGCGTGGGTTTCCTCCGGGTGCTCCGGTTTCCTCCCACAGTCCAAAAGACGTGCTGGTTAGCTGCATTGGCCATTCTAAATTCTCCCTCAGTGTACCGGAACAGGCGCTTGAGTGAGGTGACTCGGGCATTTTCACAGTAACTTAATTGCAGTGTTATTGTAAGCCTATTTGTGACACTAATAAATTAAGAAAAAGCTTATTCAATTTGGCCTGGGATGCAGAGTCTGTGACAGATGTCCTAAGTATCCATATTTTGGAAACATGTTCAAATCTTCTTGTCAGCCCTCTTAACGTAAGATCAGCAAATTGCTTTTCCAATTATTCATGAGAAAATAGGGATTTTCACACAAGGAGTTGGATGAAAGATCGAGTCATTTCTCAGAGGGATTGATATAAATGAAATATATATGTGATAAAATCTAAATCAGATTATACAGATCAAAAGCCCACAAGGTAACATAGCTAAAATTGATGCGTGTGTGGGGAGTAATGGACTGGATGTCAAAACAGGAAGGCTACAAATTTTAATGCAGTTGTTTTTGCTCCCAGATCTAGATTATACAATAGCCGACAGTGCTAATTTATCACATCACTCCTGCAATGATTCAGAGCTGAGAAAAAAGATACTACCCTGTGGACTTGTCTCATGTGCTATTTAGGTCAGTGCAGCATTTTATCTTAGCCATAGTCTGTCTACAGTGAGACCAGAGTCCACCATTTCATTGACTGCTGCCAGTTTACAAACTGCAGTTTACATAAAAGCAGCTAATGCTGCTTTTCGGCTGGTGAACACCAGTTCGATAATTAATTCAGGCGATCGTAAGCCATGCTTTATTCTTGAGCTGCTGCAATTCGGGCAGAATTTTACCTGATGCGGCCCAAGTAATGAATTGCTAGCAAGTGCGGTACCAATTACTGTGAAGGCACTTCCACTTATCCTTGCAGTTGTTTTGGGCACAACATATAACCAGGGTGGCACGATGGCGCAGTGGTTAGCACTGCTGCCTCACAGTTTGCTTCCTGGCTTGGGTCACTGTCTGGGCGGAATCTGCACGTCCTGCCTGTGTCGGCGTGGGTTTCCTCCGGGTGCTCGGGTTTCCTCCCACAGTCTGAAAGACGTGCTGGTTAGGTGCATTGGCCGTGCTAAATTCTCCCTCAGTGTACCCCGAACAGACGCTGGAGTGTGTGGCGACTAGGGGATTTTCACGGTAACTTCATCACAGTGTTAATGTAAGCCTACTTGTGACGCTAATAAATAAACTTTAAATTTAAAAATAGACCCTCTTAATATGCATTCTGGTTGAGTGTGTGTGGTAAGGGTGTGTCCAGTCAGCCTTATACAGATGCAATACGGTGAGCTGTCTGCTCCAGACTGATTGCAGCATGAGGCTGCCAGATAAAGCAGTTAATAGATATCTAACAGTCAGCTACAAGGCAGCAATTGAATTAGGCAGTTCAAATTGCATCATAACTCTTGAAATCAAAGCACACAAGCTGCTCTATTTAAAAAGTCATGATGTGGAGATGCCGGCATTGGAAAAAGTGCCAGAGATTTGCTGGCCTTTACATTGCAGTGTATACTTGATTGTTCTTTTAAAAAAGGTCACCAGTACGGGGATTTTCACACTCTTTCCAGCAAGCAAAAGGATTGAATGGCAGTTTAAGATAAAATAAAGTCTATCGTGACACAGGCCCCGAAGTCAAACAGCGTCACGTAGCCGGGAATATAGTAATATCGGCTATTTTATGGCAACAGATTTCCAAGATAAATAAGACATCCATTCAAGTAATAGCCTCCACTTCTGAAATGTGATGATGTGGAGATGCCGGTGTTGGACTGGGGTGGGCACAGTAAGAAGTCTCACAACACCAGGTCAAAGTCCAACAGGTTTATTTGGAATCACGAGCTTCCGGAGTGAGTCACCTGATGAATGAGCAGAGCCCTGAAAGCTCGTGATTCCAAATAAACCTGCTGGGCTTTAACCTGGTGTTGTGAGACTTCTTACTGAAATGTGCTCATTGTTAGGGGCCTGGACTGCAAGAGATCCAAAAATGGTACAAGGTTTGAACTTTCCATTTCTTTTGCATAAAGAGGAGTCTGTTTGACACTTGCTGTACTTTGTCCAATGTTTTTTTTTGGTATATTTCTTTTTACCAAATTTCTCACTCTTGCGATACCGTTGTGAGGACATCTGTATATATGATGGCAAACATGTTTGTTTTTCAGCAGATAAAAATAAAGTCCTTCAGTGCTCAAAGGGTTAAAGGTAAGGATGGAGACGGGGAAAGAAGCTCTTTTCTCGCTCTGAAGTGATTCCTTTGCTCTGAGCCAGTGGTGCTGAAAGCCAGGCCAGATGCAGTCACGTCCTGGCTTTCTATGGCAATATGGTCTTTACAGGTCCAGTAGCACTCATTGGCAGCCTAAGAAAACTGAAGAACGGTAAATGGGATCACCTAGGCCAGTAATAAGCATATTGCCAAATCTAACTAGTGTTATTAGTACCATTCTCTGTTACGGCCCTATAGTTCTGGTTTCCTATGCTCTGTGGCCGCTTTGTCATGATGGGTTAAGGTGGCTTTGAATCTGCATTCTGATAGTACCTCTTTAAGCCTTTCACGTCTTCTTGCTGATGTAGCATAATCGTATCTTGTGTACACTTGGGTGTTAGTTCTAGTCATTGATCAAACTGTTTCTATAACAATGGATGTACATTGAAACAATTAGTGACTATAGCTAAATTAAATTAACATACAATTTGGTTACATAACCGGATAATATTCCAATTGCTATTGGTGTTTATTTCCGACTAACGACTAATTGCTAAAACTCATAATCGATTGAGTTTCAGGAGTTTAACTGTCATTTCAAATGCACTTGTCCATTGTACAATTTCGTTTTAAAAAATCTGCTTGAAAATTTAAGGTTGGAATGATCCACAATTTTCCCAAAGAACCCTTTAAGCATGGTAGATTGTCACAGAGGTCCCTGAGCTTTGTAACTCACTCTGAAACTGGGAGTATTTGGTATAGTTGTTAGTGATGATTGGGAGAAGTTTTTATTTTCCTAGCACTCTCATACCTGGCTTCAAAAACTATGTATTCTGTAGTCTCCTAAACTACACTGATTTTCCTGGCATTGCCCCACATGATTGTTAAATACGACTTATAAACAGACTGACACCCAAGATCATCAAGGTTGTTTTTCTGTACCAGGGTTGTAAGTATTTTATTGTCAATTGTTATCTTGCCTGGACAAAACGTTTGGTGGTTGGCGTCAATTTAAAAGGACTGATTCCTTGAGTTGAAAGATCTAATCTATTTTTAGACAGCGTTAGTATCTATTTTGGATTTTGCCTTGTTTCTTGAAAAAGGATCACAAAGTAGTTTCCAGTTACCTACCCCCTAGAGGATTATGCCCTTTGATGCTACAAATGGAGGAAATAAAGCCTAGGATTGGAAGTTCTTGTTGCAAGTGCTTCCTGGATTCTAGATAGCCAACTTCTTAGAATTCCAATGGTTTGAATGACGTTTTCAGGTTCCTGTAAGCTTTACTTCGACTCAGAAACTTAATACTAACAGTGTAAATGGTCTGTCTCCAGGCAGGATGATCCACTAAAGAGTTCACGTGCAATGATTTGTCACTTGTTTCTAACTGTGCAAAAATAACTGTTTCAGAACACCACAACACAACATTCTCAGTCAGCCCAGCACCCAGCACATACCCAGCAACCAACTGTACCCCAACTATGACGAGCAGTTGCGACTGGCTATGGAACTCTCCACAAAGGAGCAAGAGGAAGCAGAGAAACGTAAACGGCAGGAGGAGGAAGAACTGGAACGCATTATTCAACTTTCACTCACTGAGAAATAATGTCACCACTCAAATGTTCTTTCACGGCAGAGTACTATAAAAAAAAATTAAAAGTAAAAGACGATACGTAAGGTCACCAGTCCATGCATTACTACTGAGCACGAAAGAGTGTCAACAGTAAATCGGAATGCAAGGCTGATTTAAAGCCACACAACAGTGCATTGAGCGTGCACCATTGAAAAAAAAATGCCTGAACAGCACATCTTTATTCTACTGTCTTTCACACAATTCTTGCACTTGGCTCAAGAATAATTATAACCAGGGGTTCCTTTGTTTCCAATGTTGATTGGTGGACAGCTAAATTATCTGTCAGTGGAAAATGGCAAGTAGATTCTTGGCTATTTAAATTTAAGCTGTTGGAGACCACTGGTTCCTCGAGGGCTTAGAAATTGAACTGAGCTCATGTGAAAAGCTTAAGACCGCCGCCCCCCTCCTCCCCCCCCACCCCCACCTCCCACACACATCTCACTTGCCAGTTAATAAGGGTCTTTAGTAAAACAAGTGGAAATCTAAATCCAATTTCCCGCAACTACATACAAAACTTTATAGCACAATTTCTGTCAAGGGAACTTATAAATCTGATAGGAAATGCCACCACAGTGGTGCAGTAGATGAAGTTTCCACTGTATATGACATCCATGCTCATTGTCAGAACAGTGTAGAATCTGTGGACTACACATCATTCTGGGAAAACCTGATTGAAAGCAAGTTTAGGCGATTGTTGGTTACAAACTGGACCAAATCTCAATTTATATTAACACCAGAGTAGTGAGTTCGAGGTCCGATGTGGACCACTGGACCAATGAAACTTTAAAAGCTAGAATTATCTCAGATTGAAGAGGAATGGCCATCTTATTAGCACATGATGTTAGCCGTGCCTTGATTCACTGAACAATAGCTTGGTCTCTCCAATATTGACAGTCCAAAAAGCAATGGATTTGCTTGGAATGTTTACATGCAGTAGGGGCAATTTTCAGAACCTGTGTTGAAGTTAGCTGCCAGAAGTCGCTGATGATAAAAATGAACCAAACATTGAAGCATCTTAGCTCCAAAACTGCAAAGAGCAATCTTCAGAATAATGTAGGTTAGATGCATTGTAATTCTATTATTTAATTCTAAATTTCTAAATTTAAATATAGAAACCTCAGAATTGTATTGTGCGTAATGAACAGGTGTTTTTTCAGCTACCTTTGCTGCTAATATTGGTTTTCTGAATCTTTGGAACAAATGTTCCTGCCCTAGCATTAGATGCACCGGACAAATAGATTCTAACTACATTAACACTAAAATGTAAACTGTTTTTATTGATCAGCCAATCCAATCTAGCTATCATTGAGCTTCATTCTCAATTGAAGCAGTTCGAGGCATGTGGTGTCCAGTAACTTTCACAGTGGTGAGTTCACTTGCAACCCAGAATCATAGAATCCCTATAGTGCAGAAGTAGGCCATTCAGCCCATCGAGCCTGCACTAATGACAATCCCATCCAGACCTATCCCTGTAACCCCATGTATTTACCCTGCTAATACCCCTGACACTAAGGGGCAATTTAGCATGGCCAATCAACTTAACCAGCACATCTTTGGACTGTGGGAGGAAACCGGAGCACCCGGAGGAAACCCACACAGACACGTATCAGACTGAGCATCAGGCCTGACTTTGACTGACATTTTGGCCTCGGCAAATACATGTTGGCAGGTTTCTGGCGTGGACCACTAAATGGTTTTATTAACACCAGTGGAACATTGTAACGGAAAAGTGTGGTTTTGCTAGCCAATCACAATAACAATGTGGACAGAAAAGCAGTTTCCCTTGTCTTGTCTGTTGGAGATTTTTTAAACCATCCCCTTTAACAGATGAGACAGAGGCAGTAGGTGGGATTTTCCGGCCGTGGATGCCCCAAGACCAGAAATTCCCGTCCGAGCTCAACGGATCTTTAAATGGCCAAATTCTCAGTCCCGCAGTGGGGGAGACAGGAGAGCTTCAGCCATTGTAAGCACTGTGAATGCAACATCAAATTCCAAAAAGAAATAATAGATTAAGCGAATGGACAAAACTGTGGCAAATGGATTTCAGCACAGACCAATGTAAGGTCATCCAATTTGGACCTAAAAAGGATAAGAACACAATTTTTTTCTGAATGGTGGAAAGCTGTTAACAGCGGAGCTCCAAAGAAACTTGAGGGTCCAGTTACATGGAACCTTAAAGTTTCAAGAACAGGTGTGGAAAATATTGAGAAAGGCTAATGACTTGCTGGCCACAGCATACCTTTGGAAGGATAGATTGTCCCCGGAGGGAGTGAAGCATAGATTTAATAGAATGATACCTGGTCTCCAAGTGCTAAATTGAGGAGAGATTTTACAGATTAGCTTGATTTGATTTGATTTATTATTGTCACTTGTATTAGTATACAGTGAAAAGTATTGATTCGTTCACGCTATAAGGACAAAACATACCATTCATAGAAAAGGAAAGGAGAGAGTGCAGAATGTAGTGTTACAGTTATAGAACCAGAGTAAAAGATAGAATTAGAAGGCATGCTGGGCACAGCTTGCAAGAAGTTGCTTCGCTCCAGTGCCATCTTGATTACAATTATCTTTATATTCCCTAGAATTTAGAAGGTTCAGGGGTGGTTTTTTCAACCTTTATCAAGATATTAAGGGGAATAGACAGGGTAGATTGTGAGAAACAATTCCTGCAGGTTGGGGCCTCTAGGACTAAGGAGTATAGTCAAAACTGGAGTGCCAAACCTTTCAGGAGTGAAATTAAAACACACTTCCTCATGGAGTGTTAGAGGTTTGGAACTCTCTTCTGCAAATGGCAATTGATGTTAGATCAATTGTTAATTTTAAAACTGAGCTTGATAGATTTATTTTAGCCAAAGATATCAAGGGATATCTTGGGGTGGCACGGTGGCACAGCGGTTCGCACTGCTGCCTCACAGTGCCAGGAACCCCGGATTCGATTCCAGCCTTGGGTGTCTGTGTGGAGTTTGCACATTCTTCCCATGTCTGTGTGGGTTTCCTCCCACAGTCCAAGTATGTGCAAGTTAGGTGGATTGGCCATGCTAAAAAAAAATTGCCCTTAGTGTCCCAAGATGTGTAGGTTAGGGGGATTCGTGGGGTAAATGCACAAGATTGCAGGGATAGGGTGAGGGGCCTGGGTAAGATGATCTGTCAGATGGGCCAAATGGCCTTCTTCTGCACTGTAGGGATTCTATGAGTCTATGATATAGGGAAAAGGTGGGTATATTGAGATAGGTAAGCTAAATGGCCTACTCCAGCTCTTATAGTCTTATGATCATTTAGGTCTGGAACACCAACTAAATAAAAAATAATGGATGAACATTCATTGAGGGATTCAGATAATATAAAAATATAAGAATAACTATTGTGGAATTGACTGGGTTGCAATAACTGACGACGAGGGACAACCAACAATGAGGGTTTATTTACAGTACAGAACATGCTGTGTGCCTGCCTCTGCCTAGGGGAGAACTCCCACACTACAGACACATGACTTTCATGGTGCCCGCATCATCCCTGTGTCCATGTGACCAACCAGTCTACAACAATTGTGGCTTATTTTGTCAATTGACCTCATCTTGAACGATTATCTTTATTTATTGCAGTGTTATTTTAACCATCAGAATAAGGAGTCGTATCTATAGTTCTGGGGACCCAGGATCAAATCCCGTCACGGCAGTTGGTGAAATTTGAATTCAATAAAAAATATCTGGAATTAAGAATCGGGTGATGACCATGAAACCATTGTCGATTATCAGGGAAAACCCATCTGGTTCACTAGTGTCCCTTGAGGGAAGGAAATCTGCCGTCCTTACCTGGCCTGGCCTACATGTGACTCCAGAGTCACAGCAGAATGGTTAACTCTCAGCTGCCCTCGGGCAATAAATGCTGGCCCAGCCAGCGACGCCCATGCCCCATGAATGAATTTTTAAAAAGTTGTTATGAGGAACGTGTTTCTTGTTCAGCACTGAATGTTCAATCCATTAACGCACGATAAAGTTCTCTGTGAAAAATCAAATTAACGACTGCAAGGTTCGAGTTTAATCTGCCAGTGGTATGTTCACAGTGGCCTTGAGCGACTGGCACCTTCCAATAATAAACTTTTAAATACTTATTGTAAGGTTGCAGTAATTGAATCATAATTAGAAATGATGTCAACACTTGCATCAGTTATGCTGGATGGGCTGCCCAGCAACGTATGTGTGACATCTGAAAGGCTAGAAAATGAACCACTTGGAATAAAAGTAAAATGGAAGTGATTTCAAGGCTGTTATCTCTTCTCAGGGTCCAGTTAACAATAGCTGTATACTTCAATGCCACGATCAGTAGGGGATGTGAGTGAAAAAGATGCTAATTAATAGTGAGAATTAATAATTAATAGAATCATACAGCACAGAAAAGGCCATTCGGCCCATCAAGTCTGCCACTAAAGGCACGCTAATTCCATTTTCGTGCACTGCCTCCATACCCTTGAATGTTCGGATATTTCAAGTGCTCATCCAAATGTTTTTTAAAGGTTGTAAGGTTTCCGGCCTCCCAGGCAGCACATTCCAGATTCACACCACCCTCTGGGTGAAAAAGTTTTTTTCTCAAATCCCCTCTGAATCTCCTGCCCCTCACCCTAAGTCAATCAGCCCTTGTGATTGACCCCTCAACCAAGGGGAACAGCTGCTCCCTACTCACCCTGTCCACACCCCTCACATTCTTATACACCTTAATCATGCCCCCCCTCAACCTTCTCTGCTCTAGAGAAAACAATCCAAGCCTATCTAGTCTCAAATGCTCCATCCCAGGCAACATCCTGGTGAAAAAAAGCTGATTACTGCGGATGCTGGAATCTGAAACCAAAAGAGAAAATGCTGGAAAATCTCAGCAGGTCTGGCAGCATCTGTAAGGAGAGAAAAGAGCTGACGTTTCGAGTCCAGATGACCCTTTGTTAAACCAAAGGGTCATAGTGATATGTTAGAAAGGAACAGCATTGACAAAGGGTTATCCGGATTCGAAACGTCAGCTCATTTCTCTCCTTACAGATGCTGCCAGACCTGCTGAGATTTTCCAGCATTTTCTCTCTTTGGGTTCTCTCCCATCCTGGTGAACCTCCTCTGTACCCCCTCAAGTGCTATCACATCCTTACATCTTTACATGTTGTTACCTTGGTGGAAAAACCCGTGACAAAATCAGCTTAAGCGGGTTTTAGGAATGTTCCTTGATCGCGTGAGAAATTGAGTCGATGGATTAACGATATATTAGAAAGGAACAGGTTATAGAATCATAGATTCATACAATGCAGAAAAGGCCCTTCGGCCCATCTGCACTGACAATATCTACCACTAGGGTTAGTTGGAACTAAAACCCTTCTCAAAATCCGAAAGAGGATGATGAAGTTCGCAGCACAATTGATATAGTCACTCCAGATGTTCATTGCTCTGTACATAAAAATTCGACTAACTTCAACTTGCTAAGTTTCATCTTAAAATAAGACAGTGGAATAAAGTTGAATCCTAATTAATGTATGGTTATGTATGGTTTTGAGTTGTGCTGATTTAAATGATGTGTGCTTCCATCTGTTAAAAAAGCCCTTTGGTAATCCAGGGAATATCTTCATTTGCAGCCTCTTTTTGGATTCATTTCATAGCTGCCCCATGATAAAGCGGCATTTTCATTGATTCAGGGAATGTTGCAGTTGGGGGGAGGTCCCGTGGTGACATGCAGTGTTGCGCCTTCTTAACAAAAGGATCAGCATTTACTGTAACTTATTTCTGCGGATCTGTATAATTTTTCTAAAAAAGCATTCCGAAAGCCGCAATAGACAATCAGTACTCAAAGGGTTACGTTTGATTGTTTTTTTAATATAAAGTCTGCATTCATACCCCTTTCTGTGCCATTTGGGACTATGAGTTTTATATGTCTAGGAACACGACTGAGTAAATATGACCTGAACTTAAAAGCATTTTAGTGCGGATGCTGGAATCTGAAACGAAAAGAGAAAATGCTGGAAAATCTCAGCAGGTCTGACAGAATCTGTGGACGGAATAAAGCCAACGTTTTGAAATGTAGGGCGGAATTTTCCCATCCTGACAACCACAGGAATCGTAACGGCAGACCATGCATAGGTTTGTTGACTGCGGGTGGGATTTTCCGGCTTTCGGGCAAGTGCAACCGGAAAATCCCACCCATTAACTTTATTCTCTCTCCACAGATGCTCTTAGAATCATAGAATCCCTATAGTGCAGAAGGAGGCCATTTGGCCCATCGTGCCTGCACCGACAACAATCCCACCCAGGCCTATCCCCGTAACCTCACGTATTTACCCAGCTAGTCCCCCTGAGGGGCGATTCAGGATGGCCAATCAACCTAACCCGCACATCTTTGGACTGTGGGAGGAAACTGGAACACCCGGAGGAAACCCATGCAGACACGGGGAGAATGTGCTAACTCCACACAGACAGAGGCCGGAATTGAACCCGGGTCTCTGGCACTGTGAGGAGGCAGTGCTAACCAGTGTGGCACCGTGCCTACCCTGCTGAGATTCTCCAACATTTTCTGTATTGGTATGACCTGAACTTGCTGTGAATTTGGAGAGACTGGCCTAGAAATTCGATTATGCCTGAATTGGGATGCACTCCATGCCAATCAATGGGTGGCAGAAGTACAAAGAAAAGATCCACCAGCCTCACTAGGATAACACCAGCAAGCTGCTAGTGCCATTAGTTTTCTTGTGATCCAATTTCAAGGCCAATGTCTCCCAATAGAAGAAACCAAACCTCTTTTAGTTGAAATGCTCAAATTCCACCAAGGATGTGAAGTACAATAACTGTGTGATAACACCTCAGCATCGGGCTCCAAAGAATACTTTGCAGTTCATGCCTTCTTCATGTTGTCCCAAAGGTATTCTTGTTAATGTGCTTGAAACTGTCATTTCTCAAATGAACACGTCAATGTAAAAACTGAGGCATGATGGATATTGGCACACTGATGGATGTAGATATACGATGTTCATTAGAGTTTCAAGACCACAATTTGATTTATCCAGAATGGAGGAGACACAAAGATCAAAACAGTTACAGTACAACTGCAGTTATGTGACAATGTCACATTAAGAATGTAAATGAGGTGTTTTAAGTTACTTTGAGTTATAGAAAGTGCAGTTCGGAGGGTCCCATATTTGTAGGCTAATGCATCTTACCCCGGTTCAAAAAAACCTTCTGCCTCCATCACTTTTAGTGTGCAGTATCTTCTTGTCCTATTAAATAATACAATTGCAATCAGTGGTTTCATAATGCAAAGAGTGGGAAGAATTATTCTGGTTGCTATATAAAAATTTTAAAAGTTTTCTTTTAGTGCCACAAGTAGGCTTACATTGACACTGCAATGAAGTCACTGTGGAAATCCCCTAGTCGCCACACTCCGGCGCCTGTTCGGGTACACTGTGCGAGAATTCAGCATGGCCAATGCACCTAACTCCTACGTCTTTTGGAGTGTGGGTGGAAACCGGAGCACTCGGAGGAAACCCACGCAGACACAGGGAGAACGTGCAAACTCCACACAGACGGTGACCCAAGCTGGGAATCGAACCCAGGTCCCTGGCACTGTGAGGCAGCAGTGCTAACCACTGTGCCACCATGCCACCAATGTAACGACATTGGAAACTAGTTCACAAAGAATGGAATTTCGCTCTTCCATGACGATTAGAACAATTCTTTCCCTTCTCTGTCCATGTAGCGAATCATAGGCGAAGACTGCTTTGTCTTACCTTTCCACACCATAGTGTGAGCAACAGCAACCCTACCCTCGAACAATTAGGAAGTTAAAGGGGCATTGACTTTGTGAGTGACTTTTACAGACATCTTTCTTCAGAAAGACGTCGCTCTTTTTATTTTGCAAGAAAAATGAATATACCCAAGCTAGTGCAAGAGAGCAATTTTATATGCAAGTTTCCAAGTAGCCAATCTTTCATGACCAACCAAATAAACTAAATCAAATTAACTGAGGGACAAATTAAAAAGAGCAGCCCCCGAAAAGAAGGGAACTGCCCAGAACAAAAAAACAAAGCAGAAAGGAAACTTAAAACACCAAATCAAAACGTGATTAAAAGGGTCGATAATACATCCCAGCCCCTGCGGTGCCCAGCGAGCACGGGAGGACTCTATGGTGCCCTCGGACACCACACGCTCCCTCTCCAGAAAAACCCAGCCGCGAATGTAGCCGCAGTAGAGGGGCAGACAGCTGGGCTGGGCGATCCCCTCGTTTGCCCGCTATCTGGACCTGTTGCTGGCGAGTTTGGCTAGGCCCAGGAGCAGGTTCATGAGGTCCTCCGCCTTCCCCGTCCCCCTTCCGCACCGGGTGCCCGTAGATCAGGAGCATGGGACTGAAGCACAAACAAAACATAAACAGAAGGTTTTTAAGATAACTAAAAAGGGAGTGCAGCAATTTCCAAGTAGTCAAGGAAGAAGAGTATGGATATTGAGTAGAGTGCTCTAAATAATGGCAATGTCAACAAAACACTCAGCGTGAATCAACATGGTAAGAATTCACTCGCAAAATGAGGCAATGCTATATATAACTGCCATTTGAGAATGAATGGGCTTTGGGTTGCCAGGTTTATATGGAAACTGTTGTTTGGCACTTTACATCAATAGGGGTTTAAAGCTTCAACAAACACTAGTCTCATAAGAGGGAGCCATAAAAAAATCTCCAGGAATCATGTTTAAGAACAAAGAAAATTACAGCACAGGAACAGGCCCTTCGGCCCTCCAAGCCTGCACTGACCATGCTGCCCGACTGAACTAAAGCCCCTACCCTTCCGGGGACCATATCCCTCTATTCCCATCCTATTCATGTATTTGTCAAGATGCCCCTTAAAAGTCACTATCTGATGCAAGTCATTTACTGATGTAAGAACTCAATTACGTGAATGGAACCTAATGCCTGTGATGCCTTTGGGTTTAGAACGAAGAACAGGAACAGGCCATTCGGCCCTCCAAGCCCATATTTTTCACTAGTCGCCACGTGTTGGTATAATTATCTTTTATTAGCACAGAGTTTTCTCTCGAACGTATAATTCAGTGAGATGGAGCAGGTTTCTGGAATATTCTTCCTTGAGGTTTCAGCTTTGCAAATCACACAGTAGAGAAATTTCTATCAATTTCACCGAACGGTGGGAGTGGGAGTGGAATATTTCTGAATGAGATTCGGAGAATTATCAGTGTCCAAATGTTATTTCCAAATTGGCATTCAGAATGAAAAATATGTGATGTTAGAGAGAAAATTTCTCGAAATGGCTGAAGAAACGAGGCAACATTTTTACAAACAACTTAATTCCCAATACGGTAGTTTGACAAAGCTATAGGTCAGTACTGGGTGGTGGAATAAAGATTTATGCCAGCCACTCCTCACATGTTGACTTCCAGATCACAGCCAATGCTGTCTAGTCTGGGCACATACATTGGCAGAGGGCGAGAGTCTCCCTCCCCAGCAATTTTTTTGATATTGGTTGGGACCCTTTCCCCTTTCATGTCAAATCCCAGAATTCCCTCTGATTGCCCCTTAGTGTCAGGGGGACTAGCAGGGTAAATAATGGGGTTACGGCGATAGGGCCTGGGTGGGATTGTTGTTGGTGCAGGCTCGATGGGCTGAATGGCCTCTCTCTGCACTGTAAGGATTCTATGATTATACAATGAACTACCAGAGGAAAGAAAATGGACTTTTACTTTTAAAACAGTGAAAGCTCCGGACAATCCTCTAAAAGAGGGTAATTAAGTGGGAACTCTAGTTAAGATGTCTCACCCAATGCTGCTGATTACTAACCAAATCTGGCCCTGCTTATTAATCATTGAGCTTTTCCCAAATCTCCTCTAGTTTTGTTTCTGTAAATCAGAGGGAGACATTCACAGCGCAAATAGAAACGCCAACATATTGGTGTCCTTTAAGTCCAACTCTGAGTGTGTGTGGTGAGTGTGTGCATGTGTGTGTGTGCATGTGTGAGAATGAGTGTGTGTGTGTTCATTGTGTGTGTGAGTATGTGCGTGTGTATGTGTGTGTGAGTGTATGTGTGTGTGTGTGAGAGTGTGTGTGTATGACTGTGTGTGTTGTGCATGTGTGTGTGTGTGCGTGTGTGTGTGTGTGAGAGTGTGTGTGTGTGAGTGCATGTATGTGCATGTGTGTGTGTGTGTATGTGTATGTGTGTGTGCGCCTGTGTGTGTGTGAGTGTGTGTGTGAGTGTGTGTATGCGTGTGTGTGTGAGAGTGTGTGTATGTGAGTGTGTGTGTGTGAGTGCGCGTATGTGCGTGTGTGTGTGAGTGTGTGTTATTGTGAGTATAATTGTGTCTGCGTATGTGAGTGTGAGTGAGAGTGTGTGTCAGTGTGTGTGTGTGTGAGAGTGTGCGTGTGTGTGTGTGTGTGTGCGTGCGAGAGTGTGTGCGTGAGTATGATTGTGTGTGTGAGTACGATTGTGTGTGAGTACGATTGTGTGTGTGAGTATGGCTGTGTGTGTGTGAGAGTGTGTGTATGACTGTGTGTGTGAGAGTGCGTGTGTGTGTGTGAGTGCGTGTATGCGCGTGTGTGTGTGTGAGTGCATGTATGTGTGAGTGTGAGTGAGTGTGTGTGTGTGAGTGCGTGCATGTGTGTGTATGTGAGTGTGTGTTATTGTGAGTGAGATTGTGAATGTGTGTGTGAGTGTGTGTGCGTGTGAGTGTGAGAGTGTGTGTGTGTGTGAGAGTGTGAGTGTGAGAGTGTGTGTGTGAGTGTGAGAGTGTGTGTGTGTGTGAGTGTGAGTGTGTGTGTGAGTGTGAGAGTGTGTGTGTGTGTGAGAGTGTGTTTGTGTGTGAGTGTGAGAGTGTGTGTGTGAGTGTGAGAGTGTGTTTGTGTGTGTGTGTGAGAGTGTGAGTGTGAGAGTGTGTGTGTGAGAGTGTGTGTGTGAGTGTGAGAGTGTGTTTGTGTGTGTGTGAGAGTGTGAGTGTGAGAGTGTGTGTGTGTGTGAGAGTGTGAGTGTGAGAGTGTGTGTGTGAGTGTGAGAGTGTGTTTGTGTGTGTGTGAGAGTGTGTTTGTGTGTGTGTGCGTGTGAGTGTGAGAGTGTGTGAGTGTGAGAGAGTGTGTGTGAGAGTGTGTTTGTGTGTGTGTGTGAGAGTGTGTGTGAGTGTGTGTGTGTGAGTGTGAGTGTGAGAGTGTGTGTGTGAGTGTGAGTGTGTGTTTGTGTGTGTGTGTGTGAGTGTGAGAGTGTGTGTGTGTGTGTGTGTGTGCATAGAGTGGTTCACTGTACAGTTAATGAATTGTATAAAAAGAGTCCCCACAACTCTTTATGCTATCTTGTTCTACTATAAACATTATGCAATTAGCAAATGTTTGGAAGCCCAAGGGTTGACCTCTTGAACATTGGCAGCACAGCAACATCTGAGTTGTCAAATTCTAGATTTTCCTACTTTTTTAGAAGCACGTCTTCATTTTATACATTGTATTTCCACGGACTTTTAAACCTTTCAATAATGTTAACAATATACACTCACTGGAAAATCTATTTTAGCACACGTACAGGTGTACAAACTATCTCGGTGTTCACTACCTGCCGTTACATTCAGACCGATTGGAGTTCACATTTTCTGTAATTTCCAGTTTTAAGGAGTGGTCACAATGTAGGATTTTTACATCCTGAAATTGATGGTCAGAGTAGGAGGTCAGATTTCATTTAAAAAATACGTTTCAAAGAAAGAAAAGTTTATCGGGCTCAGAGATGCTTATCCGATTTGAACCTTGCACACCCCCAACCTTGGGCAGCACAGTGGCACAGTGGTTAGCACTGCTGCCTCACAGCGCCAGGGACCTGGATTCGATTCCCGCCTTGGGTCACTGTCTGTGTAGAGTTGGCACGTTCTCCCCGTGTCTGCGTGGGTTTCCTCCAGGCGCATGTGTGTGTGTGCATGTGTGGTTTCCTTCCACAGTCCGAAAGACGTGCAAGTTACGTGCATTGGCCATGCTAAATTCTCCCTCAGTGTACCCAAACAGGCGCCGGAGTGTGGCGACTAGGGGATTTTCACAGTAACTTCATTGCAGTGTTAATGTAAGCCTACTTGGTGACTAATAAATAAACTGTAACTTTAACCTGCTCCCGAGTAATGTTGAACCCTGGGTTCCGTTAGACAAACTGATATGATTGCACATTATGCAGCACAAGACATGGGTAACTAACACCCCTCTCCTCACTCTTCCTGCACCATTGGGAACCATTGTCCATCAGTTCATAGGCTATAAACAAATTGCAATTTTGCATTTTCTATAGCCACTTTTTGCCTCAGAGTGCTTTATAGCCAATCCCGTGATTTCATCTGAAGTGTGCTCACAGTGGTAATGTAGAAAAAGTGACAACCAATTTATGCACAGCAAGCTCCCACAAACAGCAATATGATAATGACCAGGCCGTCTGCTCTTGTCATGTTCAGGGTTAGAAATTGGCCATGACAGCAGGGCTAACTGCCCTGCCCATCTTTTGAAATAGATGCCCTGGAATCTTTTACATCTACCTGCAAGGTCAGATTGCTTTGACATTTCGTGTGAAAGGCAGCACCTCTGACAGTACGGGACTCCCTCAGTGTGCGCTGAAGTGTCATTTATAATTCTGGTGCTCAGGTCCCGGAGTGGGATTTGAACTCAGAACCTTGTGGCCCCGGTTCCACCAACTGAGCCACTGCTGACACATAAGACTATTATAATCTGTCGCACTGGTGCCAGAGGTACCGCATCCCAACTGTTATAATCCTAAATATCTCAACCAGATCATCTTATAGCACAACTGCCAATGCTGTGTATAAACTTGGATGCCCTTCACACATGCGCATGCATGCACACGCACACATCACATGCACATCTCACACCTCACACGCAAACATGCATGCACACCTCACATGCACACATGCACGCAAACCTCGCATGCACACCTCACATGCACACATGCACGCAAACCTCGCATGCACACTTCACATGCACACACACATGCACACCTTGCATGCAAACCTCGCGTGCACATCTCACAGGCATACCTAACATGCACACCCGCACGTACACCTCGCACACACTTACTTACAGCTATAATTTCCCCTCGCTAAAGTTAGTAAGAAAATTACGATTATAAATTCATGGGCCAGAATTTTCCAGCTGTTCACAATCTGCCGCCGCTACAATCGAGGACGGAGAATTTGGCGCTCAGCCAAATCTCCGTTCACTGCAGCGGGACCGGAAAATCCCACTGGCATGAACGGCTGGAAAATTCCGTCCATGGTTTTCCTCGACGGGCGGCACGGTAGCACAGTGGTTAGCACTGCTGCTTCACAGCTCCAGGGACCTGGGTTCGATTCCCGGCTTGGGTCACTGTCTGTGTGGAGTTTGCACATTCTCCTCGTGTCTGCGTGGGTTTCCTCCAGGTGCTCCGGTTTCCTCCCACAGTCCAAAGATGTGCGGGTTAGGTTGATTGGCCAGGTTAAAAAATTGCCCCTTAGAGTCCTGGGATGTGTAGGTTAGAGGGATTAGCGGGTAAAATATGTGGGGGTAGGGCCTGGGTGGGATTGTGGTCGGTGCAGACTCGATGGGCCGAATGGCCTCCTTCTGCACTGTAGGGTTTCTATGATTCTATGATTGCCATCCCTTTTTATCCTAGCATTAAAAATTGAAGCCAAGTTAGATACCACTGACCACTGAATGGAATTGTATGACATGACTCAAATTGTGATTTGATCAGCGCTTTCTAAATGCAATCATTTTTAAAAAACAAATACATTGGGTTGAATTTTAAGGATGGATGGATTGGGCGCTCGCCATCCTGAGAGTCGGCATGTAACGCACTACTGCCAACTCTCGGAAAGCCACTGCCGTTTAACACTCACTCGAGCGTCGATTGGCAGTAGGCGGGATTTCCATCCACCCTTGGAAAGAAGTCCCACCCGTGAGAGCAGTCGGCCAACCAGGCTCAGGCATGGCGCTGCAGTGGCCAAACGCAGTACTGCAGTGCTCTTCCTGGAACTAAGTCCCAGGGCCATTGTAAAGGTAAGTCCCCAGGGGGTCCTGGGGTGGGAGGGTAGGGGATTCCCTGGCAGGTTTTCAGGGAATCCCCTAACCTACCAATTGTGGCTTCAATGTAAACCTATATAAATTGTGGGTCGGGGGAGGGAAGGACGGCTGGATCTCTCAGGTCCTAGAGGGGAGGGCGCCCCAAACCTACGGGGGCCTTTAGATTGAGGCAGCTCTTCTCTTCCTGCCTGAGGTGGAGAAAAGTTTATTCCTCTCTATCCCACTCTACTCGCACCCATTTCCTCCAGCCTAAACAATTGAGGCAGGGTGGGCAAAGACCTTTAGGTGGATGGGCATTTAAGGGCCTTAGTAGGTGAATGGGCAGGTCTCCAGCCCGAGACCCTGCCCACTCAACCATGCAGTTCCGTCTGGGTTTGGGGCGGGCGGGACCCCAGAGGTCCATTCAATTTTACACACTCCCCCCCCCCCGCCCCCCCCCCCCCCCCACCTCAGAACCCACCTTGTGGGGAGCTGAAAATTCTGCCCAATTGATGCTATTATTTGATAATATTCTTGACCTTTCCTTTTCAAGAAAATTAGCACTACATCTGGTCCCAGTAAACAGCATTTTGAGATCCTGATTGATAATGTCTCTGCCCGCAGTTTAGCAGTTGAAAACAGTTGAAAACAATCTTGTTATTCTGAGATTCTTGTTCAATAACTCGCTTTCTTGTCTCTGAAGAATTTCTGTCATCATCTCTGAGGCATGTCCTAATCCCCATAAGACAATATTCCCAGAACTTTGTATTAAAGAGGTTTATTGCATATTGTGTGTGAGATAACGCCACAGAATCTCTTCCCATTGACTATGAAAAATGACAATTGGTTCAACCTGTGTGCTACCCCTGTACTCGTCCCAAAAATTGTGCTTAACTCAAATTTGGAAATCTTCAAAAAATTGCTTTAATTTTCTCACAAATGCCAGTGCTGGGGAGTGGCGGCAAAAGCTCTGAATTCTTACAGAACGTGAATGGGAAATTAAATGTTCCCGTTGGATGCATGAGCCAAGGATGGGCCAATTAAGGGCCTTACATCATCTCCAAATATTTGATCACCTGCCAACAGTTCTTGTAAAAATATATTAGCGTTCCCACTTTTTCTTTCAATGGGCTGGGTCCCTCAGGCTGTGAGGATTGAGCATTTGGAAGCTGTTTTGTTTCTTAGCTAAATAGAACTCATTTTGTCAAGAGTTTTGAGTTTATACAAAAGGATAGGCTGCTGGGAGAAAGGTCAGTGAGCTGCAACGCCATTCATTATCGTTTGTATTGGACTGATGGCAAAATAGCACACACTCAACTCCCTGAAAAGCACTGAGAGGCGAGACAGTGTGCTATTGTAATTGTCTGGCTGCATTGGAGGGGTATGTTGTCAAACACCGTAGCACATAGAATCCCTACGGTGCAGAGGGAGGCCATTCGGCCCATCGCGTCTGCACCGACCACAATCCCACCCAGGCCCTATCCCCGTAACCCCACTTATTTACCCTGCTAGTCCCTCTGACACTAAGGGGCAATTCAGCATGGCCAATCAACCTAACCCACCCATCTTTGGAGCCTGCACACCTCTGCCCCTTCTGTGCCTCCATGTTACTCTTGTTGAACCTGGGGGCATATGGACAGCATCAGTCATGGATTTTCCACGTTTGCTGTTAACAGGAGGTGATACAAGTTGTACCTTATGGAATGTCTGCTCTCCCACCATTCTCCCTCCGCCCCCCCCCCCCCCCCAACCCAACCACCATTTTGGAGCCCACCCCAATGAATAGCCAGGCCTGATTGTCGCTGAGGGTTAGTGTTCAGCGGCAGTTACCCTTGCATGTGAGTCCAGTACTCTACCTCTAACACCACTGGGCCTTCCAGGAGGGCCTTTCTTTATTAGGAAGGCAGCCATAACCAGTCTGTGCTGTATTAATGGTGTTCAGTATCTCAAGACCGCCATGGTGAGGAACTGGCATAAAAACAGATAAATTCTGTCAATTAATCCTAATCTGATATGGTATGGCTCAAATATGTCCCAGTTTTGTCTGATGCGAGCTGGATAAATTATATGGCCATAAGCAATAGTGCAGCCATTTGAGAGAAGCCAGTGTCCATTTGTCTAGCATTCGAAGTACAAGGCACTAATGAATAGGGTACAACTGCAGGACAAGATGTGGACTGCACCTCACACATTTTATCGGCAACACCAGAGACACAGAAGAACACAAATAAATAAGACTCCAGTAAAATGCCAACAATTCCACAGGTAAACTGCACATTAACAAGGCAACACTCATGCTCTCAATTCCTTACTGGAACTATTTGCAGTTATGGCCTACTTTTTAAAGAATGCAATGTTTTAAATGTTTGATGAATGTGGAGGTGGATTGACTCGAACACAACAATAAGGCCCCAGAATTGTTCATTTATTGTCGCGATGTTTCTGTTCATGTCTTTTACAACCAATGACATTTTCACATGTAAGTTATCAAATTGAGATGTTTACATGATTTGTTGAGTTTGAAGTTATTATTTGATAACCAATGTTTCTGGCTGACAGGAGACCAATTAGCTAAGGTTTTAGTGTAATCTTTATGGTGCTGTTGAATAAAATTTGAAATACGATTTTATATCAGAGTAAAGTTTTTATTTCTCTGTCTGTTTATTCTATACACTGCGGGATCTTACCGACTTGCCACACCGGTCATTCGGCATGGCGAACCGATTGACCATAGAGGGGGGTGTGGCTATTGACAGGATGGGCTCCGAACATGAGGAGGGGTAATCGACTGGGGCAGTGATTGGGAGGGGGTGGGGGCAGGGTGTGATCGGCTGCTGCATTCATGGGGGTGGCGAGCGATTGGCCGGGGCAGCAATTGTGGGGGGGGGTTGGTGATCAGCCGTGGCAGCGATTGCGGGGAAGGGGGTTGGGGGGATGTGATCTGTCGGGGCAGCAATCGGGTGGGGGGATGATTGGCCGGGGCAACAATTGGAGGGGGTGTGATGCTCGGGGCAGCGATCGCGGGGGTAGAGGGCGATGTCTGTGGGTGGGTTTCGGGAGGGGTGACAGATTAAGAATCTACTGATGACCAGGAAGCCATTGTTGATTATCAGAAAAACCCATCTGGTTCGCTGATGTCCTTTAGGGAAGGAAATCTGCCGCCCTTACCCGGTCTGACCTACATGTGACTCCAGAGCCACAGCAATGTGGTTGACTCTCAACTGCTTCTGAACAAGGGCAAATAGGGATGTGCAATAAATGCTGACCAGCCAGTGATGCCCATGCCCCATGGATGAATTAAAAAGGAGAACACTTGGCAAGAGCAAGTCTGTCCCATTTTCTGTTCTGTTCTCTAATCCTGAAGGTGAGCGAGGTATTGAGTTTGCTTACTCTTACTATGTTAAATCCTGGAGAGGGATTAAAATCTGTTACTGTCTCAAATGAAATGTCACCTGTATTTAAATCAGACGTACCAAGGAAAGTGAACCTCTGCCCTAGATCAACCAAATAGGAATCTGCACAGCAAGAACCCATTTTGAGGGCAGTGTTAATATGGGAAAGAAACATAAAAGAGGGTCATCTAAGCTCTCACAGGTTCAGAAGTTGGGGTTCGAGTCAGAAACTTCAATGTGTTTTATGAGGCTCACCTGGATCATAAATTTTGCACCTAGAATTTGGCTAGGATAAGCATGATATGTTTCATTGCAGGTATGATTCAAATGACCCACTCGGGAGCTTTTATCAAACAAAGTTATTTATTAATATAGTTAACTTGTATGGAAAGAAATTTTTTTATCAATTACAAACAAAAACAAAATAACCACAATACATAACCCTTAACAAATATGTCTAAGATGTTCCATTCAAACAAAAACTTCCTTTAGAAAAACCTCTTCCACAGGTTTAACACAGCAAAGACTAGTGCTCACGTGACGCTGGAACTGAGTCCTTTGGTTGAATGCTGCAGTTCTCTTGAAACACTCAGAACAGTTTGAAATCAGAACAGCTTCCCAGAACACCAGGGAGAGACTCTGGTCAAGATCTTTCGCTACCACTTAGCTATGACTGTAACACTACATTCTGCACTCTCTCCTTTCCTTCTCTATGAACGGTATGCTTTGTCTGTGTAGCGCACAAGAAACAATACTTTTCACGGTATGTTAATACACGTGACAACAATAAATCAAATCAAAAAACTAACAGCGGATTTTCTACTCCAGGAAGGCTTTCAGCTAGCCAGCGGAAGTTCTCAAACCCAGGGAGAGAGAGGGACTGCTTTCAGTCTGATGTTCACTCCCTCCTAAACTAAAACCCGTAGCTCAGGATTAAAAATGAAAGAGCTTCTGTCATCTGCCCTGCAAACCTTCTTCCTCCGAACAATGTAGGCTCATAAAACTAATTCCCAAAGTAAAAATAAACAAGCCCCATTTAAACCACTGAAGGAGCAATAAATGGACTCCTCGTAAACAGCTCGGCAACAATGATATCAAATAAGGCAGTGAGCTGCAGAGAGCATGATTTTAAACAAATCTCTTAAAGGTACAGTAACGTCACAAGACATTCTCACTAAAGTGTAATCATTTCAGGAAACTCTCCATTCCTTTTTGGCTCCAAAGGTTACAAGAATAACGATGTCCCTCATTGGAATAATCATGTAATTGGACGATTAATCCAGAAACTCGGCTAGTGTTCTGGGGACCACGGTAGATGTTGGAATTTGAATTGAATTTAAAAATCTAGAATTAAGAATCTACTGATAACCATGAAACGATTGTCGGAAAAGCCCACCTGGTTCACTAATATCCTTTGTCCTCACTGTCCACGGGGATGGTGCCAGAGGACTGGAGAGTGGCGAATGTTGTTCCTCTGTTTAAGAAAGGGAATAGAAATGACCCTGGTAATTATAGACCGGTAGTCTTACTTCGGTGGTTGGTAAAATGATGGAAAAGGTCCTTAGGGATGGGATTTACGACCATTTAGAAAGATGCGGATTAATCCGGGATAGTCAGCACGGATTCGTGAAGGGCAAGTCGTGCATCACAAATTTGATTGAATTTTTTGAGGAGGTAACTAAGTGTGTTGATGAAGGTAGGGCAGTTGATGTCATATACATGGATTTTAGTAAGGCGTTTGATAAGGTCCCCCATGGTCGGCTTATGATGAAAGTGAGGAGGTGTGGGATAGAGGGAAAGTTGGCCGATTGGATAGGTAACTGGCTGTCTGATCGAAGACAGAGGGTGGTGGTGGATGGAAAATTTTCGGACTGGAGGCAGGTTGCTAGCGGAGTGCCACAGGGATCAGTGCTTGGTCCTCTGCTCTTTGTGATTTTTATTAATGACTTAGAGGAGGGGGCTGAAGGGTGGATCAGTAAATTTGCTGATGACACCAAGATGAGGTGGAGGGCTGTTGTAGGCTGCAAAGAGACATAGATAGGATGCAAAGCTGGGCTGAAAAATGGCAAATGGAGTTTAACCCTGATAAATGTGAGGTGATTCATTTTGGTAGGACTAATTTAAATGTGGATTACAGGGTCAAAGGTAGGGTTCTGAAGACTGTGGAGGAACAGAGAGATCTTGGGGTCCATATCCACAGATCTCTAAAGGTTGCCACTCAAGTGGATAGAGCTGTGAAGAAGGCCTATAGTGTGTTAGCTTTTATTAACAGGGGGTTGGAGTTTAAGAGCCGTGGGGTTATGCTGCAACTGTACAGGACCTTGGTGAGACCACATTTGGAATATTGTGTGCAGTTCTGGTCACCTCACTATAAGAAGGATGTGGAAGCACTGGAAAGAGTGCAGAGGAGATTTACCAGGATGCTGCCTGGTTTGGAGGGTAGGTCTTATGAGGAAAGGTTGAGGGAGCTAGGGCTGTTCTCTCTGGAGCGGAGGAGGCTGAGGGGTGACTTAATAGAGGTTTATAAAATGATGAAGGGGATAGATAGAGTGAACGTTCAAAGACTATTTCCTCGGGTGGATGGAGCTATTACAAGGGGGCATAACTATAGGGTTCGTGGTGGGAGATATAGGAAGGATATCAGAGGTAGGTTCTTTACGCAGAGAGTTGTTGGGGTGTGGAATGGACTGCCTGCAGTGATAGTGGAGTCAGACACTTTAGGAACAATTAAGCGGTTATTGGATAGGCACATGGAGCACACCAGGATGATAGGGATTGGGATAGCTTGATCTTGGTTTCAGATAAAGCTCGGCACAACATCGTGGGCCGAAGGGCCTGTTCCTTTCTGTACTGTTCTATGTTCTATGTAAGATCTTAATGGCAGCAGATAAACGTAACTCAGAAAAATAAAGCCTATCCAGAACTAGAGATTGTGTTCTGCAAACCAATTTCATTGCCACCCTCACCAATCTGTCCAAGGAGCCTTCACCAACAGTGACAATTGGAATTATACACTTACCAGTCTCCCACACTGAACCAAATATAACTGTTGAGCTTCAGTTTAACCTAAGTGTGAGTTGACAGGGTTCCTTTTTTTCTTAAAGAAGACAAGACAAAGAACAAAGAAAATTACAGCACAGGAACAGGCCCTTCGGCCCTCCAAACCTGCACCGACCATGCTGCCCGACTGAACTAAAACCCCTACATTTCCGGGGACCATATCCCTCTATTCCCATCCTATTCATGTATTTGTCAAGACGCCCCTTAAAAGTTACTATCATATCTGCTTCCACTACCTCCCCCGGCAGCGAGTTCCAGGCACTCACCACCCTCTATGTAAAAAACTTGCCTCGTTCTGGTTTAAATCACTTCGTCTCAGATGATGAGCTAAGTGCCATGAATTTTGTAATCCCTGTGGTCAAGGAAGGACCTGATTTTGGCAATGGCCGTTCATAACGTTATAATGTAATTATAGAATCATAGAATCTACAGTGCAGGAGGAGCCCATCGAGCCTGCATTGAACACAATCCCACCCAGGCCCCAACCCTGTAACCCCACGTATTTACCCTAGCTAGTCCCCCTGACCTAAAGGGGCAATTGAGCATGGCCAATCAACCTAACCCGCACATCTTTGGACTGTGGGAGGAAACCGGAGCACCCAAAGGAAACATCACGCAGACACGGGGAGGATGCGCAAACTCCACACAGACAGTCACCCAAGCCGGGAATTGAACCCGGGTCCCTGAAGAACAATCAGAAAAATATCTAACTTTAGAGTTCTTTGTTTTGAGGACAAACATGTATGTATGAGTCAGGTTGGATGTCAGAATGTACTTGCTTTCACAAAGACTCATTGTCCCTTCCAAGGGAAACAAAATACTGAGATACTGATTATGAAATTACCTGAATCATTAAAAAGGGAATTAAACAAGTCCCTGAGGGAGAAGACTGCAAAAGCTCGTGTTATTTAGTGGAGCGTCACGGTGACACAGTGGTTAGCACTGCTGACTCCCAGTGCCAGGGACCCAGGTTTGATTCCTGGCTTGGGTCACTGTGTGGAGTTTGCATGTTCTCCTCGTGTCTGCGTGGGTTTCCTCCCAGTGCTCCGGTTTCCTCTCACAGTCCGAAAGAAGTGCTAGTTAGGTGCATTGGCCGTGCTAAATTCTCCCTCAGTGTACCCAAACAGGCGCCGGAGTGTGGCGACTAGGGGATTTTCACAGTAACTTCATTGCAGTAAGCCTAGTGTGACTCGAAGAAATAAATTAAACTATTTACTTTAGATGAGTGGGATATGATTTACATACATACACAATGGTGAATGGATTTAATTTGTTCCAGTTAGATAGGTTATTTAAGATGGATAGAGGTTAGATGTCATGCTAATAAAATATGTATGTATGAATCAGGTTAGATGTCAGAATGTACTTCCTTTTACAAAGACTCAATGTCCCCCCTGAGGGAAAAAATGGTGAGACACTGATTATAAAATTACCTGAATCATTTAAAAGGGAATTTAACAAGGCCGCGAGGTAGAAGTACTTTTCGGTTATAGAGTTACATGAAGCCCTTGCAAACAGCCCTCAGCTTCAACCTCCATTTTCTCTTTAAATTCCTTAAACAAATCTGTGCCCACCTTTCTCTGAAGTCCACATTGGATTCCTTCCAATCAGTGTTCCATCATTGATTTAAAATGGCCCTCATCAAAATCACAACTAACTTCCCATATGACTGTGATCATTGTAAACTATCCCGTCTCTCACCTCCCTCTACATTTGGTACAATTGACCATAACATATTCCTCCAATTATTAAATTCTTTACTACTGAGGGATATATTTCGGAAATCACTGCACAGACAGGCGTCAGGGAACACAGATATCGCAGTCTTACTTGCTCCACACTCCGAACGACAACTGCCCTCTCAGAGTGGTTCCTGGGCTGATCAATTCACAACCAGGATTACCTGACCTGTTCCCTTAAAGGGGATACACTCCAACATACATAACACCAGTGCCTCTCCTCCATTGTCCAGGCGAGTGGGAGTGTCACCTTAAAGTTTATTTATTAGTCACAACTAGGCTTACATTAACAACGTAATGAAGTTTCTGTGAAAATCCCCAAGTCGCCACACTCCGGCGCCTGTTTGGGTACACTGAGGAAGAATTTAGCACGGCCAATGCACCTAACCAGCACATCTTTCGGACTGTGGGAGAAACCCGGAGCACTGGGAGGAAACCCACGTGGACGCGGGGAGAACGTGTAGACTCTGCACCGACAGTGGCCCAAGCCAGGAATCGAACCCGGATCCCTGGTGCTGTGAGGCAGCATTGCTAACCACTGTGCCATCGTGCCACCCTTATAGTGGTTTCTCTTCCCATTCCCACACCATTGTGTCTGAGGACCTTTCAAGGACCTTCAAGGACCTTTCCTTGGCTGCTTCCTCTTTTTCTTTACCATAGCGCCTTTGGTGACACCATCTGAAAATGTTTTGGCCTGACACGGAGACAATGTGCAAATTCCACACAGACAGTGACCCCAAGCCAGGAATCGAACCCGTGTCCCTGACGCTGTGAGGCAGCAGGGCTAGCCACTGTGCCGCCATGCCACTCATAGAGTGTGGTAGCAGCCTCATTGATAGACTTTGCCCTGAAATCAATGCAATAAGAGAACGTTTGCTCGCCTACTGATTCCGCACTAAAGATGGTTGGAAAAATGAGGACAGGTACGTCAGGGGTAAGTGAATTTGTAAAGATGTGATCCCTGATACTTACTGCTGAACAAATACTGGGGACCTGAAAGAATTGTTTTACAAGTTTGGAGTCTCATTCATTCATTCATTCAGAAATTAATAAATGTTGGATTTTTTTTAACTTTGTGGGTGCGATCTTACCGACCATTCACACCTTGCCGCTGCTGTAAGCAAAGATGGAGAATCTGGCACTCAGTCCAATCTCTGTTCACTGCAGCGGGACCAGAAGATCCCGCCAACATGAATGGCCAGAAAATCCCACCCTTTTATCTCTCTCTCTCAATCTCATTCATCTTTCCCAATCTTTATTTTGCTTTCTATGTATGATTTAAATCTCATTTATATTTCCTGTTTTATCTCCCTGGCTTACACACTGCATGCCACAATCTTCAACCTGATTGGGTGTTGAGCTACACTATTAAAGGTTTATTTCATTTATTAGTCACAAGTAGGCTTATATTAACACTGCAATGAAGTTACTCTGAAAATCCCCTAGTCGCCACACTCCGGCGCCTGAGGGAGAATTTAGCACGGCCAATGCACCTAACCTGCACGTCTTTCAGACTGTGGGAAGAAACCGGAGCACCCGGAGGAAACCCACACAGACAGGGGGAGAAGGTGCAAACTCCACACAGACAACGACCCAAGCCAGGAATTGAACTCGGGCGCTGTGAGGCAGCAGTGCTAACCATTGTGCCATTGTGCCGCCCCTATTCCAAGACCAGATGCCAGAGACTCTCCTTTGGAGGGCACAAGTCTCCATTCTAAAGGTTTATGGGGAGCTGTCATCAAGTTGAGTGCTGACCACTATTACCTTACCACTGACAGCCTCGCAATCGGAAAGCAACTTGGCAGCATCTTTCTTGAATTGTCTAGCATTTTCTTCTCCCAGAAGACAGCATGGTTGAGGAAAGATATACAAAGTGGCCATTGTCTGTAAAGGCTGGTCATTTGTCAGTTCATACGTTCATGCTTAGTTGCTGGAGTAGCACGGTGGCTAGCCTCACAGTGCCAGGGATCTGGGTTCAATTCCAGTCTTGGTGACTGTGCGGAGTTTGCACATTTTCCTTGCATGGGTTTCCTCCGAGTGCTCCGTTTTCCTCCCACACTCCGAAGATGTGCAGCTTAGGTGGATTGGCCACAGTAAATGTGTGTGTGTGTGTGTGTGTGTGTGTGTGTGGAGGGGTGTGTGTGGGTGTGTGTGTGTGGGTGTGTGTGGGTGTTTGTGTGTATGGGTGTGGGTGTGTGTGTGAGTGTGGGTGTGTGAGTGTGTGTGTATGTGTATGTGTATGTGTGGGTGTGTGTGTGAGTGTGGGTGTGTGTGTGAGTGTGGGTGTGTGTGTGAGTGTGGGTGTGTGTGTGAGTGTGGGTGTGTGTGTGAGTGTGGGTGTGTGTGTGAGTGTGGGTGTGTGTGTGAGTGTGGCCATGCCTGTTGTGGTGCAATGCCCCTCAAGCTGAAAGTCCCTGGCGACAGACTGGTGATTTGTTCCAAGAATAATTAGCTAATAATTACAGTGGGTGGCTGCAGGCAGATTCACCAGAATGATGTTGGGGCTACAAGTTTTGAGAAGCTGGTTTAGATTTATTAGGATGCTACCGAGACTTGATGGTTTGAGTTATAAGGAGAGGCTGGATAGACTGGGACTTTTTTCCCTGGAGCCTAGGAGGCTGAGGGGTGATTTTATAGAGGTCTATAAAATAATGGGGGACATAGATAATGCAGGTAGTCAACATCTTTTCCCAAAGATAGGGGGGTCTAAAACTAGAGGGCATAGGTTTAAGGTGAGAGGGAAGAGATACAAAAGGGTCTAGAGGGGCAATGTTTTCACTCAGAGGGTGTTGAGTGTCTGGAACAAGCTGCCAGAGGCAGTAGTAGAGGCGGGTACAATTTTGTCTTTTAAAAAGCATTTAGACAGTTACATGGGTAAGAGGGGTACAGGGGAATATGGGCCAAATGCGATCGGGTTAATGGTTAAAAAAAAGGGTGGCGTGGACAAGTTGAGCCAAAGGTCCTGTTTCCATGCTGTAAACCTCTATGACTCTATGGTTACATGGACTAGGATTTTCATACAATCACAACATCAAAAAAAACAGGAGGCCATTCAGCCCATCGGGTTATGCCAGCTCTCTGCGGAACCATCCAGTCAGTCCTCTGCTCTCTTGTATCTCTGCAGGCTGATTTCCTCTATGCCCATGCATGTTTCTTTCAGAATCATTCATTGCCTCCACCACCATAGGTATCGAACTCCAGGCCACTGTCATCCACAATGTAAAAACATTCTTTGTCACAAAAATAAACTACAAAGAGTCGTGAATGAAGCTCAGTCCATCATGCGAACCAGCTTCCCATCCATTGACTCTGTCTACAATTCCCGCTGCCTCGGCAAAGCAGCCAGCATAATTAATGATCCCACACACCTTAGACATTCTCTCTTCCACCTATTGCCGTAGGGGAAAAGATACAAAAGTCTGAGGTCACATACCAACCGACTCAAGAACAACTTCTTCCCTGCTGCCATCAGACTGCAATAGCTTCTTGGCCTTTTGGCTAAAATTTACTGTGGCCAATCCACCCAACCTGCACATCTTCAGTGTGTGGGAGGAAACAGGAGCACCCGGAGGAAACCCACGCAAGAAAAATGTGCAAACTCCACACAGTCACCCAAGACTGGAATTGAACCCGGGTCCCTGGCTAACACAGTAAGAAGTTTAACAACACCAGGTTAAAGTCCAACAGGTTTATTTGGTAGCAAAAGCCACACAAAGTTGGACTTTAACCTGGTGTTGTTAAACTTCTTACTGTGTTTACCCCAGTCCAACGCTGGCATCTCCACGTTGTGAGGCTAACCACTGTGCTACCTCACATTACGTTGATCTTTCTCTACACCCTAGCAATGACTGGAACACTACATTCTGCACCCTCTCCTTTCCTTCTCTATGAACAGTATGCTTTGTCTATATAGCGCACAAGAAACAATACTTTTCATTGTATACAAATACATGTGACAATAATAAATCAAGTCAAATCAAATTGCTCACTTGCCCAAAACCTTAAGCCTGTGCCACCTCGCACTTGCAGAATAAGTCATTGGAAACCGGTGTAGCAGATAAGAAACAATTTTCTCAAAACAAGGAGACAAAAACCTTAGATTTAAAATGAGGCCATCCGGGGATGATAGCAACAGGCTTTTGTTTACACAAATGCTACCCCCCCTCAAAAAAAACTGCTGAGAAAAACTCAAAACTGAAGTTTTTGTTATTTAACAATATCAAGAAATATGGAGCAGGGCAGAGAAATGGAATGAAGACACTTTCTAGACATGAACAAAGTTGCATTGGAACAGGCTTGAAGGGTTGAATGGCCAGCTCCAGCTCCAGTTCCTGTTCCTACTCACTGTTCATTCTTTGCAATCACACCAAGATTGCAAGCCCATATGTAGAACCCAAGTCCAATTCACTCCATGGTGCAGCATATCACCGAGTCAATATATACCCAATACGTACAAAGTCCAAGTGCAGGCAGTTAAACAGGCCATCATATCAATTACCTTTTCATCTAAAGTGCCCAACGAAGAAAGAATGCCTTCAGTGCTTTCAAACCCACCTCCAAAATGTCCAATCCCGTGTTGAATTTCCAGGCAGGGCGGGGAAAGATCAACCACTCACCATCAGACCATTCAACATTTCTTTATTGGCATGATGGTATTGTCACTGGAATAGCTTCTTGGCCAAGATCAAACATGAGATCAAGCCCAGATCAAGTGCAATGCCTTTTTTAAAAATTCATTCCTCGGACATAGGCGTCGCTGACTGGCCAGCATTTATTGTCCATCCCTAGTTGCCCTTGAGAAGGTGGTGGTGAGCTGCCTTCTTGAATCGCTGCAGTCCATGTTCTGTGGGTTGACCCACAATGCCGTTAGGGACCCAGCGACTGCGAAGGAACGGTGATATATTTCCAAGTCAGACCAGTGAGTGGCTTGGAGGGGAACTTGTAGGTGGTGGTGCTCCCATGATTCTGCTGCCCTTGTCCTTCTAGATGGAAGTGGTCATGGGTTTGGAAGGTGCTGTCTAAGGATCTTTGGTGAATTGCTGCAGTGCATCTTGTAGATAGTATACGCTGCTGCTACTGAGCGTCAGTGGTGGAGGGAGCGGATGTTAGTGGATGTGGTCCAATCAAGTGGGCTGCTTTGTCCTGGATGGTGTCAAGCTTCTTGAGTGTTATTGGAAGTGCACTCATCCAGGCAAGTGGAGAGAATTCCATCACACTCCTGACTTGTGCCAGGTGGACAGGCTTTGGGGAGTCAGGAGGTGAGTTACTTGCCGCAGTATTCCTAGCCTCTGTCCTACTCTTGTAGCCATTGTGTTTATGTGGTGAGTCCAGTTGAGTTTCTGGTCAATGGTAACCCCAAGGATGTTGACAGTGGGGGATTCAGCGATGGTTACACCATTGAATGTCAATGGGCTGGTTAGAATGTTTCTTATTGGTGATGGTCATTGCTTGGCATTTGCGTTGCGTGAATGTTACTTGCCACTTGTCAGCCCAAGCCTGGGTAGTGTCTAGATCTTGTTGCATTTGGATATTTTCTTGTCAGCTTGGATCTTGTATGTCTCTCCTGTGGGGCCCATGAACTGGATTTAATTTGAATCTGAATTTGGTTTTTGGAGCATGCAAGGAGATGGATTAAAGGCTTGCCCTGTCCACTCTTGCGCATTGGCTTTGTAACTTTAAGAATGCAGTAACATTAGCTTTCGGAGCGCTGCTCCTTCGTCAGATGGAGTGGAAATGATGGAGTGGAGATGGAGTGGAGTGGAATGTTTCCACTCCATCTGACGAAGGAGCAGCGCTCCGAAAGCTAATGGTATTTGCTACCAAATAAACCTGTTGGACTTTAACCTGGTGTTGTTAAAACTCTTACTGTGTTCACCCCAGTCCAAAGCCGGCATCTCTACATCATGACTTAGATGGATTAGCCATGGGAAATGTGTGGGGTTCATAGAATCCCTATAGTGCAGAAGGAGGCCATTCGGTCATCGAATCTACACCGACCACAATCTCATCCAGGCCTTATCCCCATAATCCCATGCATTTAACCTGGCTAGTCCCCTAATACTAAGGGGCAATTTAGCATGGCCAATCCACCTAACCCACACAGCTTTGAGTGTGGGAGAAAACGGGAGCACTCGGAGGAAACCCACGCAGATATGAGGAGAATGTGCAAACTCCACAGACAGTGTCCCAAGCCGGGAATCGAACCCGGGTCCCTGGTGCTGTGAGGCAGCAGTGCGAACCACTGTGCCACCGTGCAACCCCTAAGAGGGATTACTGGGATAGGGTGGGAGAGAGGGCCTGGGTAAGATGCTCTGTCAGAGAGTCGGTGCAGACTCAATGGGCTGAATGGCCTCTTCTGCACTGTAGGGATTGTATGATTCTATCTTCAAACAACCAGTGGTTGCATTTCAAAACAAATCTATTAACGTGCTTTTGGGTGTCCTTGATTGAGAGAAGGCGCTACTTAAATGCAAGTTCGTTATCTGTCTTAAAAATAGAATTGTGGACAAGGATGGCCCCTCCTTTGATTTAGCTTTAAATGCACACGGTTGAAACTTTAATTTGGACAAACGCATTTGGCTTGTCTGCACCCCATATACCCAGCTGTTTAATTTCACAAAGCGCCCTCGTGAAGCTCGAGAACGGATTGCGTTATCTCAGGTGTATTATCAGAACACAGATGGTGTCGTCTTTCATGACTGATTTGAATGACATTGAGTTGGAAACAATCCTGAGACAGTGAAAGAGAGTGTCAAACTCAAGCTTCAACACACCTGCAGTTGTTGTTGGAAACCGGTTTGGTGTAATTTGGGGCATCTGCTGTTTTTTTGTTAATTAAATCACAATTCAAGTTTAAATGTTTTCTTTTAGGTGGATTCTACTTGCAGCCAAGAGAAGAAGAATCTGGAAGGAGTATCCAAGGGTGCTGGCTAATATGAAGAATTACATGACTATCCAACACTGTAACTTCTGCCACCAAACAGGGGGATGGTTCCCCTCTCTGCCACACCATGCTTTCTTCCAGCCACTATGGTTGTCCCACCACTGGTGGCTGTGCCTTTAGTTGCCTAGGGCCTGAGCTCTGGAATTCGCTTCCTACATCTATCCCTGTCTCCACTTCATCTCCCTCCTTTGAGACACATGATAACACAGAACTTCCCTGAGGCGGCATGGTGGCACAGAGGTTCGCACCGCTGCCTCACAGCGCCAGGGACCTGGGTTCGATTCCTGGCTTGGGTCACTGTCTGTGTGGAGTTTGCACGTTCTCCCTGTGACTGTGTGGGTTTCCTCCGGGTGCTCAAGTTTCCTCCCACAGTCTGAAAGACGTGCTAGTTATGTGCATTGGCCATGCTAAATTCTCCCTCAGTGTACCCAAACAGGCACCGGAGTGTGACGATTAAGGGATTTTCACTGTAACTTCATTGCAGTGTTAATGTAAGCCTTACTTGTGACTAATAAATAAACTTTACTTTAACTGGAAAATTATTGATAAGAGAGACATGGGGGACAATCTTACCGGCCCTGGACTGCCGAACGTGAGGCTGATTTAAATGTTTAAATCTTTATTTAAATATTATTAGTGAGTCCCAAAGGCAATCACCTGGACTCACTTGTCTTATCGGCCTCATTGGCATCGATAATGTATGGTCCCCACCAACAGTGACCTGTTGGAATGGCCTCGCAGGTGGCCATCCAGTGTTCCAGGCACCTCCAACCTCCAGGTTGGAGGTGCCTGGAACCCTGGCACCTCCAACCTGGGATCCTGGCAGTGCCAGCCTTGCACCCAGGCACTGCCAGCCTGGGCACTGGTCAGTTCCAAGGGGTGGGGCTTCAGGGGAGGGGCTAGGCCAATATGAAGCAGAGTCAAAGTGGAGGTGGGGGTTGCTGCGCAGTCTACAATCAGGGATCAGCTGGGGCGGTGATCGACCAGAGCAGGGAGGTGGGATGGGGGGGTGGGGGGCAATCAGTCATAGTGAGGGGGGTGGGTGGTGCGGCAATTGGCCAGGGGTGAGAGGGATTGACCAGGGAAGCCAGTGATTGGGGTGGTGATATCTGAGGGGAGGGATGGGGGGACTGAAAGATCTTTGTTTTGTTGCACAGAACACTGAGAAATCTGTGTATGTGCAATAGCGCTCTCCAGAGTGAGCAGCCGGCTTTCTGGTGAGAATAGACTCCATCTACTTCCCCTCCTGGCGTGAATCACACTTTGCCTCTTCCTTTCTACGAAGTGGCATATGATTGTGTCTGAAGGCTTGCTGAAAAATGGTTGCGATTCTCCTCCCATTGTCATGCTCATTCAGTGCTTAGAATGTTTTTGGTAAGATCGCCCTTATGGGCCGGAATTTTCTGGCCGTTTATGCCCCGCCGCCACCGCAAGAATGGACAGAGAATTTGGCGTTCAGCCAAACCTCGGTTCACTGCAGCGGGACCGGAAAATCCCACTGGTGGGGACGGTCAGAAAATTCTGGCCTTGATGTCAAAGCTTTTCATCTTGCACTCATCGGGGAAAAGCAAAAATGTCAACTTTCACATGATGACAACAATTTATGCTAAAGGTGGAAAGGGTGCTGATTGGTTGGCAAGGCAACCCTGATTTGCTGGGATATTGCCATGGAGAAAGCAATGGGCGACTACAAGCTCTCCAAGCTTCTGGATAATTGAAAAATGATGTAAGACTTGAGTGTATTTCTTTTGTGAGCTCGACTGGTTATCTTAAATTTGTTGTTCGCATAGCTACAAATGCACTCAGGATTATTTAGCAAGTGCGCCCCAATCGTGGAATTACATCCAACAATAGACACTTGTTGTGGGTTTTGTTAGCGTGGGCTGGTTGAGCATAGTATGTAATCTGTCTATTGCAAACAACCAAAGGATCATGCTGTTTGATTTGTTGCTTTCTCAATGCAATACCTCAGCCAATCAAAGACTACTTGCCAACCTATCAGCATACTTTTCTCCTGTAGTATGAATTGCTGTGATTGTTTGAAATTTGGCATTCTTGCTTTTGTCCTGATGAGTACAAGGCAAAAAACTTTAGCAACGTCTCTCTTTTCGGCGATATTCAAGATAATTCTTAATACCTCCCACTTTGACCAAACTTTTAGTCAACTGACCCAATCATACATTAAGCTCCACCTTGAGCCTTGAACCAGTTTCAAAATGCATCCAGGCAGAGGGATCAGGGTGTCTATGTTCATGAATTGGAGAAAGTTAGTATGCAGGTGCAGCACGTAATTAAAAAGGGAAATGGGATGTTGACATTTATTGGAGTATAAAAGTAGAGAAGCATTGTTGCAATTGTATAGGGTGTTGGTGAGACCACATCTGGAGTATTGCGTCCAGTTTTGGTCTCCTTATTTGAGGAAGGATGCGGTGGCACTGGAGGCAGGTCAGAGGAAGTTCATCAGTTTAATTCTGGGGCTGAAGGGGTTGACATATGAGGAGACACTAAACAGTTTGGGCTTGTACTCGCTGGAGTTTAGAAGGATAAGAGGGGATCTGACTGAGGTATGTAAAATTTTAGAAGAGGTTGATAAAGTAAATGTAGACCAAGATTCTCCCAAAAAAATTCGAAGTGTTGAATTCACGTAAAAACTGGAGTAAATCCCTTTGGTTTCTTCAGCGTACATTATGCAGCTAATTTCCAGTGTGGCACTGACAGCGTCGGATCTCCGGCACTGGGAGACATGCTCAGGCCTGGATGCCCAGTGTGGATCATGCGAATCAGGCGCCGCTTGAATCTTCTGGCCTGCTGCGCTAAAAAATCAATGCAGCGGGATGGGAGAATCGCACCCCCTACTCCCCCCCGCCCCCCCCCCCCCCAATGTTTCCTCTTATGGAGCAATCTAGAACAAGAGGTCACAGGTATAGGTTGAGAGGCAGCAGATTTAAAACTGAGATGAGGAGGAACTCGCTGCCCCATAGTGCGGTGGAGTCTGAATCGTTGAATGGTTTCAAGAAGGACATAGATATATTTCTAAGGAAAAAAAGGATGAGGGGATGTGGGGAACAGGTGAGTAGGTGGATTGGGGACCAGGGAGAGATCAGCCATGATCTGATTGAATAGCGGAGCAGGCTCGAAGGGCTGAATTTGCCTAATTCTGCTCCTAATTCCTCTGTTGCCATTGCTGATTGTGCTAAGCCGTATGTGTATCAACAAATAGATGTATTAAAAGACATATGTGTAAGTTTTGATTTATTTTATTCTCAAATTATATACTTTTATAGAACAAAAACTGATTCATGTATGGCAATGTATAAATAACTGTCTAATTTACTGAGTACTTACAAAACAACCACCAGACCAATATAATAGTTTACAAAGAAAATGCAAGCTTAACCTTCCAGGATGTGTTGCATGAATTGACTTTACCACTTTCCATATATCCAACACAATTTAGTTCAGTTCAGTTCGTTCTTTCCACGTCATATGAAAGTTAGCTAATCCCTCTTTTAAGGGTTGCAAATATTCTGCAAATTACCCATGCATTCAACAACACCCATAAGCCAGACCAATATTCTTCGAGGCGGCAGGGTGGCACAGTGGTTAGCACTGCTGCCTCACAGTGCCAGGGAAACTGGTCCGAATCCTGCCTTGGGTCACTGTCTGTGCGGAGTCTGCATGTTCTCCCCGTCTCTGCGTGGGTTTCTTCCGGGTGCTCCGGTTTCCTCCCACAGTCCGAAAGACGTGCTGGTTAGGTGCATTGGACATGCTAAGTTCTCCCTCAGTGTGCCCGAACAGGTGCCGGAGTGTGTGGCGACTAGGGGATTTTCACAGTAACTTCATTGCAGTGTTAATGTAAGCCTACTTGTGATGAATAAATAAACTTAACAACTTCAACTTCAGGAGGGAGAAAGTTTTGTGCGCTCCTATAATAATGCAGTGCATTCTCCTGTTGAGAAAAGTGACCAAAACTGGTTTTGATTTATTACAAAGCTCTGTGGGTAATTTTTTAAAAATATACAATTTAATGGAGTGATATACTATTGAAAAGTGACAGGATGTGTCTATCAAGATATTGAATTTTTTTTCATCTGGAAGTACAGGTAAATTTGGAAATCAGACACTCCCAGCATAGAGATATATTCAATGGGATCGCTGACCAGGGAACTGGTGCTATACTGTTGGATCCCAATCTTCCACCCATGTTCTCTCCATTAGTTCAGCTTCCTTCTAGTTGCACTATATTTATCTTATTTATGGTTTAGGTGGATTGGCCATGCTAAATTGTCCCTTAGTGCCCCAAGATGTGTAGATTTGGTGGACTGGCCATGGTAAATGTGTGAGGTTATGGGGACAGGGCGGGGGAGGCAGAGTCAGTGCAGACCCGATGGGTCGAATGGCCTCTTATGCACTGTAGGGATTCTATGATCTTCCATTTTAATATTGCTTTTGATTTGGGTGTAAGAAACTCCACTACAGCCTATTCCATTGGTTACTCCTAATTCACAAGTGTTGAAACTATGTCACTTATGTATAAGAATCACATATTTGGGGGAAACAGGACTTTTATATCCATCATCTCCAATGCGTATAATAATTGGCAGAATATAAGACATTGCTTCTTATACAAATAAATATAATTTCTGTCAAATAAATAGTTGAAAAATAGACAGGGTATAACTTTTTTAATGCAAATTTCTTTGCGCAATTTGAGTTCAATATTTTCAGTAGATTTTTAACTAATTAAGTTGTTACTTCTTAAGTAGAGTGCCTTTGTAATTCTCAATTTCATTGGTGACCCTATTAAAGGTCTTCTTTTACATAGAGTCCCTAAATACTACAAAGTGATACACCAGAAGTGGAGTTTCTTTTGACAACCATTTAGTGCACTTGCACAGCAACTATGGAGCTCTACAGCTCCGGAGAGCCCTGTTTGAGATTAAATCCCAGCTACTTTTTCCACGAATGTCCAAAGATGTGCGGGTTAGGTGGATTGGCCATGCTAAATTGCCCCTTAGTGTCCCAAGATGTGCAGTTTTTGGGGATTAGCGGTGTAAATGCATGGGGTTAGGGGGGTTAGAGCCAGGGTGGGATTGTTATCGGTGCAAGCTCGATGGACCAAATAGCCTCTTTCTGCACTGTAGGGTTTCTATGATTCTAGGGAGTCTCACCTTCCTTAAAGAGAGATAGCGAGTTGTTTCTTCCTTGCGTCTACGTGCATCTCGAGGCATGTTGCCACAAGGAACAACACTAACAATATGTGCAGGGACAGGCACTTTCCTAATCAAGGTCAACAGTGTGACCAGGGAGGGTGTTAGCTTTGGGGAGTAAAGGACAAGGGGGCAAAGGTTTTTTGAAAACCTCCCAGACATCAGATATTCCTGTTCTCAAACTGTAACTTCCATATTCCGATATCAGACTGCGTTAACGGTACAAACCGGTACTTTTCAGCACTGCATTATTCAGCCATTGTTTATTTGAAAAACCATCCACCACATTGTGCTGATTACGATCAAAGAATGCTAATAAAATTCACATTGGAAATCCAGTTACCTGCAAAGCCTCTCTTTTGTAATAGGGAGTATCTTTTGAAGCAACGAGCTCCTCATTTTTTCTGTAATCTTTTCTCATCAGCCTGGGTTGACAGTTCTGAAGATTAGAGAAAAGGTCCACACCCTGTTTCCCCCACTAGTACTTTTAGTTCACTACGAGTAGTAAGAAGAAAAAGACCATCTGTGCTTTTCACCTCCAACTTTCCCTCTTTTCAGCTGGAATATGCTACATCCTCTGTTTCCAAGAATCATAGAATCCCTACAGTGCCATTCAGAGGCCATTCAGCCCATTGAGTCTGCACCGACTCTCTGAAAGGGCATCTTACCCAGGCCACCTTACCCCGCCCTATCCCTGTAATACCATACCTTTCCCATTACTAATCCAGGGGCAACTTATCATGGCCAATCCATCTATCCTGCACATCTTTGGACTGTGGGAGGAAACTGGAGCACCCAGAGGAAACCCATGCAGCCATGGGAAGAGTGTGCAAACTCCACACAGTCACCCAGGTCTGGAATTGAACCTGGGTCCCTGGCACCGTGAGACAGCAGTGCTAACGATGAACCACCATGCCGTCACATGACGTTTCTTAAGCTTCATCTCATAACTCACATCTTGCATCTTTTTGTCTCTTTGGCACTGAGTGCACTAAAAGTCATCGGCACTATACTGCCCCAGTAAGCCTGGTTTGCAAAACCCTCCCTGGTTAAATTAGAATCAGATCTCTGAACTGATAATAAACCAAATCACACATCTATATCAATTTTGATTTTATATTGCCTTCTTAAGAAACAGGTAAATGCCAATGATTAGAGAAAGCCCCAGTATTGGATTGTCCATCATATGTACTTATGAGGCAATCTATTTGGAATAAAAGATGCTGGAAAGTGATACTTTCATAAAAGACTCAAATGGAAAATTCTTTAAAAGATCATTAAAGGCTTGCAAAACTTTACATTATTATCTATCCCACTGACATCTTTAAGTAATTGGAAGATAAAGGAATCTTCTCAACCCACACAATGGAATCCTCTTAAGAGCCACTCTGCTAAGATCAAACCCTGTTTGGTGAGGCCCAAAGCTATTCTTTTGCTGCAACTTAATCATCAAGTCATATTTGAGGTCAAGAATTGGATTTTATTTTTTTAATCCATGCTCGTTTAATGTTAATTGCTATTCTGCTCATCTGCTCGCTTGCAAAGTCTATTTAATGTCTGTAGATGTCTCTAGCTTGCATGTTTTCAGAGCCGACTATCAGCCGGAATTCTCTGACCTTGCCTGCAGCTGGGATTCTCCAGTTCCGCTGCGGTGACCGGAGATTTGGCTGAGTGCCAAATTCCCTGTTCTCGCAGGCAGCGGTGCGTGTGTGCGAGACTGGAGAATTCCGGCCTGCGTGTTTACAAAACCATTAGAATGCCGAACGGCAGTAAATCAGTATTGCACCAACTTTTATCCCTCTTAAAACCTGCTCAAGATATTTCACCCTCTAATAAATCAAAATCGACTTGACGGGGGGCAAAATTCACAGAACAGTATCTTGTAAATCAAAATCTCTTGGCAAAAAACGGTTTCAATAAAGCTTTTGTTAAAACTAGAAGTCGGAACCATTATAATTCTTTATTTTACAAATGTGTTGAATGGATCTCCACTGCTTGATCTTACTGGCCACGGGCCTATTGAGAAAAGAAACATTCAACTTACTGAACTTATTGTTGATTTGAACGTTGATACAGCTTATCGGGCTAACAAAATGTGTGAATGTCACCCTTAACAGGGCAAATAAAGTGACATTACTTAGCAACATTTACATTACTTTTGTGATACAATACAATTCATGATTGGGCATCTTTAGTTATCACAATTGTTACAGATGGATTACAGTGTTGGCAGATTACATTTGTGATCTTTCTCATGCAAAAGGTATTACATCAAATTCTTACAGAGCGCGAATATCGTGGATTTTTGGGCCTTACTGCAGTGCTAAAGAGTAACTGATAAGTCTTCCTTGTAAATTAATATCATCATGAATAAATATCACAGAACCACACAAATCCAATGTTAAAAATTTCACTGATTCAGAATATAAAACACAGCACCTTTTGAAGATTGTGGGATCTTTACACCAGTGGGCCCAGTTAGAGCTTTCCATTTACCTAAGATTTCACCCTGGATAGAGGGAGCTGTGATTACTGTGTCTATACCATATCACCAAATGCTAATAATCAGAATTTGCTTTGTCACTTTTGAGAAATGTCATAGAATCATAGAATCTATGGTGCAGAAGGAGGCCATTTGGTCCATCGAGCCTGCACCGACAACAATCCCACCCAGGTCCTGTCCTATCCCCGTAACCCCACATATTTAATCCCCCTGACATTAAGGGGCAATTTATCATGGCCAATCAACCTAACCCGCACATCTTTGGACTGTGGGAGGAAACCAGAGCACCCGGAGGAAACCCACGCAGACACAGGGAGAACGGGCAAACTCCACACAGTGACCCGAGGCCGGTATTGAACCCGGGCGTTGTGAGGCAGCGGTGCTACCCACTGTTCCACTGTGCCACCCCCGAATGAGGAAAGATGTTAGATTCAAGTCCTTCAGTCATTAAAGGGTTTTGTGTATTAACTGGTAAATATTATCAACTGTATTCACTGGTAAATAGGCAACACTTTCTGGTCATTTATTTACTTGGGATTTTGGCCTATGAGAAGCACTTCTCCTCATCTCCCCCCCCCGACCCCCCCCAACCCTCCCCGACCCCCCCACCCCCCGAGTCAGTTCTCAGCCAGAACTCTCCGGTCCCGCAAGCAGCGCACCCCCATCTGCGGGTCTCCCACCAGCATGGGGTGACGTTAAATGAAAATTCCCACTGACAGCGGTGGAACCGGGAGAATCCCGCCACCAGCAAACAACACGCCACCTCCCTTGGCTGGGAGGCTGGAGAATCTCGGCTCACCTTTGGGATGCAGTTTATATGCTTATGATTACAGTAATAACTATACAGGTAGCAATAAATATAAAACGCCAGCAAAGCCTTTGCAATGTGCTAAGTAATTCCAGATCACCTGCACTAACTATAGTCATAGAGGCATTGATTCCATTTTCAGATGACTTTGGAAGGCATTGTACACATTATACAAGTGACATGCCTGTGATACTTAAAAATACTCTTTGTCGAGATCATGGTCTAAGTCAGCCCTTGTGTATTGTATTCCTACTGGCGCATGGGATCCAATTGGGATGCCTCTTAAAGTACGTCACTGAGTTCAATCAAGGTAAATTTATCCACTGGCAGCTGCAGAACAAGAGGGAATGTGAGATTTTATGTGGTCGCTCCACCCGCAGCAATAAGCATCCCTTGAATCTAACTAAATGTGTCAGATTTCTTCACCAGTCAACATCCGCGGGAAGAGTCACTTTGAAAACCACCATCAATAATAAGCGTCGTGAAGTGGAAGATAAAATTCTCCTGCTATGTACAAAACGTGGCAGAAGCATTTCATTTCTCAGGGACTTTGAGGGGCCTGATCTTCTGAATCTTCGTTTCAGTCACAATCAATGGCAAACTGTTGAAAAAGCCAACTGTGCAACGTCAGAACATGAATAGAAGGAATTCCAGGCTCCCGCTTCCAACTCACTGTTCGTTGATAAGTCGGTGCATATATAAATAAGAGCAGTTTGATTTCAACTGTGGGTCAGGTTAGAAGACTCTTTTTAACTCTGGATATAATCAGCCTCAAACAACCAGGGTGGAATTTCCCCCTTGTTCTAACAATCTTACAAAAAGAATTCTAAGTGCTGAAAGAGCAAGAAAACGGGAGAAAAACTGCGTCGTTTTTTTTCCAGCAAGCTGCAGGTCACCATCTTTCGGCACTTGATGCAACAAAGAGCCAGGATGAGATTCTTGCCAGAAAGGGGGGAAGTGGGGAGGGGGTGGTGGCAGATCCCGAGTTTGCCAGTAAAGCCAGCTGCAGAGCTCTTGGGGTGCCAGATCCAGATCCGTTTTTTGGGCAAGTTTTCACTTCCAATCTTATGGACTTAGACATTGAGAATATGGACTAGACTATTTTCTAACTGCTATAGGCAGTGGGCGGGGCTTAATTTGCCAAACAGCCTCCAGAGGGTGCTATTACGCATGCGCAGACCTCTGATTCTGCACATACACAATAGCAACAGCAGAGGTCTGGCAGACAGAGAGCGGGTTGTCAGGCCTCTGCTGTTGCAGGCAGTCTGAACACAGACCCCCCCCCCCCCCCCCTCCCACCGATCGCAAACCCCACACCGCCTGGAAATGCAGCCACTGCTGCCACCCCAACCGCCCAGATTGATGGGTGGGGCAAACCGGTAAGGTTCCCCCCCATGAGTTGCTTCTCTGCGGAACTCACCAGAATGGTTTGAGTCACAACCTTGTTCTTCTCTGTCTACTCATGTTTTGATGAAGACTACTCACTGGCAACTATCTTCAGCTCTAATGCAGTTTCTGCTTGAAATATTAACATGTCCTTACAGATACTGACTCACCAACTACATATTTCTAGCACTTAGCGGTTTCATTTCAGATTTTCTTTTTATCTTTCAGCCTTCCTATCCTATTTTAAAATCTGATACATTCCTCAGATGTGTGTCATTCCAATTAGTTATCTTAAATTCAAAGAAACTGCTTAAATATGCCTGAATATTTTGTAATACAAAGTCATCAAATGGTGAAATAGACCATCATTTTTAAAAATTCATTTGTGGGACATGGGCATCGCTGACTGGCCAGCATTTATTGCCCATCCCTAGTTGTCCTTGGAGGGCAGTTGAGAGTCAACCACATTGTTGTGGCTCTGCAGACACGTGTAGCCCAGATTGGGTTAGGACGACAGATTTCCTTCCCTAAAGGACAATAGTGAACCAGATGGGTTTTTCCGACAATCGACAATGGTTTCATGGTCATCAGCAGATTCTTAATTCCAGATTTCATTTCCTGAATTCAAATTCCACCATCTGCCTTGGCGGGATTCAAACCTGAGTTCCCAGAACATTAGTTGAGTTTCTATATTAATAGTTTAGCGATAATATCACTAGGCCGAGTAGTATTATTTAATGGAAGTCAAAGCTGCTTGTGGGTAAAACCTCTTCAAGGTAGAGAACCAGTTACCTGAACAAAAGCCTTAAACATGATCACAGATCATAGAATCCCTCCAGTGCAGAAGGAGGCCATTCGGCCCATCGAGTCTGCACCGACCACAATCCCACCCAGACCCTATTCCCGTAACCCCACTTATATATCCTGCTAATCCCCCTGATACTAGGGTTAATTTAGCATGGCCAATCCACCTCACCCACGCATCTTTGGAGTGTGGGAGGAAACCGGAGCATCCAGAGGAAACCTACGCAGATACAGGGAGGATGTGCAAACTCCACACAGACAGTGACCCTAGGCCATTTCACTAAATCATACAATTAAGTCATATAAAGCTTAGAATATATCAACTGAAGAAAATGTCTTCACTTATACCACAATGGGTGCAGCAGAAATGGCAGCCGCTTTTTCTTCAAGGTATTTCCCATGGCTAGATAAACTAGCTCTCAAACCAAGCAGCAAGGAGGCTGGAGACCAAAGACTAGCCGAAAAGTTTCAACAACGATTCTTCCCATGAAGATGGATTCTACTCCTGCTGCTATAAACATTGAAAGGTCTTCAAGTTTGACTAAGTTGAGAAGATCAGATCCACAGTGCTGGTGGTTGGGGGCCAGGGGGAGGGACGCAAATGGGGGAAAGCACAAAATGATCTGTAGTAAAAGCTGCTGAACTTGCTGCTGTTGTAGACAAAGACCTTTGGCAAACACGACATGTTTGACAGACATTTTCTTTTCATTCTGCCTCCCTGGTGCTTTACCTTTCTATTAAATATTCCATTTCCGTGGCCCCAAGTGTGAGACTAAAACCAAGCCTGACTCCACCAGCAAGCACAGATGTTAGATAATGGATGAGGGATATTACAGCATCAGCTTTCACTGATCAAGGTGAAAACACAAATAAAATACGCATCCAACCTTCAACTGCCTGTTACACACACTTTTCATACATTATATCCCAGAACAAAACCATCTCACATCCCTGGGCAGTTCCCTTAACCTCTGCAGACCACACGGTTTTGTGACGTTAATGCCCTTTCAATACTGATTTTAATCAACCATTCAGACTCTTAAAAACACGGCCGATTAGCCCAAAAGGTAAATGCTCCCGCTGCATCGCAGCATTATTTATATTTCCAGAGAGCCTCCTGTCCTTTAAACATACCCCAGCATTGTCTCTGTTACGGAGATCCACTACAATTTGAACAAGGCCACAATATTTTGAGACATTTCTAAAGATTTGGATAGACAGCATTAAAAAAATCTCTTTGAGCGGATTATGCGCTAACTATCAGGGAACCAGCATGTCCGGGAACTGAATAAAATTGTATTTTGCTTCACGTAGCAACCAATCTTTACATAAAAAGCTGTCAAAAGAACAGCAGAGGCCCTCATCTTCAAATTTGTGTGGTGTTTGCTATGATATAAGGCAAAGCAATGATTCGGGTTCTTAAATAATATGCACTATTATTCTTCAAACGGCTGCTGTGTGACTTTTACTTCACATGGCTTCAACTAAACAAGCAACAAGAAGCAAGTTATTAACATTGAGTCGTTGAACATACTGCATTCAAAACTGTTTCTTTCTTAATTCAATTTCCAGGTGATTGCTTTTCTTTAACACATCAACACTGCATTAAAAAGAAAACAAGCTTATCTTTGGGCAATGATACACTAATATATTTATGACTGCAGTTGCGGTGCACAGAACAAATGTCAAACAGCACGGGTCAGCACAGACAACAAACAACAAATTGACAGAACAGTTAAGCCGGCTTAGATCCTCACCAATTCTCACAGTCAATGAACGCTGCTTAATGCAGGAAGGACGTAAGAATTGGAAAAAAATCTCATGGCGGGATTTTCCAGTCGCGCTCACCCCAAAGACGGAAAATCCCACCCGAGGTCAACGGATCTTTGCACAGTCCGTGTCCCGCCTGCTAAGATTACTGTGGTGGGCGGGACTGGAAAACTCCATCCTTATGGTAGGATTTTCCGGCCCGCTTGCTCCAAAGCTGGAAAATCCTGCCCGAAGTCTACGGATCTTTGCACGGTCACGTCCCACCCGCTATGATTCCCATGGTGGGCGGGACAGGAAAATTCCACCCTTGTGGCGAGATTTTCTGGCCGCGCTCGCCCCAAAGTTGGAAAATCCCGCCCAAGGTCAGCAGACCTTTGCATGATCCGTGTCCCGCCCGCTACGATTCCTGTGGCGGGCGGGACGGGAAAATTCCGCCCTTATGGCGGTAAGCTACTACAGTTAGTCAGCCATTGAGCTCTGCACTGGATCTCTTTAGAGGAGGCCTATCGGCGTAAACAGGATTATGTTGCTCACTGTGTACCATATGCAATTCCCCTCTGAACTGTTTTGTTGTATACACTTCCTGCTTTGACCTCGATCTCCTTCTTAAGGGAGGAAAACACAGATATTATAGAAGCCTGTTAGTTGGCTCAATGGGTGCGATCTCATGATTCTCCGACCTCCCCTGCAGCTGGGGTTCTCCAGTCCCGCTGCAGTGAACGGAGATTTGGCTGAGCACCAAATTCTCTGTCTTTGCTGGCAGTGTTGGCGGGGCGTGAACAGCCAGAGATTTCCGGCCTATCTGTGGAGAATTACAATGAATATTAAATGCGTTGACACTGGGGAAAGTGTTGCTGTGTCATCCTCTCTTATCCCTATGCTTTGTCAATTGTGCAACCCAATTTACTTTTCCACCAATGTTAGAAGCCAGATAGAAGCAGGGACAGTGAATGCAATCACATTCATTAAGTCCCTCGGGAGGATAAATCTCTTTCGATGCTGAACCATGATGAAGCACCCATCTTTTTATTTCCCAGTGCGGCCAATGATGGGAGAAGTGCATGTTTGCATCATTTTAATACAGCAAAAGTGGTTAAAGACATAATGAAGTCACTACTCTTTGTACAAGACTAGGCATTATACACATAATTGGCAGAAATGGCACTCATCGCCGGTAGAGAAAGAAAATCAGTGAAAGAAATCTCAGCATTGGGCAACAATTGTAATCTACAGCTGGGACGTAGTAAACAAAAATACATAAACTCACCACAAGAATAAAACAGCACTTATTTAGCCAGAATACACAGTGCATACACTAAATGATGCACATGCATGTTGCCATTTTTAAAGATTTCCATTTCTGATAGATGATGAGTTCTTGAAACAAAACCATTTTATTTATAAAAGTAAAGAAAATAGCAGAGAACACCCTATGGATTTGCTAGCGCTGTATGTCACTGTGTCGGAACTGACTCACAGAAGGAGTACACTGGCTTTACAATGTACCACGGAAACCACATCATCCACTCGTTTTAGCCTGCGTCACGCCTTCGAAAGCTATAAAATATCAATTTTTTTGCCAAATACTGCCACAACTTTATACAGTGCAAATCATGAACTTAGAATTAGATGTATTAAATACTGTTTTATTACACCTCAGCGGAACCCATTTGCCAAAAGCAATGCAGCCACAAGCTGAAGAAATTTGTCCGAATATTAGCCTGGAGATTGTTTCGAAAGTTACTTGGTTTTCATGAATCATATACTCGAAAGAAAATTGCGGTTCAGAACTATCCCACAATCCAGCCAATGCCCTTGACATGACCTGCTGGTCTGCCGTAGGTCATGTTGAGGTCATTCCTTTTTCCCCTCCCCCTCCCTCAGTTTAAAGAGATGTCCTGGCATTTACGTGGAGGATATCTGCTCATGGAGACCTCAATGCTCGCTAACAATAGTAGTCCACGACCACGCGTAGCAACACTGATCAGGCGTGGCTTGACTTTTAGTTCACTGTAGTTCCCAAACATCGTTTAATATTTCCCATGTATTCTTCAATTGAACTCCAGAGCAAAACATTGAATGCTTCCACATGGTCTTGTCTCACTGGAGTTAAGAATGCGCATACTTTTATGTAGATTGTTATAAAAGCTACCATCATGTGCCACCAGAGTTCTGAGGGTGTGCAATGATGAGTTGAATTGGCCTGGCAGGAAGCACTGATACCTTGGAGTGCATGCTGGAGCAGAAGAGAGAATTAAGCAGTGCCATTGGTGAACTTTGAGAGCTTGTTCTCTAACTCAGTGATGCGCCGTTCCTGGGACTGGACAATCACCTTCAAGGATTTAATTTCATCCATTAATTCCTCCATGGTCACCCGCTGGAAGAGAGAAAAGGAAATGAATAACAGGCTCATACAAGTTAAATAGAAACCTGCTTGTGGAAGGTCACACTCGCGTAAGGAACAATGAACGCTCAAATCGAATGTCAACTGTAACAAGTCCTCAAAGACAGAGGCCCCTTCACCAAAATCCCTTTATGTACAAGTCTGACAACAGCATACAGAGTGCTTTCAGTTAGCAGCCTACATTAGGTGTCCCAGAGGAACTGCCACTTCTGGTTAAATACAAAGCAAAAGGTTCCCTGATTGGCCCATCAATTTGGCCCTTAATCAGGGATTTCTTTTGATACCAACCAAGTAAACGAACTCAAACTAACTTAGGGACAAATTAAAAGGGGCAGCTCCCCAAAAGGAAGGGGGAACAGCCCGAACCAAAAACAAAGTCGAAAGGAAACTTAAAACATCAAACCAAAAGGTGACTATCAGGGTCGATAATACACCCCAGCCCCTGCGGTGCCCAGTGGTCACGGAAGGCGTCAACCGCGCCCGTGGACACCGCATGCTCCCACTCTAGAGACATCTGGCCGCGAATGTAGCCGCGGTAGAGGGGCAGACAGTCGGGATGGACAGCCCCGTCGATTACCCGCTGCCTGGACCTATTGATGGCGCGTCTCGCCAGGCCCAGGAGCAGGTTCACGAGGAGGTCGGCATCCCGACCCGCCCCTCTCCACACCAGGAGCGTGAGACTGAAGTGCAAACAAAACATCAGTAAATGGTGTTGGCCCTTAATCAGGGAGTTTATATTCTAACAGGCCAACCTCAATTGCCTGATTAAAGTCATTACATCAACCTAGTTGTATAGTCAATGTTAGACATCAGAGCAGGGGTGGACTATGATCGTGAGATCATTTGGTCCTTTCAGACTAAATTTAATTATCTGAATCATCAAACTTAACATCCGAATGACTCTTTCTACACCTTTGCCTGGTCTCAAGGGCATTGGCTATGAGGAGAGGCTGAATAAACTAGGATTGTTTTCATTGGAAAGACGGAGGCTGAGGGGAGACCTGATAGAGGCCTACAAAATTATGAGGGGCATAGACAGGGTGGATGGTCAGAGGTTTTCCCCCCAGGGTGGAAGTGTCAATTACAAAGGGCACAGGTTCAAAGTGAGAGGAGGAAAGTTTAAGGGAGATGTGCAGGGGAAGTTTTTCACGCAGAGAGTGGTGGGTATCTGGAATGCGTTGCCAGAGGAGGTGGTGGAAGCAGGTACATTAGCAACATTTCAGTGGCATCTGGATGGATACATGAATAGGGAGGGAATAGAGGGATACGGACCGAGTAAGGCAGTAGGTGCTATTTTAAGTGTAGTTAGGGCATCAAGATTGGCAAGGGCTTGGAAGACCGAAAGGCCTGTTCCTCTGCTGTGCTGCTCTTTGTTCAGTCCAGCAATTCAAAATACCCTTGCAAGTCATTTGAGATCTCATGTTGGACCATCAGAATTTGATCTAATGTATGACTAGCAACGCCACATTCATTCTTAAAGTCAGATGTGGATTTTGTTTGGAGTAGTTGTGGGTGGAATCTTCCGCTCCTCCTGAAAGTGACACCTCCCCACTATGGGATCCTGGCGGCGGAAGGTGTGAACAATGGGAAACCCCTTGCATAGCGGCAGGACTGGAAAATCCCACCACTGGCCAATGGCGGGCTGACGCCACTGCTGCAAAACATGCCACCGGGGGGGTGGGAGATCCACCCACTAATTGTAAACTTGTTTGTCTTAGAAATTTTCAAGCACAGCAGGTTTAATGATTCCTATCGTAATTCCAGGAGAATTCCCAACCTGTACAATATCTAAATAAATGACAGCATAACCCAGGGATATAGAATCCCTACAGTGCAAAAGGAAGCCATTTGGCCCATCGAGTTTGCATCAACTCAGCCCCTCACCTAGGCCCACCTCTGTCCTATTCCTGTAACTCCATGTATTTACTCTGCTAATCCATCTAACCTACATAGCTCAGAACATAAGAACATAAGAACTAGGAGCAGGAGTAGGTCATCTGGCCCCTCGAGCCTGCTCCGCCCATTCAATAAGATCATGGCTGATCTTTTCGTGGACTCAGCTCCACTTACCCACCCGCTCACCATAACCCTTAATTCCTTTACTGTTCAAAAATGTATCAGATAAAGCTTGGCACAACATCGTGGGCCGAAGGGCCTGTTCTGTGCTGTACTGTTCTATGTTCTATGTATCTATCCTTGCCTTAAAAACATTCAATGAGGTAGCCTCAACTGCTTCACTGGGCAGGGAATTCCACAGATTCACAACCCTTTATGTGAAAAAGTTCCTCCTCAACTCAGTCCTAAATCTCCTTATTTTGAGGCCATGCCCCCTAGTTCTGGCTTGGGACACTAAGAGGCAATTGAGCATGGCCAATCCCACCTAACCTGCACATCTTTGGACTATGGGAGGAAACCGGAGCATCCGGAGGAAACCCACACAGGCACGGGGAGAACGTGCAAACTCCACACAGACAGTCCCCCAAGGCTGGAATTGAACACAGGTCCCCGGCACTGTGAGGCAGCAGTGCTAGCCACTGTGCCACCCTTGTGATCTGAACCGAATATCGTGATTTTCATCTGTCTATATACATAATTTTCCAAGTTGTCTCAAGATAGTCTGAAACATAATGAGGCAATGCCAGACTGAAACTTATATTTACTTTACAGAATGCACAATCAAAACAATTGGAAAATGGGGAAAATAATAAATTGCATGCATTATTCCTGTTGAACGATAAGTTTTTTTTGTCTGATCTTGCTTTCTACACAACTCCTACCTAACTTGCTGCATTTCAGCTTTCACCTCTGAACCTGCAGCTTTGACCTTAGTCTCTAATGAGCTAACTGAATACCCACTTGCTCAGGTTTCTCTCTCTGTGTTCCTCTTCACTGGGAGGGCTGTGACTCTGATGTTGTTACCCACCGCCCCCTGTCAAGGTCTGCCAACAATGTTTCTGACAATAAACCCGACACTTCTCCTCCCCGCTGGGGTACAAGCTTAAATTCTTAACTTGCAAAGTGAATGGAGCCTCCTTGGTCAACAGGCCGAGGCTGCGACAATTTTATTCATTCATGGGACATGGGTGTAGCTGGCTGGCCAGCATTTATTGCCCATCCCTAGTTGCCCAAGGGCAGTTGAGAGTCAACCGCATTGCTGTGGCTCTGGAGTCACATGTAGGCCAGACCAGGTAAAGACGGCAGATTTCCTTCCCTAAAGGACATTAGTGAATCAGATGGGCTTTTCCAACAATCGGCAATGGATTCATGGTCATCAGTAGATTCTTAATTCCAGATTTTTTTTATTGAATTCAAATTCCACCACCTGCCGTGGCGGGATTCGAACCCGGGTCCCTGGAACATTAACCTGGGTCCCTGGATAATATCGCTAGGCCATCGCCTCCAATTGATACTATCTGTATCCGTTTGAAATGCCTAATGTGTCAATGACTGGCTTGAATCAAACACTCAATAGCAGCGGCCTGAGGTGGATGGGGGTGGGAGGTGGGGGAATGGGCAGCGGAGGCGGGGGGTGGTTGGGGGGAGAGAGGGAGTGGCGGACGTGTAGGATGGACAGACATTTAACTATAAGTAGTTAAAAAGACAATGATGCATTAAGTACACATACGGAAAAATTTGATTCGCACGTAGAGTAACTCCGTCGAGGTCCAAGAGGTGGCTTGTTGTCCAGAATGTTCTTCTTGGTAAATTTAAGTTCTCTGTTTTTAGGTGGAATGTAGCCATCTCTCAGTGAGATGAGGATGGGATCAGCGTTCTTGCCTGACATCCACTCCTCAGCGTCTAGTGCTGCTTCGGGGCCTTGCGTGTCTGGGTACAGGTCGTCTTGGAAAAGATCTGACTACAAGATCCATAGGAAAAAGAAGATATATTTTCAGTTGCAGCGTCCACGAGAGATTCATAGAACCATAGAATCTTTACAGTGCAGAAGGAAGTCAGCTGGCCCATCGATTCTGAAAGAGCATCCCACCCGGCCCCTCCTCCTATCCCCATAACCCAACACATTTACCATGGCCAATGCCTAACCTGTACATCTTGGGACACTAACGGGCAATTTAGCATGGCTGACCCACCTAACCTGCACACTTTGGGGCATTAAGGGGTGATTTAGCACAGCCAATTGACCTAACCTGTACATCTTGGGGTATTAAAAGGCAATTTAGCATGGCCAATACACCTAATCTGTACATCTTTGGACACAAAGGGGCAATTTAGCACAGCTAATCCACCTAACCTACACATCTATGGAAAACACAGTAAGAAGTCTCACAACACCAGGTTAAAGTCCAACAGGTTTATTTGGTAGCAAAAGCCACAAGCTTTCGGAGCGCTGCTCCTACATCAGGTGAGTGGGATTTCAGTTCACAAACAGGGCATATAAAGACACAAACTCAATTTACAAAATAATGGTTGGAATGCGAGTCTTTACAGGTAATCAAGGCTTAATGTGAGTGGAGAGTTAAGCACAGGTTAAAAAGATGTGTATTGTCTCCAGCCAGGACAGTTAGTGAGATTTTGCAAGCCCAGACAAGTCGTGGGGGTTACAGATAGTGTGACATGAACCCAAGATCGCGGTTGAGGACGTCCTCATGTGTGCGGAACTTGGCTATCAGTCTCTGCTCAGCGACTCTGCGTTGTCGTGTGTCGTGAAGGCCGCCTTGGAGAACGCTTACCCAAAGATCAGAGGCTGAATGTCCGTGACCATTGAAGTGCTCCCCAACAGAAAGAGAACATTCTTGCCTGGTGATTGTCAAGCGGTGCTCATTCATCCATAGTCATAGCGTCTGCATGGTCTCTCCAATGTACCATGCCTCGGGACATCCTTTCCTGCAGCGTATCAGGTAGACAACGTTGGCCGAGTTGCAAGTGTATGTACCATGCACCTGGTGGATGGTATTCTCACGTGAGATGATGGCATCCATGTCGATGATCCGGCACATCTTGCAGTGGTTGCTGTGGCAGGGTTGTGTGGTGTTGTGGTCACTGTTCTCCTGAAGGCTGGGTAGTTTGCTGCGGACAATGGTCTGTTTGAGGCGGTGCGGTTGTTTGAAGGCAAGAAGTGGGGGTGTGGGGATGGCCTTGGCAAGATGTTCGTCTTCATCAATGACATGTTGAAGGCTCCGGAGAAGATTCGTAGCTTCTCTGCTCCGGGGATGTACTGGACGACGAAGGGTACTCTGTTCGCCGTGTCCCGTGTTTGTCTTCTGAGGAGGTCTGAAGAGGTGAGAAAAACCGCATCGACATCCCCGGAGCGGAGAAACTACGACATCTTCTCCGGAGCCTTCAACATGTCATTGATGAAGACGAACATCTCGCCAAGGCCATCCCCACACCCCCACTTCTTGCCTTCAAACAACCGCACAACCTCAAACAGACCATTGTCCGCAGCAAACTACCCAGCCTTCAGGAGAACAGTGACCATGACACCACACAACCCTGCCACAGCAACCTCTGCAAGACGTGCTGGATCATCGACATGGATGCCATCATCGCACGTGAGAACACCATCCACCAGGTACACGGTACATACAATTGCAACTCGGCCAACGTTGTCTACCTGATATGCACAGTAAGAAGTTTAACAACACCAGGTTAAAGTCCAACAGGTTTATTTGGTAGCAAAAGCCACACAAGCTTTCGAAGCTCTAAGCCCCTTCTTCAGGTGAGTGGGAATTCTGTTCACAAACAGAGTTTATAAAGACACAGACTCAATTTACATGAATAATGGTTGGAATGCGAATACTTACAACTAATCAAGTCTTTAAGAAACAAAACAATGGGAGTGGAGAGAGCATCAAGACAGGCTAAAAAGATGTGTATTGTCTCCAGACAAGACACATCTTTTTAGCCTGTCTTGATGCTCTCTCCACTCCCATTGTTTTGTTTCTTAAAGACTTGATTAGCTGTAAGTATTCGCATTCCAACCATTATTCATGTAAATTGAGTCTGTGTCTTTATAAACTCTGTTTGTGAACAGAATTCCCACTCACCTGAAGAAGGGGCTTAGAGCTTCGAAAGCTTGTGTGGCTTTTGCTACCAAATTAACCTGTTGGACTTTAACCTGGTGTTGTTAAACTTCTTACTGTGTTTACCCCAGTCCAACGCCGGCATCTCCACATCATACCTGATATGCTGCAGGAAAGGATGTCCCGAGGCATGGTACATTGGGAAGACCATGCAGACGCTATGACAACGGATGAATGAACGCCACTCAACAATCACCAGGCAAGAGTGTTCTCTTCCTGTTGGGGAACACTTCAGCGGTCACGGACATTCGGCCTCTGATCTTCGGGTAAGCGTTCTCCAAGGCGGCCTTTATGACACACGACAACACAGAGTCGTTGAGCAGAGACTGATAGCCAAGTTCCGCACACATGAGGACGGCCTTAGCCGGGATCTTGGGTTCATGTCACACTATCTGTAACCCCCACGACTTGTCTGGGCTTGCAAAATCTCACTAGCTGTCCTGGCTGGAGACAATACACATCTCTTTAACCTGTGCTTAACCCTCTCTCCACTCACATTGTCTGTACCTTTAAGACTTGATTACCTGTAAAGACTCGCATTCCAACCATTATTTTGTAAATTGAGTTTGTGTCTTTATATGCCCTGTTTGTGAACTGAAATCCCACTCACCTGATGAAGGAGTAGCGCTCCGAAAGCGAGTGGCTTTTGCTACCAAATAAACCTGTTGGACTTTAACCTGGTGTTATGAGACTTCTTGCTGTGTTTACCCCAGTCCAACGCCGGCGCCTCCACATCACCTATGGAAACTGAAAGGCAATTTAGCACAGCCAATCCACCTAACCTGCTCATCTTGGGACACTAAGGTGCAATTTAGCACGGCCAATCGACCTAACCTACATATCTTCGAACATATTCCAGTCATAGAGTGCACATTGATTGTACAATCACCTTTATTTAATTCCAGTTTTGAAATCTTTGGCCAGTTTGAACAGACTATTTAATGTGTCATTATTTGGTGTGGAGATGCCGGCGTTGGACTGGGGTAAACACAGTAAGAAGTTTAACAACACCAGGTTAAGGTCCAACCTGAGACTTTAACCTGGTGTTGTTAAACTTCTTACTGTCATTATTTGGTGTCAGGGATGTGAATTGATTGTTTTAATGGCCCTCATTCTAATAAAGAATCAAACGTAGAAGTTGTATTTCAGTCCAATCATTGTATATCCGTCCTCAATGATCAGTGACCGTAAATTATTGAGTTCTTTTTGTAAAACATGATGGCCAGGATTTTCCAGCCTCCTGGTGGTCCTGCTTAAGGTAAAATGGTGTTTTCCATGACTCTCTGGCCGTGCCGCCAGAGTACCCACCAGCCAATGGCGGGGGGGGTGGGGGGGTGGGGGGGGCGCTCTGCTGCCAGAAAATCTGCTGCAGGGGGGCTGGAAATTACCAGCCACAGGGAGCTGGAAAATCCCAGCCAAACTTCTATCCTTTCCTGCCTTTGTACGTCCTTTGCTTTATTTTTGATACCTATACCCAAGTAACACTGTCTCTTGGCGGTCCATATGTACAACAGTACTCTCCACACATAGAAACATTGATGTTATGAGGCTAATGGGTGGAGGCCATTTGGTCCATCTTGTCTGTACCATGGATCACAGGATAAACAATGCGCAGGCGTGAGCAAATGGCTAATCCATCTTCAGACACTAAAGGACAATTTAGCATGGCCAATCCACCTAACCTGCACATCTTTGGACTGTGGGAGGAAATGGGAGCAGCCGGAGGAAACCCACTCAAACACGGGAGAAGACGTGCAAACTCCACACAGACAGTGACCCAAGCCGGGAATCGAACCCGGGTCTCTGTGAGGCAGCAGTGCTAACCACTGTGCCACTGGCTCACCCCTATGTGGCTTCTAGTGCAATTATTAAAATAATTTGGATGCAGGCAAGATATCATCTACTGGAATCATTCAGAAACGTCTCAATTGTCAAAATATTGTTTGACTTCGGGGCATTAATTCACCCATTGAGTAAAATCTGGGTTTTGTTTTTGAATAACTTTATGATAAAGGCTTGACAGGGAAGACAATGAGGAGATTTTTTAAAATAAACAAATATTTAAGATTCAAAATATCTAAATTGATTATTTAAAAATTGAAGAGTTAAAATTTGACGCTACCCCGTGTGGGATGGGGGTATGCTAAAGGTGGCCTCAGGAATCCTTCTTGGAACTTCAGAGGTAAGCATTTGCATAACAATTGCCCCGGAGAGTTACCCTTCACTGGGCAAATGCACTGCACTGTGAACCATCCGAAAATACCATTCACATCACAAACTTCAGATTGTTTCACCAGGGTTAAATCAAGTTATCCAAAAAAAGTTAAAAGAATTCACACCCCTCCTAACTTCTGGATCACTATTGTAAAGACTCAGACTGATTCCCCCCTCACTTCCCCAAGGACAACCCCCACAGCACCAACCCCCCAGGAGACCCCACACACACACACCCGCAACCGTGCAGGGGACTCCATACACCCCCAAATAACGACCCCGCCTCCCCACTCACTGTATTCCCTTTCCCCAGGGGATTCCACCCAACTGCACGAGACTCCTTATCAAACCACCACCTCTCCTCCGTCCCCTCCTCCACGACCCTCCCCTCCCTCCCCTCCTCCGCAGCCCACCCCGCCCCCTCAACGGCCATCACTGGCATCCCCAACTCCCACGTCAGCTCCCAGCCACCACCCCATACAAATGAATCCCTCTCCTGTACTCCGCATGAGACTCCCATTGGGGTCTTCCCCAGCACTGCCAGCCTGTCACAACCTTTACCAAGGGGCAGTGCCAGGGGGCATTACTAATCATGGTCATGTCCCCCTCACCTGGGTGGCTATACTCAACTTTATGCCCTGGGTGATCCCCACACAGCTTCAGGTCTGGGTGAACCTGTTGCAAACTGTGTCAGTGTGGTGTGAGTCTACAGCGGAGCGGGGGGGGGGTAATCATATTGAAATGCATTTAAATGTATGTAAATCAGGTTCACGCCCACTGATTACATCACCAGTGAGGGGGTGGCAAAGATCGGAAGTCGCAATCTCACTGGCGGGATCCACGACTTCTGGGTTTCGCCATATTGTGAGCCCACTCTGGCAGTTACACGGATGGCAAGACTGGGCTTAAGATCCCACCCATTGCTTTCATTTCACTCCCCATCCCTCTCACTTGCTTATCTACCGCACTGACCTTGCGAGGCACTGTCATCGTAATGGGTTCACACTTCCGTTCATGTAACTTGAAAAACCTAAAAATGAAGGGTAACCAATCAGATTCGGTTAAGCAAACAAAGAATTGACAAAACAAAATGGGTTTCATCACAAACATTCTGAAAGGATATTATTAAACTCAAAAGAGTGCAGAAACAATTTACTAGGATGCTACCGGGACTTGATGCTTTGAGTTATAAGGAGAGGCTGAATCGACTGGGACTTTTTTCTCTGGAGTGTAGGAGGCTGAGGGGTGACCTTATAGAGGTCTATAAAATAATGAGGGACATAGACAAGGTAGACAGTCAATATCTTTTCCCAAAGGTAGAGGAGTCTAAAACTAGAGGGCATAGGTTTAAGGTGAGAGGGGAGAGATACAAAAATGTCCAAAGGGGCAATTATTTCACACAGAGGGTGGTGAGCGTCTGGAACAAGCTGCCAGAGGTAGTAGTAGAGGCGGGCAAAATTTTATCTTTTAAAAAGCATTTAGATAGTTACATGGGTACGATGGGTATAGAGGGATGTGGGCCAAATGCGGGCAATTGGGATTAGCTTAGGGTTTTTTTTTAAAAAGGCAGCGTGGACAAGTTGGGCTGAAGGGCCTGTTTCCATGCTGTAAACCTCTATGACTCTATGACTCTATTGCACAGGGAGTGATGGAGGGAGGTGATGGTGTGGTCATATGGTCACAGGACTAGTAAATCCAGAAGCCCAGGATAATACTCTGAGGACACGAGTTCAAATTCAAATTCAATTAATAAAAATCCTGGAATTGAAAGGTGGTCTCAGTAATGGTGACCGTGAAATTATCATCGAATGTCGCAAAAATCCTTCCGGTCTGCTAACGCCCTTCAGGGAAGGGAATCTGTTGTCTTTACCTGGTCTGGCCTACATGAGACTCCAGAGCCACAGTCATGCGGTTAACTCTTAGCTGCTCTCTGCAATGGCCCCACAAGCCACGCAATTTGCTATTTATGATTTTGCTCTTGGTGAGATTTTGTGGTAATCCTGTGATTGGCGGGACTTTACTGGAATTATTCTCACCACTGTTGGTGGAAAATCAAAAGCTCTAGCGGTAGCCACTCCATGTTCTCCTGTTTCAGAGCACTTTACAATATCTAGTTTCACTTGAAGCATTACCTGTTTTTGCCTTCTTTTGTCAACAGAAAGTATTTCATAATCACTGGCTCTTTTGTGGCTAATTATGAATGAATTTTATGGGTAACTCAAGACAGCTCCGGGTAATCAAGATGGTGGTGGGAGGCAACAGCTGTACTGCACAGTTGACAAATGGATGCAAAGCACCTGTCTATACATGGTGGTGAGTATTTGGAGACCACTACAGGACACTGAGCAAGCACAACTCAAAACATGGGCTGTCTCCAGTCTGTCTGAGGCTCTGAGACTTCCAGGATTGCCTGCTTCCCCTCCCCGCCATCCGAGGCCCAGCTCTCACAAAGCTCATGGTGGGAGTTACTTGGAAAAGCACGCGACGGCCCGGTGGCACAGTGGTTAACATTGCTGCCTCACAGCACCAGGAACCCGGGTTCAATTCCAGCCTCAGGTGACTGTCTGTATGGAGTTTGCACATTCTCCCCGTCTGTGTGGGTTTCCTCCGGGTGCTCTGGTTTCCTCCCACAGTCCAAAGATGTGCAGGGTAGATGGACTGGCCATGCTAAATTGCCCCTTATTGTCCCAAGATGTATAGGTTAGGGGGATTAGCCATGGGAAATCTGTGGGATTAAGGGGATGGGGCGGGGGCAAGGGCCTGGGCGGCATGGCTGCTTCTCCTGGTTTGAGTGGTTAGCACTGTTGCCTTACAGTGCCAGAGACCTGGGTTCAATTCCTGGCTTGGGTCACTGCCTGTGTGGAGTTTGCACGTTCTCCCTGTGACTGCATGAATTTCCTCTGGGTGCTCTGGTTTCCTCTCACAGTCCAAAGATGTATGGATTAGGTGGATTGGCCATGCTAAATTAACCCTTAGTGTCAGGGGGATTAGCTAGGGTAAATGCATAAGGTTATGGGGATAGGGCCTGAGTGGGATTGTGGTCAGTGTAAACTTGATGGGCCGAATGGCCTCCTTCTGCACTGTAGGATTCTATGATTCTATGAAGATGCTCTGTCAGAGAGTCGGTGCAGACTCGGTGGGCTGAATGGCCTCTTCTGCACTGTAGGGATTCCATGCCCAGCCAAAGAGCAATGTTAATGCAAAACAGCAGCAATGCAGCGTGAGCACATGGTTCTAATTGGAGGGTGAGGTTAAGGTGAAACGATGGTGTTAAACAAGGACTTCCTGCACTTCATGAAATGAATTCCTTCAAAGTGCAGCTGAAGTTGAGTTTATCCCTGGATGACATTGGCTAGTACTATAGGCTGGATTCTCCAAACTCGCCCACAGCTGGGATTCTCCAGTCCCATTGCAGTGAATGGAGATTTGGCTGAGCGCCAAATTCTCCATTCTCGCTGGCAGCAGCAGCGGGGTGAACGAGATCAGAGAATCCCGGCCCACAACTGCTATTCGCCAGTAATATTCCACCGGGATGAATGGCGAGTCAATCCCAGTCTCTGCTCCTCCTGGTTTGAGGGAGAAATGCTGGTCAGTACAGATCCCTATTCTTCTTTCAATGATGCCATTGCATCTTTAAGGTGCCCCAAGACCACCCGAAAGATAAACTCAACTTTGGACAACAGATACACCCGATTCTCCTCTCCCTTTCAGTGTAAATATCACCAGAACCGTTGTTGGATGCAACAGCTTAAGCCAGTGACACAGTGTGGTGGGTAAGCTATGAATCTACATGCGTAAGATTGCACACTGTGAACTCATTGCCTTTAAGTGATGGGTCTTTCCCAGAGGGGAACATTCTGAATAAACAACATCATTTTCAACACTGTCAGTCACACAATCTTCCAAACTTGTCTCTAATTCTGTCATCAAAGTCAACACTCACCTTGCAATCTCACATCGGCTGACATCCAGGCCCCTCCTTGTCATAAAGCCCATTCCCCTCTGGGGCTCCTTACTGCTGAACGTGCTGATGTAGTGAACATACGGAGCTTCATCCGTGATCTCAAAATATCGGATACTGCTATCGCCCTGCGCACAAACACACATCAGTCTCCAGAGAGAAAGACTCGAGTTTGAAAAACAGATTCTTACTCTTCCAAAACATATCGAGTAGTTTTATTGTGGTAAACTTCATCGTATAATAGGTAGGTTTTAGGAATATTGGATGGAATTCTCCCATGCTCACGAGAGTGAGTGGCTTTGTGTCTGTGTGTGTGTGTGTGTGAGAGTGGCTGGGTGTACGCGTGTGGGAGTGAGTGTGTGTGAGTGAGTGAGTGGCTAGTGTGTGTGTGTGGGGGAGTGGGAGTGTGTGTGTGTGTGGGGGAGTGTGAGAGTGAGTGGCTGGGTGTGTGTGTGGGGGAGTGAGAGTGTGTGTGAGTGAGAGTGAGGGGCTGTGTTGTATATGTGTGTGGGTGACTGTGTGACTGTGTGTGGGAGTGAGAGTGAGGGGCTGGGGGTGTGTGTGGGAGTGAGTGTGAGGGGCTGGGGGTGTGTGTGGGAGTGAGAGTGAGGGGCTGGGGGTGTGTGTGGGAGTGAGAGTGAGGGGCTGGGGGTGTGTGTGGGAGTGAGAGTGTGTGTGTGTGAGTCAGTGGCTAGTGTGTGTGTGTGTGTGGGAGCGAGAGTGAGGGACTGGCTGGGTGTGTGTGTGTGAGTGAATGGCTGGGTGTGTGTGGGAGTGAGTGGCAGGGTGTGTGCGTGGGAGTGAGTGGCAGGGTGTGTGTGTGGGAGTGAGGGGCTGGGTGTGTGTGTGGGAGTGAGGGGCTGGGTGTGTGTGTGGGAGTGAGGGGCTGGATGTGTGTGTGGGAATGAGTGGCAGGGTGTGTGTGTGGGAGTGAGTGGCAGAGTGTGTGTGTGGGAGTGAGTGGCAGGGTGTGGGAGTGGGAGTGAGTGACAGAGTGAGTTAGTGAGAGTGGGTGACGGAGTGAGTGTGTGGGGGGTCTTTGAGAGGCTGAGTGAATGTGAGACAGTGGGTGGAATTTTCCCGTCCCGCCTGCCACGGGGATCGGAGCGGGCGGGACAGGGCCATACAAAGGTCCGCTGACCTCGGGCAGGATTTTCCAGTCTCGGGGCGAGCGTGGCCGGAAAATCCCACCCACTGGGTGTGTTGGTAAGTGTGAATCAGCCTTACACCCAATCTCAGTTTACTCAGTCACTCTCTCCACCACACACCAGCACCGAGGCAAACAGCCACTCACACCCACCCACCCACAAACACTGACCTCCGAGCAAAAAGATTGGACAAGCCTGAACTATATAAACACACACGTTTTTCTTTCTTATGGCAACCTTTTGTGCACACAGCAAGACAGAACGGCACCAATAGCAATGAGGTGAGCAATCAGCCAAGCTACCCAATGGATTGTCCCTCTCAGACCATTGGAATGACGATTAACACATCAGCATTCTCTCACCTTCCCACACAGGTAGACTATATTGGAATCTGGATCATAAAATGGCAGGAGCACTCCGTTGCTGGTATCCATTTCCTGAAGTGCTATCGGTTCATCGAAGTTCTTCTACATGGGAGAGAGGGGGGAAATATATTAAATTTTACCCCGTCCAAGATGATTGTCCACCACTGCATGCAACAAGGTCATAGCACCAACTGTTCACCACAAAACAGGCAGTATGGATTGGGAGGGGAGATGTGCTCAACACTTGTGTGTTATTTGGCAAATATGACCAACGTCTAATGGTCGGGAAAAACCATTTGGTGCTTTTTGACACAGGACAGAGGCACATGCAGATTAGGAGGCTCCTGTAGTCAGGTTTCACTCGAATGATGGCATTGCTACAAAGAAGCTTCCACTCTTCGCCTGCAGTAAACCTGCGTGGGGAATGTCTGGAATTGAAGCTGGACTTGACTCTCAGCTTAGCTGCCATAGCGCCCCAGCGGGAGGTTTCAGGTGTTGTGGAGCCTCACCCACCAGGGGCACAATTTCAATTTCAATGGGGGGCGGCATGGTGGCACAGTGGTTAGCACTACTGCCTCACAGCGTCAGGGACCCGGGTTTGATTCCTGGCTTGGGTCACTGTCTGTGCAGAGTTTGCACATTCTCCCCGTGTCTGCGTGGGTTTCCTCGGGGTGAACAAAGACAAAGAACAAAGAACAAAGAAAATTACAGCACAGGAACAGGCCCTTCGGCCCTCCAAGCCTGCACCGACCATGTTGCCCGACTGAACTAAAACCCCCTACCCTTCCGGGGACCATATCCCTCTATTCCCATCCTATTCATGTACCTGTCAAGACACCCCTTAAAAGCCATTACCGTATCCGCTTCCACTACCTCCCCTGGCAACGAGTTCCAGGCAACCACTACTCTCTGTGTAAAAAATCTGCCTCGTCCATCTCCTTTAAACCTTGCCCCTCGCACCTTAAACCTATGCCCCCTAGTAATTGACTCTTCCACCCTGGGAAAAAGCTTCTGACTATCCACTCTGTCCATGCCTCTCATAATCTTGTAGACTTCTATGAGGTCTCCCCTCAACCTCCGTCGCTCCAGTGAGAACAAACCAAGTTTCTCCAATCTCTCCTCATAGCTAATGCCCTCCATACCAGGCAACATCCTGGTAAATCTTTTCTGTACCCTCTCCAAAGTCTCCACATCCTTCTGGAAGTGTGGCAACCAGAATTGAATTCTATATTCCAAGTACAGCCTAACTAAGGTTCTATAAAGCTGCAACATGACTTGCCAATTTTTAAACTCAATGCCCCGGCCGATGAAGGCAAGCATGCCGTATGTCTTCTTGACTACCTTCTCCACCTGCATTGCCACTTTCAGTGACCTGTGTACCTGTACACTCAGATCCTTTTGCCTATCAATACTCTTAAGGGTTCTGCCATTTACTGTATATTCCCTATCTGTATTAGACCTCCCAAAATGCATTACCTCACATTTGTCTGAATTAAACTCCATCTGCCACCTCTCCGCCCAAGTCTCCAACTGATCTATATCCTGCTGTATCCTCTGATGCTCCGGTTTCCTCCAACAGTCTGAAGGACGTGCTGGTTAGGTGTATTGAACTGAACAGGCGCCAGAGTGTGGCGACTAGGGGTATTTCACAGTAACCTCATTGCAGCTGCTGAATTAGGCAGAGGGGTAAAGATGGAACAGTGTTGGCATCACACCAGGAAATGGAGTGATGACGCTGGAGTCATTACACAGTGACCAGCTCAGCTGCAGTACCCAATAACACTCCCACTCTGCTGTGCAGAGCACAGCCTGTTCAGTCCAGTGGAGGGAGTTCCACTAGAGCTTATAGGAGCAACAACTCGTTTGACAGAGTGTCAATTCCATTGAGCGATCAGGCCAATTCTCCTTTCTTTCTGTATTATTCTTCTCTTTATTTTACAGCTGCCTGGGACAATCCGATGGGTGGGTTCATGGCATATTCCTCCAGACTGCTGTCATCACCCCATCGATACCCCCACCCCTTCCCCAACCTCTTTGTGTAGCCAGAAGCTAGGTTGTGGGAGCCACTGTCCATCCATGATACACGCGTCCCATTTTTCTTCTTTATGTGAGATGTCAGGTTCTCTGTTCAATGCACCCCTATTTAACAAGGCTCAGAACTGAGTTAGATCTGAATCAATATCCAGGGTCTATGGGTGATAAGCATTGGTGCACCAATACTGCACAATGGTGCCAACACAACATTCGATAGGTGTACAAGATTATGAGAGACATGGACAGAGTGGATAAAGAGCAATTGTTCCCCTTAGTTGAAGGGTCAGTCACTAGGGGACATAGGTTCAAGGTGACGGGCAGGAGGGGAATGTGAGGAAAACTTTTTTACCCAGAGGGTGGTGACGATCTGGAATGCACTGCCCGGGAGGGTGGTAGAGGCGGGTTGCCCCACATCCTTTAAAAAGTATCTGGATGGGCAATTGGCACACCATAACAATCAGGGCTAAGGGCCAAGTGCTGGCAGATGGGATTAGGTGGGAGTTCAGGTGTTTCTACTGTGTCGATGCGGACCCAATGGGCCTCTCTACGCTGTATGATTCTATACTATATTATTTGAAACATTAATTATTATTATATTAGTTGAAACATTAATTCTTTGACATGACTGTTAGAGGTGGCAAAGTGCCACTTCACCATCATACCCATGTCCTGGTTTACCCTTGTTGAAAAGAAGCACACCCATGCAATCCACACTTCACCGCAGAGACCAAACCTTTGCATCGTCCATGTAGCAATTCACCATTACCACCCTCTGATTATAATCTCAATCAGCAACGATCCATCAGAACTGCTAATGCAGGTACCAGCTTTTCTTTTTGTTACAGTTGCTAGGATTAAGTAAAAGGTGTGCGTGTGTTCTTAATGAAAAGAGCTCCTGGGACTCTTCCACCTTATTAAAAAAAGATTGTCTTAGGGAAATCATTTCCAATAGTGCGGTGATGAGCACCCCGCGCTGGCAAAATGACCATTCACTGGGACAAACTGAGATGGGAAGTACTCTCTGCCTTGAAGCCTCCGGAGACCATGTTCAAACTGCAGGCAGCAGCAGGCCCAGGTGGAAGCGTCGGCCCAGAACAGCAACACCAATTTGCTCCTGCCAAAATGAGTTGTGAAATTTAACAGATTAACTTTTCCTACTCCAGTGTCAATGCTACTGAGCCCCAATGTGCGAGTCTCCTGTTTAATTTGCTGAGCTCCCAAACTAATATTAATTTGTGTAAATTTGACAGACACTTTCCGATTCAGTACCCTACACTGGAGACTCCAGCAGCTCCCCTGTGGTCAGCTATCAGCTCTGAGGGCACATTTTAAACAAAAATACCTGTCGTCAGTAGATATTAAGGAAAAAGGAACCATCATGCTAGCGCCGGAGGATAGTTTGACACCAGTTCTTCTTACACCCAGCGCAATTTCTTTTAAATTTGTCTGGGTTTTCTTTTGATGAAGTTCCTATGATTTTCTTATGAGGTCAGATGGAGTAGGTTGGGGCCTGTGCTCAGTGAAGTTTAGAAGAATGAGACTTGACCTTATTGAGACATATAGGATTCTCAGGGGGCTTGACAGGGTAGATGCTGAGAGGTTGTTTCCCCTTGTGGGAGAGTCTAAGTCCAGAGGGCATAATCTCAGAATAAGGGGTTGCCCATTTAATTCAGAGATGATAAATTTCACAGCTAAATGTGGCAGGGTACTAAATCTGTGAAATTCCTTACCACAGAGGCCTGTGGAGGCTGGGTTGTTGGAATGCTTAAGGCTGAGATAGACAGATTTTTAATCAGTAAGGGAATCAAGGGGTATGGGGATAAAATGGGAAAGTAGAGTTGAAGATTATCATATAAATCACTGAATGGCAAAGCAGACTCGATGGGCCAAATGGCCTACTTCTGCTCCTATTCTTATGGTCTAAAATCAGGGCATCCCTGATTATATAGAAAGCACACCAGAGTGTGTGACACATCAATCACACCCCCATGCACTTTTCAGCTCTAAGTTTTGTTGTATCGATTTGACAGGGGTGGCACGGTGGCATACTGGTTAGCACTGCTGCCTCACAGTGGTAGGGACCTGGGTTCAATTCCTGCCTTGGGTCACTGTGCGGAGTCTACACATTCTCCCCATGTCCGTGTGGGGGTGCTCAGGGAGATTATCAGGGTAAATACATGGGGTGACAGGGATAGGGTCTGGGTGGGATTGTGGTTGACGCAGACTTGATGGGATGAGTGGCCTCCTTCTGCACTGTAGGAATTCTCTGACTGTATCACAACTAATTCTGTTTTGATTAACAAAATACAATGTACAGCTCTTGGTGTTTAATCAGCATTGTCTTAATTCCCATCACTTCAGTTCCTCATTGGATTTTGCCGCGGTGCTTAAAAATTGCATCATTTGAAGAATCATTTTAATTTTTGGACATTCCCATCTGAAGAAGTTGCGAATGGACGATGCACATCGGCTTGGAGACTCTGCTGCAATTGAATACTACCGGGTCCCATAAACCCAGCTCCCTCTGACTCATCCGGGTGAATCCTGTAGTAAAGATGTTTCCCTCCCGGGTAAAAACCGCCCTCATCGGCCTCATGCCTTCATGGGGGGCCAGCTTTTCCTGAAGGAGAAAGCAGTGGTTAAAATGACAAGAGAACGACCCGACGCCACTTGGGGAACATTCATTTCAGACGCGGGCAGGCCGAAGGATCTGTTTCCCATCCTGCGTCCTTAGGAAGGTCTGAAGCAAATATTTCCATTGTGAGAAGAAGTGAGAAAGCCCCAGGACTCCTCCTCCTGGCCAACGATAAGAATGCCACTTTATATGTTGCTGTGAATCAATTGTTCCAGAGGGCGTACACACTGCGTACAGAACCCGTTTGTTTGTGTGTCAGGAAATTTGCTTATGTCAATTTTTCAATCTTTCACCCAACGTTGGCCTATTTGTACTGTTTTTGTGGAGAGGAATTCTGGTTGGGGAAAAAAACAGATAATAATATAGTCCGTTCCTTCCCCCCCCTTCAGCACTTGGCAAGGTGGACAGTCGTCGGCACATAACATAGAACTCTTACAGCATTGATCGCCAACAAATTACTTAATAATTAACGTTTCTGGAACGGTACAATCCAGTTTGGAGGGGCTTGTCAAAGAAAATGCTGAATATGATCACATTTCTATCGTGGGACCAAGGGTCAAAATGAAGGAAGGAATCTCCACAGTTAATAAGAAGTGTAAGCCACAGAACTGGTCTGCAATGGATAGCCAATTGGGTCTACATTTGTGGCACAATGATTTTCCGTTTTGGAGATATTGATCCAACGATCATATTAGGATATATTACAGAAATATCTCCCTGATGCCAAAGGGTTGAAGCAATGGTTAAATTATGATGGTTGGTCAAAAAAGTCCCATTACCAGTAGTGGGCCATACATCCCCTCTAGCCTATCCCGCCATTTAATAAGATCAAGGCTTCCGCTAAAAGCCATCGTTACCTCAATGAGGTAGATTTTGTGAGGCAAGGTTTGGCTATTGAGGAGATTATAATCACTGGAACATGTGGACCATCTTGCCTCCCACACACTGGCCTCTGAGCCAAACTAGCCTCCTTTGGAGTCAAGCTCCAAAACCGCTCAAATGTTTATTGCAATGTAATCATCAACAACAAATTGTATTTATATAGCACCTTTAAGAAAGTGAAACTTCCCAAGATGCTCTATGGGGAGAGCATTATCAAACAAATTCTGGCACAGAAGCAAAATAAGGGAGATATTGGGCGGGATTATCCAGTGTGCTCCCCAAAACCGGAAAATTCCACCTGAGGTCAACGGACCTTAGCATGGTCCGCCACCTCTTCCCCACCCCACCCCCCACTACGATTCCCAAGGCCAGCGGGAATGGAGAATTCCCCCCATTATGTCAAGTGGCCAAAGATCTGGTCAAAGGAGTGGGCCGGAATCTTCCCACCTTTCACGCCGGTGGGATTTTCCCATCCCACCGCAGTGAACAGAGATTTGGCCGGCTGCCAAGCTCATCCGGCCTTGCTGCAGCGGGAGCCTGGCGCACACGGCAGGTAAGATCGCGCCCTTGTGTCTTAAAGAGCGTCTGAAAGGATCAGAGAGGACAGGTAAAATGGTGGAGAGGTTCAGGGTGGGAATTCCAGAGTTTAGGGCTCATAAGGTGTGGCTGCTAATGATGGAGCTATTAAAATGGGGGATGCTCAAGAGGTCAGAATTAGAGGAGTGCAGAAGGTTATTGGGCTGAAGGAGAGGGGGGGCATGGCCTTGGAGGAATTTGGAAAGTTGAGTGTGAATTTTAAAGTTAAAGTTTATTTATTGTCACAAGTAGGCTTACATTAACACTGCAATGAAGTTACTGTGAAAATCCCCTAGTCGCCATAGTCTGGCACCTGTACAGGTACACTGAGGGTAAGTTTAGCATGGCCAATCCACCGAACCAGCATGTCTTTGGAGTATAGGAGGAAACCAGGGCACCAGGAGGAAACCCATGCAGACATGGGGAGAATGTGCAAACTCAACACAGACAGTGACCCAAGTCGGGAATTGAACCCGGGTCCCTGGCATTGTGAGGCAGCAGTGCTAACCACTGTGCCACCGTGCCGTCCATTGCCACTGTGCTGCCCATCAGGGCATTAGGTACCAGAAGCCAATGTCAGTCTGCGAATAGAGAGGTGATGCAAGTGCAAGCGACTTGGTGCAAGTGAGGAAATGGATAGTTTTGGATGACCTCAAGGTTATGGAGAGTGGGGAATGAAGGGGCAACCAGCAGTGGGTCGGAACAGTCAGGTCATGGTAACAAAAGCATGGACCAGGGTTTTAGCAGTTGATGAGCTCAGGCCTGGGCAAAAATAATTGGGTGACGTTAGGGGAGAGAGGCTGGCAGTGACGGTGCATTTAGGTGGTCAGAACCTCCCCTCAGGGGCAAGCACAACACTAAGATTGCAAACGGATGTGTCTTAGCCTCCGACAATTGCCAGGAGATGGAGGAAATCAGTGACAGTGTTCAGGTAATTCAGATTCTGGTGTTCGGAAATGGTGACAAAATGAAAAGCACAGAAATCCAATCATTAGGAATGTGTTCTGCTGGTTGTATTTTTAAAAATAAATTATTAAAAAATTCGAATACACACATTTCTGCGTCTTGTGCAGCCAGTTTGTGCTTTGTCTGCATGGCAATGGCTTTCGAGTATTTTTGTAAATGGGGCTTGTTGCTATGGACACACGTGTACTGGGAGCAGTGATTGTTCGAGTGTGGAAGCGATCGACCTTGGTCCCTGGAGTTTAGATGGAAGTCGCCCTGCTTCCATCAACCTGCTGCCAAGGCGTGGAAATAAAAAAGAGTGATGAGGAGAGATCCTCACTGCAGCAGCAGAGGTGAAGGGGAAACTTAAGAGGCTTTTAAATTCCGAAATGGTTTTGGTAGAGTGAATATGAAGAGGCTATTCCCAAGGGTTGAGGAGTCAATGATCATCCATTTAAAATTCAGTCAGAAAGAGACCAGGAAGAGAAGAGAGGAGAAATTTATTTTTATGGAGAATTGCTGGAACTAAGGAATGCTCTGCCACAATGACTGTGTGGCCTCTTTCTGTTTGGTGGATTTCTATGGTCCTAGGTCTTGTTGGAGGCACTGTTTTGATCTGGTTCAATACAGGACGGTGTGAAGCTGGCTTACTTGCTCTGCTTCCTCAGTCTTTTTTCCCCTTCCTGGAGCAGGTGCATCAAGCAAGCTTTCAGGAAAGGGGGCTCGAATGAATAGTCCCCGGTGAGGGGGCTCCACATCACTGGGAATGTGTCCAAATGGTATTCCAAACACTGATTAATTGTGGGCCTCTTAATTCTGTGCAGCTGCGCTCCCCCAAAGGTAGAGAAGTGAGGAAGAGAAAGGAACTTTATCAAGAATTCTGCATCAAAGGCAGCATAGTGGATAAACAAAGACAAAAGTGGGAAGGATCAAACCAACCAAAGTCACAATTGGACTACTGGTAGCCAAAAAGTTAATCTTGTTTCATTAATAAATTAATTAATAGTCCAAACGTGTGCCGGTCAGGTGGATTGGCCATGCTAAATTGGCCCTTAGAGCAGGATTTTCCGGCCATCGGCTCACCGGAAATTCCCGCCTGAGGTCAACGGACCTGTGCATGATCCACCCCCGCCCCGGTTACGATTCCTGTGGTGGGTGGGATGGAAAAATCCGGGCCTAAGTGTCCAAAGATGCGTAGGTTAGATGGATTAGCCATGGTAAATGTGTGGGGTTATGGGGATAGGGCGGGGAGGGGGCCTGGGTAAGAGATTCTGTCAGAGAGTCGGGGTAGATTCGATGGGCCGAAAGGCCTCTTCTGCACTGTAAGGATTCTATGATTCTATAACTCTATGATTGATTTTATGATATGAATAAATGCAATGAAAACTCTTCATCCCTAACCTTCATTCCCAAACTAAAACCATTCGAGGGATTCCAATCAGAGACTCTGATCATATTCAGCTCACCTTTTGCTCAGTGACAGTTTTGACGAGTTTAGTTTTGTGCCTCGTTCGTGTTGTGCACCAGGCTGCCACCCCCTCACACAAACACCACCATCCCTCCACCACGCACACCACCAGAAGATGAAACACCTCCTACCGGGTCCCAAAGGGCCAGCTGCCGTTCGCTCATCTTGCTGAATCCAGTGGTGAAGATTTTACCGTTGGACATGAAGACGGCCCTCATTGGCCGAGCGCCTTCGTGAGCTTTGTTCTTCTCCTTATTTGGTTGGTTAGTAGCGAGCAACAAGAGCAAGACGCATTCAGGAGGTAAAAGAAAAAGGAACATGCAGTCACAGCACACAACGTGCGTCATGTCAATCCCGAAAGCACCCATTTTACAGAATGTTTCATCGCCCCCGGCCCAGGTTTACCTTTCGTGAAAAGAAACCAAACACAATTGACCTGTAACACCAACTGTAATGTTCCAACAAGATGCAGAAGTAACCCCATCACCTGCTGAAGATGGAATCAAATTGGATTTTTGCTTCTCCTCATCTGAACCCTGGACTCAAATTTCTGTTGACAACTTCCTACACACAGCATTTTGCCTCAAGAGGTTTGCGGCTTGCAGTGTCCCCCAAGCTGACTCGGCTTAAGAGACTCTGCTCAAGTTCTGATGTGTCCATCGCCTGGTTAATATGTCCCACAGCAGATGAGTTAAACTTTACAAAGAGTGGAACACGTCCATTCCGCAATGACTTGTCGCAGTCCAAGATACACAGGAAATTCATGGAATAGAACCACAGAATACCAACAGTGCAGATGGTGGCCATTCAGCCCATCGATTCTACACAGATAACAATCCCACCCAGACCCTAACCCTGTAACCCCATGTATTTACCCTGCCAATCCCCCTGACACTAAGGGGCAGCTTAGCATGGCCAATCCACCTAACCCGCACATCTTTGGAGTGTGGGAGGAAGCCGGAGCACCCGGCGGAAACCCATGCAGACACGGGGAGAATGTGCAGATTCCACACAGACAGTGAGCCAAGGCTGGAATTGAACACGGGTCCCTGACACTGTGAGGCAGCAGTGCTGACCACTGTGCCACTGTGCCTCCGATAATTCTAAATAGCTCGGAAGTAGATTCCTGTCTATTTCTGGCAGGGTCTACATTTCCTTTAAAACTAGTTCCCTCAATGATGTAATCATTATTTGATCAATTTCTCAGGTCAATAAAATCAGGCAAAAAATAAAGTGAAGGGATGTTACGTGATCAGAGACTGTATGTAGGCCTTACATGTGGTTTTAGTGTTAGGAATCTCTTAAGGAGGAGTGCGGGGCTGCATGATACTGGAGTATCAGAGCACTGCGCCAAGCAGGGATAAGGCACAGGCTTAACCTATGCTCACACCACAATGATTAAAGTTTAATGTTTATTTATTACTGTCACAAGTAGGCTTACATTAACACTGCAATGAAGTTACTGTGAAAATCCACTCGTCGCCACACTTTGGCGCCTGTTCGGTTACACTGCGGGAGAATTTAGCACAGCCAATGCACCTAACCAGCACGTCTTTTGGACTGTGGGAGGAAACCAGAGCACCCGGGGTGCAGACTTCACATACACAGTCACCCAAGGCCGGAATCAAACCCGGGTCCCTGGCGCTGTGAGGCAGCAGTGCTAATCACTGTGCCACCGTGCCGCTGTCTCCCTCTAGACCAGGCAAGGATTGAACAGAGAGTCTTTAACCAGGCCCCTGGTAACTGTTCATTTGCAGACAGTCATGTGGGAGGAGATAATGCCTGGCCATTCTCCCCCTCCCCATCTACAATCCAAAGGGGAGAAAATCAGGGGAAAATAGGACAACATACCTGCCAAATAATAGTAAGCTTCATCTGCTTTAACTACTAGGAGGAAAATGGTGCCTGTGAATGGTAGCTACTTTTCTTTGCTGTTCTTCTGATGCCTGTGCAAGTAGGACCTAAGAAATCTGCAATCAGAAAGGTTCTCATAAAATACTAGGTAAATGCCTATCGAATGTCCATGGATTTGCAGTCAATTGTACAGTATGGGCCCTGAGGCCAGCAAAGGGAGCTGTAAAATGATGTCCTGTGTTGCAAGAGGTTCACAACTTTTACAAATTTAAAAGGTGCACCCTGGTGAATTGACATGCCCTGAAGGATTCTTTTACCAGGTTTCAAACCCAAGGAACAGCCACGGGTGACTTCAGATCCCAAACCGAGTCGCCACGCGAAAGCTGCATGCGACAGTCCAAAGATGTGCGGGTTAGGTTGATTGGCCATGTTAAATTGACCTTAGTGTCAGGGGAGTTAGCAGGGTAAATATCTGGGTTATGGGAATAGGGCCTGGGTGGGATTGTGGTCAGTGCAGACTCGATGGGCCAAATGGCCTCCTTCTGCATTGTAGGGATTCTATGACAGAGGTGACCAAATCTACAAATTAACCACTGGAAAAAAATTCATGTTGCAGCATAGATTGACAGCCAATGCTAAGAGACGTTTCAGAGACGTAAGAAGTGAGCCTTCATGATCACAAGCCAATAATAGGTGAGGTATCATTTTGATAATCCCTAGCACTAGCGGAGTTGGGCCGTCACATTCCAGGTTAATCGTGGTTAGATTTCAGTCACCATTTTATAACTGCCCCTAAAATGGTCAGATAGAATTGCGTGGAAATTAATGAACCACATTTATTCTGAGTAAGACTTGCTAGTTTATGAAATTTTAAACCCACTTCATGATCTTTCACTCAGGATGCTCTGTATATTTAATTGCTGACATCACCCTCAGTGGTGGACCTCAATTGGTTGGTGTGGCATCAGCACAATATGTCCAGTTTTTCCTCCAAGGTAATGAAGACTCCTGTTGTATTCTGTAGTTAAGGATAAATATCAAAACCTTTGAGTAAGGGTGCTTGGTAAGGAACATTCAGCATCGTGAATGGGGCAGCTGCGTCCTCCGAGAAGGGATAGAGCCCAGAGGGAGAGTTGTGGGTAAGTTGCTGTTTTGCAGTAATAAATTTTTTTTATTCATTCATGGGATGTGGGCCTCACTGGCTAAGCCAGCATTTGTTGACCATCCCTAAAGGCATTTAGGAGTCAACCGTATTGCTGTGGATCTGGACATGTAGGCCAGACCAAGTCGGGATGGCAGATTTCCTTCCCGAAAGGACATTGGTGAATCAGATGGGTTTATATGACAATCGACAATGGTTTCATGGTCCTCATTAAACTTTTAATACAAGATTTTTTATTGTATTGCACCATCTGCCGTGGTGGGATTCTGTAATGACTTTAATCTGTCATTATTTCACCAATTTAACCAATTGAGGTGGGCCTGTTAGAATATGAACTTCCCGATTAAGGGGGCAAATTGATGGGCCAATCAGGGAGCTTCTTGCTTTGTATTTAACCAGGAGTGTGAGTTCCTCTGGGACTCCTAGTGTGGACTGCTCACTGCTAGCACTCTGTATGCTGTTGTCAGACTTGTAAATAAAGGGATTTTGGTGAAGGGACTTCTGCCTCTGAGGACTTATTACAGATTCGAACCAGGGTTTCTGTTATTTCACAGTAGTGATCATACTGATATAAATTATTGGATTGAATTCCTCAATGTAATGACACTAATAGTGCCCAAGGCAATTTCCCATGTGCACGCCTTGACCTTCAACATTGGTGGGCTAGCCAACTCAGAGAGCATTTTGCTACGAGATCTTCATGAAGAGTGAAATGAACCCTGGCCATATATTGATCAACTTGGGATCAGCTGAGCTGTGAGGGGACTGGTCTTGTAGTTATTATCTGGTACCATTTACTCCCTGTATCATGGTCAGCACAGCTATACAGTACATTAGTACGGTAGCACAGTGGTTAGCACTGCTGCTTCACAGCTCCTGGGACCTGGGTTCGATTCCCGGCTTGGGTCACTGTCTGTGTGGAGTTTGCACATTCTCCTCGTGTCTGCGTGGGTTTCCTCCGGGTGCTCCAGTTTCCTCCCACAGTCCAAAGATGTGCGGGTTAGGTTGATTGGCCATGCTAAAAATTGCCCTTAGTGTCCTGAGATGCATAGGTTAGAGGGATTAGTGGGTAAATATGTAGGGATATGGGGGTAGGGCCTGGGTGGGTTTGTGGTCGGTGCAGACTCGATGGGCCAAATGGCCTCTTTCTGTACTGTAGGGTTTCTGTGTTTCTATTATGCCCAACAACAAGGTTGGTGTCTGTGATTTGAGCTGTTTGGATGGCAGTTATATTTTGTTTTGTGCACCAATCCATGGTTCAATCCATGCCTCAGAGTCTAACTCCAGCACAAAAATCAAGGCTGACACTCCAGTGCAGTACTGAGGGAGTGCTGCACTCTCAACGGCGCTGTCCTTTAGCTGAAATATTAAACCGTGGCTCTGTTGGCTCTCTCGGGTGGGTGTAAAATATTTAATGGAACCATTTTGCGGGAGAGCAGGGGAGTTATCCCCAGTGTCCTGACCAATATTAATCACTCAAATCAACATCATACAAACAGATTACCTGGTCATTATCACATTGCTGCTTGTGGGAGCTTGCTGTGCATAATTTGGCTGCCGCATTTCCGACGATAGTGGTAAATAGGGAGGTGATGGCCTAATGGTATTATTACTAGATTATTAGTCCAGAAACTCAGCTAATGTGCTGGGGACCCGGGTTCAAATCTCACCACGGCAGATGGTGGAATTTGAATTAAATAAAAAAAAGCTGGAATTAAGAATCTACTGATGACCATGAAACTATTGTCGATTGTCGGAAAAGCCCATCTGGTTCACTAATGTCCTTTAGGGAAGGAAATCTGGTGTCCTTACCTGGTCTAGTCTACATGTGATTCCAGAGTCACAGCAAAGTGGTTGACTCTCAACTGCCCTCCAAGGGCAATTAGAGATGGGCAATAAATGCTGGCCAACCAACGATGGCCATGTCCCACGAATAAATAAAGAAAAGTGCTTGGGGACACAACAAAGTGGTTTAGCAAGCCACTCAGTTCGATAGATGGGCTGGCATTGCCAGTGACACCCACGTCCCAGGAAAGAATGAAACAAAAGCATAGCATGGAATCGTGGTGGGGGCACGGCTGTAAAATTCGGCAAGCCATTCAAAAGTCCACTGACTTCAGCGGGACTGGAAAATCCTGCCGGTGTAAAATTCAGCCCATACAATTACATGAGTTTACAGCACAGAAATAGGCTTTTCAGCCCAGCTTATCTGTGCTGGTGTTTATAGCTCTGCAAATTTAATCAATTCCATTTTCCTTCACCCAACCTATCTAGCTTTCCCTTAAATACAGCTACAGATTTAACAACCCAACAACTTGGAGCTCTCTATGCCAGGAATATATCTCATTTTCAATCTCTCTTCAAGTGTGCAATCCTCCCTGGTTATAAAGTAAGCAGAACTACCGACATTGGCAGGCTCAATAGTGAAATACATTTCGCTACTGAACTCATTTTAAAGTGGCACCTTGGCACAGTGGTTAGCACTGCTGCCTCACAGTGCCAGCAACCCAGGTTCAATTCCCGACTTGGGTGAGTGGAGTTTGCACATTCTTCCCGTGTCTGCGTGGGTTTCCTTCGGGTGCTCCGGTTTCCTGCCACAGTCCGAAAGATGACCCAGTTAGGTTGATTGGCCATGCAAAATTGCCTCTTAGTCTCCCAAGATGCATTGGGGGGGTGGATTAGTGGGGTAAATACGTGGGGTTACTTGGATAGGGTCTGGGCAGGATGCTCCGTTGGAGAGTCAGTGCAGACTCGATGGGCTGAATAGCCTGCTGCTGCATCTTAGGGATTCTATGATTTCTACGAAGTGCTGAAGAGTTAGCATCATCTGTTATATCACTAGACTTGAGAACTGAGCGAACACAAGACCCCCGAGCAAAAATCCAAATGTGTGTAAATCCAGAGGCAAGAACTTGGCCCCATGTATCAGGACTTTCCCCATCACTGGAAAGAAAACTCACATGTAAATCATCTGTAAATATTTAAAAGGATTTTGGTTTTCCTCTGCAGGTTCCAAGTTTAAGAGAGGGGCGATGGTAAGGATACTTCCAGTCACACTGTGTGGCAACGTTGCAAGCACGTTCTACACAAACAAATCTACCATTTGGTGAGAAATAGCAGAGGAAATTGAGACACATTTACAATGTCAATGCACAGAGCAACTGCAAGAGTTATTAATCATGAGACTCTTTAGCCGCTTAAACTAATCTGTACCCACAGGGGGAAAAAAATCACCAGTATCTGAACTGTGGTGAATGTGTGGGGTTACGGGAATAGGTCAGGGGAGGGGGGGCCTGGGTAAGATATGGGCCGGAATTTTACTGGCACGCTCGCCCCGAAATTGGGGCAGGTGAGGCTTGCAAAACGGCATTCTCTGTTGGCCCCTGGCGGGATCTTATGAGCCTCGGTAATTGTGTCAGAGAGTCGGTACAGATTCGACGGGCCAAATGGTCTCTTTCTGCACTTGTAGGGATTCTATGATTCTATGAAAGTGATAAGAAATCTACTTTTAACTCTGAATGTCAAATTTAGATGTGGGAATTTACCCTAAAACAGCAAATATTCGCCCAGGCACATTCCATATCACAACATTAGTAGCTCCTATATTCAATGAAGTATCAATATTTGATATTATCCAAGAGCTTCGTCATTGATTTTTTTTAATGGTTTCTCAATGGTGGAGCTGTCTTTTCCCTCTCAAATGTCAGCTTGCTCTTGTCAAATGTGCGACTTATTGAGTGAGATGTTAAACTGAGGTCCTTACCCAGTTGGATGTTAAAAAAACCCTGTGATGCTTGGTATGTTCAAAGGGAAATGTGGAATTCCCTTCTTTGGATTATCATTTCCGACCTCATCCAACACTTGTGTGCAAATCAGCTGTCATATTAGCTACTGTTCAACTTCCAAAATTAACATTTGCAAAGAATGTCCTGAGAGCAAGGTTAAGTCATTACATTTATGCAGGCTGTGTCCTCCCCCATTAGAAATGTAGCAATAATTCAACACACCTCCCATTAATCTCATTATTATAATTGCAGGAGGTCTTGTGGCGCAGTGGATAGTGTCCCTGCCTCGGAGCCAGAAGCTCCAGGTTTGAGTCCAACCCCAGGACTTGATGGCCAAGGAAGGTCTTTTCATAGCGGTCAAGGAGGCTGAGTGTGTCAACCTGTGAATCCTTCCAAACACACCAATGTCTGGGAGAGAGGCCTGCTCAGCCACGCTTGGTGTGGAGTGGCACCCCTCAAGTTATAAGCCCCTGGTGACAGACTTGTGACCTGTTCCAGGAATTACTAGCTGTGGAAACGGACAAAAGTCTGCCTTAGTGCCCCACTCGTGCAGGAAGAGATTTGGAATTGAAATTTACAGGTTTAAAAAATCCACACCACCTACTTTGACGTCAGTAGGTGACACCATGAATGGAAGTTCACCTTATCCTGATGGCGTCACCAGTGATGCCAAATTGCTGAATCCTGAGGAATGTTAATGTGGTGTAAACTGTGCCAAAATTCAAAGCATTTTGATTGGAAACCTGCAGGTCAAGTTGCAGGAACTGTTGTACTTCCCCTAACTAAAACCATGGCCAGTGGTACTGAAGGCTCAATAAAGGACAAAGACCGAGAGTTTCCAGTCCGCGTTATCGTGAAGACTTCAGCTGAAGGTTTTTCAGCTTATTACACTGGGAAGAGCACAGAACAGGACCAAGCTGGTGCTGGAGTTTCTAAGTGCATTTTTCACCTCTCCTGTTCTCTGAACTAAATGGATACGTGGGACGGGATGGTTCAGGCCATTCACGCCGGCGGGATCTTCCAGTCCCACCATCGGCGTGCCCCCTACCCGGGTTTTGTGGCGGCGAGGGGTGTGTTCAACAGGAAATCCCATTGACAATGGCGGGAACAGACTATCCCTCCGCCAGCCAATTGCAAACTGTCCTCGGCCGCCCCGAAGCGTGCTGCGGGTTGCGCCCGTAGACTGAGAGATCACTTGGTTTCATCTAGTCGTTCTAAACTGGCTCAATCCTGCATCTCCCACGAGCTGCTGTGTGGACCTTGTTTAGCACATTTCCCACAGCAGCATCTTTCAAATTGAGAATTAAACCCATCACTCCAACACACTGTATACCACCTTCCAGTTACTTTGCATTCATCTCAACTGAATGTTCACACAGAGATGGGATATACTCTACCGGAAATATTAATCAGTTCTTTCTTTTAATTAGTCGCTTAGTACTTAAATAGTTATTGAGTAATATTTTAGTATGGCTGGAAAAAGAGACATACTCTGCTATCTTTGGCTCTTGTCTTGCCCTTATCAGGATTGCTCACAAAAAGTTAACGGGGGAATAACAACTTATACTGCATCAGGACAGACTGCTGATTTGTTGGCCAGTGGAGGTGATGGAAGGGCCTGTTCCTGTGCTGCACTGTTCTTTGGACTTTGATTGGTGGAGCCATTGCCATGGAGAATGCAGCACGGAACAGTTAACTGCCCAGCTTTGTTCAAATTCCAACCAGGCAGGTTGTCTCTGATTGGTCAAGGCACTGCTCTGGGGAATAAACCAGAGAATGACTATTCTTTAAGCTTTTGTTTAGGTGAACAAAAAGTGCCAGGCATGCACATGTTCCTTCCGTGTACATAGGGCAGAGCCCCGTGTATGAATATAAGTAACAACTAGCTCGCGTAAGTGAGCCACACTGCGACCATGACAGATCATTTTAAACTGGTTGTTAGTGGAAGTCTTGGCACACTTAGGATTGTTCAGTAAGTGTTAATCTGCTTCATAAAGACAAAGCTCATCTTAATTAGGGCATCGCAGTTCACATCGCACTCGCCTGCTTTCCAAATGGTGCAATTTAACATGTAATTGGGCGAGGGCCCAATGGACACAATCAAATACTGGAACTTCAAACACCATGCAGCACAAACACGTTCCGGACCGGTGGAAAACCTTACAGCAATGATGCGTTGCTCCCTCGGATCAATGACGCGCACTTTCTTGTCCTTACAAGTGGTGCAGATGAGGCTGCCATTGCGGTTCCAGCAAACATTGTAAATCAGGTCGCTGTGCAGGTCATCCAGAGTTATCAGGGGCTCCCCTGTCCCCACATTCCAAACAATTATCATGTTATCACTGCCTGCAACAGATACAACCAGATATTATCAAAGGTCAATACGCAGCATCAACTTCTGACGGGCTGATCTCTCATTGTTTCTTTGTGTGTCAATTTTCTTTAGCCTTTCCTCTCAGTTCTTGAAGGAACTCATTGCTTAGACCACGTGTGAGTCTAGATAGTGAGGGCCGGCGACTTATTAAGCAGTTCAGCCCACCCTCCTCTTACCCATATTCGCATTTACCTATCTTCCATAAGAATTAACGTGATTATCACTGCTGCCTCACAGCACCAGGGACCCCGGTTTGATTCTGGTCTCGGGTTACTGTCCCTGTGTCACGTTCTCCCTGTATCTGTGTGGGTTTCCTCCGGGTGCTCCGGTTTCCTCCCACACTCCAAAGATGTCTGGGTTAGGTTGATTGGCCATGCTAAATTGACCCTAGTGTCAGGGGGATTAGCAGGGTAAATATGTAGGGTTGCGGGAGTAGGGCCTGGGTGGGATTGGTGTTGGTGCAGACTGGAAGGGCCATAGGGCCTCCTTCTGCACTGTAGGGATTCTATGATTCTAAGCATCAGTTTTAAGATTCTACACCACCGCTTGCATCCTTGGTTCTCTTTTAGCCAGATCCTGACTACCGGCTGCACAAGCTGTCAGGATCTTCACATTTGCCGCAAAACAGCAACGACAATGTGCGAGAGAAAGAGAAGCTGCTTACCAGCACTAGGGAGTGGCAGCAGTTGGGATAAATCATAGAATCATAGAAACCCTACAGTGCAGAAGGAGGCCATTCGGCCCATCAAGTCTGCACCGACCACAATCCCACCCAGGCCCAACCCACATATTTACCCACTAATCCCTCTAACCTACGCATCTCAGGACTCTAAGGGGCAATTTTTAACCTGGCCAATCAACCTAACCTGCACATCTTTGGACTGTGGGAGGAAACCGGAGCACCCGGAGGAAACCCACGCAGACACGAGGAGAATGTGCAAACTCCACACAGACAGTGACCCGAGCTGGGAATTGAACCCGGTACCCTGGAGCTGTGAAGCAGCAGTGTTAACCACTGTGCTACTCATGATGTGAGAGCACTCGTTGCATAATGATGCTCTGATTATAAATGGAGGATTGAATTTGAATGGGGCAGGAAGAAATCTGCAAGTGCATAGGAGCGATCGATAAAATGTCAGTGCTTTCTGACATGTTAATGAAATGGGGAAAAACAAAAAGCTCGAATGCCTTTGTGCGCAGTGTGAGGGAACCGGGTGAAATCTTTCCCTCCTCACAAAGAGCGCACAGTGGTTAGCACTGCTGCATCACGGCGCCAGGGACCCGGGTTCGGATCCTGGCTGTGTGGCGTCTGCACGTTCTCCCCGTGTCTGTGTGGGTTTCCTCCGGGCGCTCCGGTTTCCTCCCACAGTCCGAAAGATGCACTGGTTAGGTGCTAAATTCTCCCTCAGTGTAACCCGAACAGGCGCCGGAGTGTGGCGACTAGGGGGATTTTCACAGTAACTTCATTGCAGTGTTAATGTAAGCCTTACTTGTGACACTAATAAATAAAACTTTAAACATATCTCTGGATCTGATTCTAAGCGATTCCACTGCAGATGTAGAATTTGAATAGCGGAGTCGAAGCAATGGGTGCGTGTATTGTTTATCGCTGCGCAATTATTCCTGGATTAGGAACCAGTCCCACGCAGCTGGCCTGAGGAGAAAACTGCAGCTACTTGTCTCGTTATGTTTGGTGCCAGCTGCTGGATTGAACAGCTGGGACGGGCAGGCATCAGCAGTAATGGGCTCAGCAGCACAGAACCGTTAAAGGGCACTTGTGTCCAACTCAAAACAGGGATTTGTCAGAAATGTGTCTGCCACTTACTCCAGACTGCCGGCCAAGGAGAAAGGTACTGCTGCCAAATTCAGAGGCCCCCTGGTTATAGAATCCCTACAGTGCAAAGGAGGCCATTCAGCCCATCTAACCTGCACCGACCACAATCCCACCCAGGCCCTATCCCCGTAACCTCACATATTTACCCCGCTTATCCCTCTGACCTACGCATTCCGGGACACTCAGGGGCAATTTAGCATGGCCAATGCACCTAACCCCATAGCATATCCACAAGCATACAGGCCAAGATAAAGCAAAAAACGGAGGCTTGTGACAATCACAAAAGACTTTATTCTCTGGAAAGCCGACAGGACCATTGAAAGTGAAGGGGTGAAGCCCAAAGAGAAGATAGAGAACAAAAATATTAGCAGCCATTAGCATTCTTTTCCCCTGGTTTCTGTGGCTACAACTCATCTTTCATTCCCTCACCCTGCAGTATAAATATCTCCCACTTTCGATGCCTTTTAGCTTTGACAAAGGTGAAACATCAGCTCTTTTCTCTCCTTACAGTTGCTGCCAGACCAGATTTTCCAGCATTTTCTCTTTTGAGACCAAAAACATTGTTAGGTAAAATCAAAGAAAATCCTAAAATGTTTTACCAAAATGTTAAGAGAATAACTAAGGAAAGGGTAGATTATCAGAAATGTGCATGGTAACTTGTGGTAACTTGTGGGTTTTTGATTTGATTTGATTTATTATTGTCACGTGTATTGGTATATAGTGAAAAGTACTGTTTCTTGTGTGCTATACAGACAAAGCATACCGTTCATAGAGAAGGAAAAGAGAGAGCGAATCAGAAGGTGCGGGCAGGGTTCTCACTGAGTACTTTGGCCAGAATCTTATCACCATTCACGTCAGCGGGATTTTCCCATCCCGCTGCAGCGAACGGAGATTTGGCTGGCTGCCTAACTCTCCGACCATGCTGTAGCCACACTGTGGCGTGACGACAGGTAAGATTGTGTCCCTTGTCTGCACCTTCACTCAGGAGAGGGATGATGCAGACATTCTAGTTGAAGAGGAGTAGTGTGAAATATCAGATACAATAAACAGAGTGGGAGAGGAAGTTCTGGAGGGACCTAGCATCCTTGAAGGATGATGAATTATCAGGGCCATATGGATTGTATCCCAGTCTGTTGAAGGAAGCCAGGGAGGAAATAGCAGATGTCTGAGGATTATTTTCCATCCTCACTAGATACAGGTGGGGGACCAGAGGATTGGAATTCTGCGAATGTTGTAGCATTATTTAAAAAGGGTGCCATGGATAGGCCAGAAAACCATAGGCTGATCAGTCTGACTTCAGTGGTGAGCAAATTATTGGAAACAATTCTAAGAGACGGGATAAACAGTCACTTAGAAAGGCAGGGATTGATTATAGAATCCCTATTGTACAGAAGGAGGCCATTCAGCCCATCAAACCTGCACCGACAACAATCCCACCCAGCCCCTATCCCTGCAACCCAAGAATTTACCCCATTAATCCCTTGATACTAAGGGTCACTGTAGCATGGTCAATCCACCTAACCTGCGTATGCACCTACATCTGGACTATGGGAGGAAACGTGCAAACTCCACACAAACAGTGACCCGAGGCCGGAATTGAACCTGGGTCCCTCGTGCCGTGAGGCAGCAGTGCTAACCACTGTGCCACCATGCCGCACACTTGCCAGTTTAAGAAGGTAGCTGCTCTTAACAGTTGGACTGACCGTTAAGCCGAGCATATTTATTTACCCATTTCTGCGTGGGCAAAATGAGATGAGAATTCACTGTGGAAAGATTTAATATTGAGACACTTTAACACAGTTGCAGCAGTACAGGAGCAGGCTGACGGGTTTGTACATGAGTAATATATGTCCATGTGGCTGAATTCTTCTCATTCCCTTCATTCAGCAGCCATTTATGTAACACAGTTTCAGAAGGGCAGATTAAAAGTCACTTCTGTCTCTTGGAATTTATTTCCACAGCTGTCGTAACACGTCCACAGCCGCATGGGATTTACCCTTTAACACAATAAAAAGGGTTCTCACCACATCGCCCCCCTCCCCCAAACTCAGACTGAAAATCCAGTTTCAAACTATCTTTAAGGTCTTTGTTACTGTCACCAAAGGCCAGCTCAACCCAGCGAAGGTTCAGGAATTGAATGTAAAATCGAGATTGATACGACGGTGTAGGTGAAGGAAGGCAAGGTAATAAGCTGAATGGCCTACTCCTGCTTCCTGCTTCTATGTTCCCATGAAGGCGGGATCAGGATACTGATCTTAATGATCAGCCATGATCAAAATGAATGGTGGAACAGGCTCAAAGGGACGCATGGCCTACTCCTGCTTCTATTTTAGTGGTTAGCGCTGCTGCCTCACAGCGCCAGAGACCCAGGTTTGATTCCTGGCTGGGGTCACTGTCTGCGCGGAGTCTGCACGTTCTCCCCGTGTCTGCGTGGGTTTCCTCCGGGTGCTCCGGTTTCCTCCCACAGTCTGAAAGACGTGCTGGTTAGGTGCATTGACCGTGCTAAATTCTCCCTCAGTGTACCCGAACAGGCGCCGGAGTGTGGCGACTAGGGGATTTTCACAGTAACTTCATTGCAGTGTCAATGTAAGCCTACTTGTGACACTAATCAATAAACCTAAACGTAATTTTCTATTTTTCTATAAGCCCCAATCCACTCTTTATATTAAAGAAAGACAATTGGTTAGATATAGCTTGAGGGGCAGCACTCCACAAAATGAGTCAGGATGTGGGAGGCTGACCTTCATGGACAGGGGTTGAACATGCACCCTTGGCATCATTCTGCATCACTCTCTAGCCATCTAGCCCACAAGCTAACCATCCCAACACAAAGGGGTGTGCTGTATTGTCAGATGTGCTGTGTTTTAAATCAGGCATGAAACAGGGACCGGGCATCTGCTCTGGAGGACAAAAAGAGATGGTCGGAAGTTTCCCTGGTATCCAAGCCAACATTCATCCCATATTAGCCTCTAAGAGTTCTGTGTTCTTCCAGCTCTGGCCTCTTGGATATCCTGAAATTGCTTTGCCTGCCTCTGCATCCTCCACATTGATCATGGCCCTAAACTCTGGAATTTTCACTTGTAACCCTCCATCACTCTCTCCTCCTTGAACACCCTTCCTCAAAACCTACCTCTCTAATTGTGTTTTTAATCCCCAATACCTCCTGCTGAGGAATGGCATTGATTATTCCTTCATTATGGATGAGATTTTCTGGTCGCGCTCGCCCCAATGCTGGAAAATCCTGCCGGAAGTCAACGGACCTTTGCATGATTTGTGTCCCGCCCGCTATGATTCCCGTGGTGAGTGGGACGGGAAAAGTCTGCCCTATGTTTGAGTGAAGTATCTTGGGATGATTTTTTATGTTAAAGGAACTGCATGAAAGATTGAACAAGGTGGAGTTATTTTCTTTAGAAGAGGGAAGACTGAGGGGTGACCTGATAGAAATGATGAGAGAAGATTTGATAGACCAGAGGCAGCGAAGGGAAAAGCAGAAGTCGTGGCCATGAATACAAGAGACCAATTAGAATGTAGAACTCACTCTCACAAGTAGTAGTTGGGGCAACCGGCTGAATCTGGATAACCATGTGAGGGAGAACGACCTGAAGGATGCATTGACAGAGTTAGATGAAGAAGGGTGGAAGGAGGTTCAATGGAGCAAAAGCACAGATCCAATGGGCCGAATGGTCATTTTCCGCACTGTGTAATATATAAATTATTTTATATTACACACCATTTGCTGTCAAATGGTGGTAGGATCACTTTATGGCAATGCCAGAAACAAGCAGGGGTGAGGCTCCAACTGGGCCATAGTCACGGAAAGTCTACAAAACTGGATGCTGCATCCCGCTGTGCGGCACACAGCTTTCAGCACCTTTCAGTAGCTTTGATTCTCATTTTTAACTTGTGATATGGAGCCATTTTGAGCAGCTGTTGAATTGTCTATAAAATAATGATAGTCAATATCTTTTCCCAAAGGTAGGGGAGTCTAAAAATTGAGAACATAGGTTTAAGGTGAGAGGGGAGAGATACAAAAGTGTCCAGAGGGGCACTTTTTTCACACAGAGGGTGGTGAGTGTCTGGAACAAGCTGCCAGTGGTAGTAGTAGAGGTGGGTACAATGTTGTCTTTTAAAAAGCTTTTGGACAGTTACATGGATAAGATGGGTATAGAGGGATATGGACCAAATGGGGGCAATTGGGATTAGCTTTGGGGTTTAAGTTGGGCCGAAGGGCCTGTTTCCATGCTGTAAACCTCTATGACTCTATGACCCTCTAGGTGACCTAATAAAACAACACAGCTGTTCCCTCCAGGAGATCACCATTCTCACCATTTATTAAATTTGTCTTGCAAGTTAACTTGTCAGTTGGAGGAGATATTAATTGTTAATAAATGAAAATCATCAGATCTTGTTGATGTGACTGCATCATTTTAGGATCTAACCTTACTTGGAGATGTAATAGAGAAGCCACCAGGTTAATTTTTCTCAGACAGTGAATAAAACTTTGGTTGGGTTATTGTCTTCATTTGGGAACTTGGTATGAATTGAACTTGTGTCCTCGCAGAAGGCAGAGGGGCTCCATATCAGCACTGGTGGCTGGATTAAAGTTTATTTATTAGTGTCACAAGTAGGCTTACATTAACACTGCAATGAATTTACTGTGAATGGTAATGAACTCCACAGGCTCACCATTCTTTGGGTGAAGAAATGTCTCCTCATCTCCGTCCTAAATGGTCCACCTCGAATCCTCGGACAGCAATTAAGTTATCTAGTCGCCACACTCCGGCGCCTGCTCGGGTACACTGAGGGAGAATTTAGCACGGCCAATGCACCTAACCGCATGTCTTTCAGACTGTGCAAGAAATCCGGAGCACCCGGAGGAAACCCATGCAGACACGGGGAGAACGTGCAGACTCCGCACAGACAGTGACCCAAGTCGGGAATTGAATCTGGGTCTCTGGCACTGTGAGGCAGCAGTGCTAACCACTGTGCTGCCCGTGCACTGTGCAGCAGTACCAATGCAAAGTCCTTCTAAATGAGCACTGATCATCAACAGCGAACAGCTTAACGTTAGCATATGTGAATGCAAGCAACTGCATCTCAGCATGCTCTGTACAGGAGCTGTGCAACAGAATCACCGAAAGACACAGGTGAGTTCAGCACATTAAAGAGAGGTTTTATTATATATTCACATGAAAAAACTGAAGGCTGCTATAAATCCTGGTAATGACAGTCTCCCTCAATTCATCAACTCTGATTCATTCAAACCAAATCTTCTCAGAACACATTTGAATTAATGACTCTTCTGTTCTCTCCGAGACACTCACCTTCCACAGGGATGCTCCTATTTCACTGAACAACGGCAATCAGTCACTTTGCTGTTTGTGTCCTTGAGTTACTATCAGATGCACAGTCCCTGTGGAAGTCACATTTCCATGATGGAATGGGGGTGCAGGGAATTGATAAGTACGAAAGGAGATAGAAATTTCACCTAAGGTGGCCACTAATAGAAGATTAAAAGGCAGACGGAGAAAAGCCCTTTGAATTATCTATGGGAGATATTTTTGTTCCTCCCCTTCCCTAGCAGATTCAGGGCACGATCTTACTGGGCATTCACGCCCCGCTGCCGTGGCAGTGAGGATGGAAAATTTGGCACCCAATCAAATCTCCATTCAGTGCAGCGGGAGCAGAAAATCCCGCCGGCGTGAACGGCCGTAAGATTCCGGTCTGAGACAATTGAACATTGAGAAATTTGCCGCTTTAAGAGATGATAATAGAATCATAGAATTCCTACAATGCAAAAGGAGGCCATTCAGCCCATCGAGTCTGCACTGACTTTCCAATAGAGCATCTTACCCAAGCCCTATTCCTGTAACCCCACATATTTACCCCACTAATTCCCCTAACCTATACATCTTGGGACACTCAAGGGGCAATTTAGCATGGCCAATCCAACTAACCTGCACATTTTTGGAGTGTGGGAGGAAACCAGAGCACTCGGAGGAAACCCATGCAGACATGGGGAGAACGTGCAAACTCCACACAGACAGTCACCCAAGGCCAGAATCAAATCCGGGTCCCTGGTGCTGTGAGGCAGCAGTGTTGACCGCTGTGCTACCGTGCCACCCTAGCGGGCTGCATTCTGCATAATTCTAGTTTTCAGTTAATATGGAGGAACAGCAGATCGCTACATACAGTTCACTCTATATGAAAGAAAAGCTACTCCAAGTAAAAAGAGGATTTCAGACAAGGAGACTCAAAATAAAAGGCAAATGGTATTAATCATGCCCTTAAAAATATTTTTAAAGAATTATTAGGAACAGGTGTAATAGCTGATCTCCCGACAATCTTTACACAGGGATGACATACAAAAATACAGCACAGTGAGCCGAACATGTTTGTTGGTGAGAGATTTCTAATATTTAAATTGCCAACTCCCCTCCTGTGAGCATATTGTTTGTCCACCCACTGTCTCCCTCCATCAAAATCATAAGTGAGTGGGTTGGGTTTGGCTGGGGTTTCAGATAACATTTGAACATCCAGCCTGATCCACATCCACCTGGGTTAAAATTGCCCCCAATGACCCAGTGCACTACTCTGCCTGGGATACTGGGATGTTAGCTTTCCTGCCATTGCCTAACTGACCAACAGGAGGTGTAGATTAGCAACTGGAAAGGAATCTCATTGTAAATTCTCATGGAAATACCATTTCCCCCTCACCTTGTGCTCAGGGTATGTTTAATACTGAGCTAAGAAGTAGCATTTACTTGAGAGTAGCTTTTCTTCCCCACAGAACGAATGGTACATCGCAATCTGCAAAGTTCCTCCATATTAGGTAAAAAACAATGAATTAGGCATTAGAGGGAGACAATGGCTTAGTGGTTTTATTGTTAGACTATTAATCCAGAAACTCAGCTACTGTTCCGGGGACCCGGGTTCGAATCACCGCCACGGCAGATGGTGGAATTTGAATTCAAGTTTTAAAAATCTGTAATTAAGAATCTACTGATGACCATGAAACCATTGTCAATTGTTGGAGAAACCCAGCTGGCTTACTAATGTCCTATAGGGAAGGAAATCTGCCATCCTTACCTGGTCTGGCCTACATATGACTCCAGAGCCATAACAATGTGGTTGACTCTCAGACTGCCCTCCAAGGGCAACCAGGGATGGGCAATAAATGCTGGCCAGACAGTGACGCCCATGTCCCACCAATCAATAAAAAAAGGCAAAAATGCACCCTTTTCATTTCTTGAAGTAGCAAATTTTTCAACATGTCCTTGTCTAAATCTGCTAAGGAACAGTAAGAAGTCTCACAACACCAGGTTAAAGTCCAACAGGTTTATTTGGTAGCATGAGCTTTCGGAGTGCTGCTCCTTCTTCACCTGATGAACGGCAGCGCTCCGAAAGCTCTTGCTACCAAATAAACCTGTTGGACTTTAACCTGGTGTTGTGAGACTTTGCTGTGCCTACCCAAGTCCAACACCAGCATCTCCACATCTACTAGGGTAGAGGAGGAACAAAAATATCCATCGTTAATAATTTAAAGTACATTTTTTCATGTGCTGAATGAAAAAGGGCAATGACCTGAATGAAGGACTGGAGGAATCAGCCATTAGTGCAACTTCAATCTATCACAACTTGACCAAGATGGAAGACGGTGCTGACATTACCTGCACTAAGTAAAATATTCCGAGCAGTCGGATGCCATGAAATAATCCCGACCCTCTTCGAGTGTCCTTCCAAAACAACAATGGGGTCCGTTATGGACCGGAGTGCGACATGATCTGGGATCTGCCAAACCTAGGAGAAGATGAACAGCAAAAGAAGAATTGAATTAGAAATAGTTGGCTGACTAGAATTTGAGTTGCTCAATCTGGCGAACTCGACTGAAGAACACCAAATCCTGGTCTCAAAGATGTGCGGGTTAGGTTGATTGGCCATGCTAAATTGACCCTAGTGTCAGGAGGATTAGCAGGGTGAATATGTGGGGCTACGGGATTAGGACCTGGGTGGGATTGTGGTCGGTGCAGACTCGATGGGCCGAATGGCCTCCTTCTGCACTGTAGGGATTCTATGGATTCTATGGATTCAAGCGCTCAATCCATGTCAAACCTCCGTAATTTCAGTGTTTACGATTTACTTTCTGATATCAGACCAAAACTGTGCCATGTGTCAAGCATGGTGATGGGGAACAATTTATCAAAACAGTGGCACGGTGGCACAGTGGTTAGCACTGCTGCCTCACAGCGCCAGGGACCTGGGTTCGATTCCCGGCTTGGGTCACTGTCTGTGTGGAGTCTGCACATTCTGCCCGTTTCTGGGTGGGTTTCCTCCGGGTGCCCCGGTTTCCTCCCACAGTCCGAAAGCTGTGCTGGTTAGGTGGATTGGCCATGCTAAACTGCCCCTTAGTGTCAGGGGGACTAGCTAGGGTAAATGCTTGGGGTTATGGAGATGGGCCAGGGTAGGATTGTGCTCGGTGCAGACTCGATGGGCCAAATGGCCTTCTTCTGCACTGCAGGGATTCTATGAAATATGGTCAGGTGCATTGACCAGAACAGGTGTCGGAGTGTGGCGACTAGGGGAATTTCACAGTAACCTCATTGCAGCATTAATGTAAGCCTTACTTGTGACTAATAAATAAACTTTAAATAACTACCTGAGAAAAATTACACAAACGTTTGTTCCTTCAGCTATATACAGAAACAACATCACTTTCGTAGCTGGAAACACTTCTGGTGAAAACGCAGCCCAAGCGTTTCAAAACCATGGGGTGGAAATCTCCAGCTGTTTGCGTTGGCGGAATTTTCTGGTCCCGCTGCAGTGAACGGAGATTTGGCTGAGCGCTGAATTCTCCACCCTCGCTGGCAGTGCCAGCGGAGCGTGAACGGCCGGAGAATTTTGACCAATGTTTATTAAGTGACGACAATTATCTCTGAAGGGTCACTGGGCCAACAATTCTTTCACAAGATCAGTTTAACAAACACGATCATTTCATACAAATTCGCTGAATAATCCTGAAAAACAGTGCCCCGACTGTTTAGCATTTAGGTTTAGCCTGTACGTACAATACAACTCCAGTGTCTTTGAAGGAGCAGCGCTCCGAAAGCTCGTGATACCAAATAAACCTGGTGTTGTGAGACTACTTACTTTACAAGGAGCCTTGTGGTATAAATCCATGGTTAGAACATAATTTGACTGAAGCAAAGTGCAGCAACTCCCTGAGGTAGGTTGGGGCCTATCTCTGGGTTTATAATACCATAGCGCTGATGTGAAAGAAAACTGCTTCAGACCAATGCTACAATTGTAATGTTGTGTAAAATTTTGCCTCCGATACGTGCTCAGATGTTTGTTTGATGCATTGGTAATCATAATGTGATGTATTTCCCAATAGCACAACTAAATTTCCCCTTTTCCAGTTGAACATGTTCTGTCTAGCCAATGAGCAATTATCTGCTGCTATAAAACTCTATAGAATGAGTATCCGCAATTTAGCCACACAGAATTGTTACGGTGCAGAAGGAGGCTATTTGGTCCATTGTGTCTGCAGCAACTTACCAAATGCTCACTATGACTCAGTGGCATTCTCCTGCCTTTCCCCCGTACCCCTGCACATTGTTTCTATTCAAATAATAATTTAATGCCCTCTCAAATGTCTCAAGGAACCTGCCTCCACCACACTTCCAGGCAATGCATTCCAGACCCCAGCCACTCACTTTGTGGAAGAAGTTTTTTCTCACATCACATTTGCTTCTTTTGCAAATCACTTTGAATCTGTGCCCTTTCATTCTTCATCCTTTTTCTGAGTGGGTGTAGTTTCTCCCTGTGTACTCTGTCCAGCCCCCTCATGATTTTGAACATCTCTATTAAATCTCCTCTTAGCCTTCTTCTCTCTGATTAAAGCAGTCTCAATCTCTCCAATCTATCCTCATAACTGAAGTTTCTCATCCTTAGAACCATTCTTGTAGACCTCTTCTGCACTCTCTCCAATGTGTTCACATCCTTCTGATAGCGTGGCGCCCAGAATTATACACAATATTCCAGCTGAGGTCTAACTAGTTTCTTGCACAAGTTCATCATAACCTCCTTGCTATTGTACTCCATGCCTCTCTTAATAAAGTAAGAAGTCTCACAACACCAGGTTAAAGTCCAACAGGTTTATTTGGTAGCAAATACCATAAGCTTTCGGAGCACAGCTCCTTCGTCAGATGGAGTGGATATCTGTTCTCAAACAGTGCAAACAGACACAGAAATCAAATTACAGAATACTGATTAGAATGCAAATCTCTACAGCCAGCCAGGTCTTAAATGTACAGACAATGTGGGTGGAGGGAGCATTCAACACAGGTTAAAGAGATGTGTATTGTCTCCAGACAGAACAGCTAGTGAAATTCTGCAAGTCCAGGAGGCAAGCTGTGGGGGTTACTGATAATGTGACATAAATCCAACATCCCGGTTTAGGCCGTCCTCATGTGTGCGGAACTTGGCTATCAGTTTCTGCTCAGCAACTCTGCGCTGTCGTGTGTCATGAAGGCCGCCTTGGAGAACGCTTACCTGAAGATCCAAGGCTGAATGCCCGTGACTGCTGAAGTGCTCCCCCACAGGAAGAGAACAGTCTTGCCTGGTGATTGTCGAGCGGTGTTCATTCATCCGTTGTCATTCTGTATTCAGTATTCTGTAATTTGATTTCTGTGTCTGTTTGCACTGTTTGAGAACAGATATCCACTCCATCTGACGAAGGAGCTGTGCTCCGAAAGCTTATGGTATTTGCTACCAAATAAACTTAGAATCTTAGAATCCCTACAGCACAGAAAGAGGCCATTCGGCCCATCGAGTCTGCACCGACCACAATCCCACCCAGGCCCTACCCCCATATCCTTAGATATTTTACCCACTAATCCCTCTAACCTACACATCTCAGGACACTAAGGGCAATTTTAGCATGGCCAATCAACCTAACCCGCACATCTTTGGACTGTGGGAGGAAACCGGAGCACCCGGAGGAAACCCACGCAGACACGAGGAGAATGTGCAAACTCCACACAGACAGTGACCCAAGCCGGGAATCGAACCCAGGTCCCTGTTGGACTTTAACCTGGTGTTGTGAGACTTCTTACTGTGCTTACCCCAGTCCAACACCGGCATCTCCACATCATGATAACCATCTCTTAATAAAGCCCAGGATAATGCATGCTTTATTAACTGATCTTTCCAACTGTCCTGCCACTCTCAGTGATCTATGCATAGGGCGGCACAGTGGCACAGTGGTTAGCATTGCTGACTCACAGCACCAGGAACCCGAGTTCAATTCCCGGCTTGGGTCACTGTCTGTGTGGAGTTTGTACATTCTCCCCGTGTCTGTGTGGGTTTCCTCCGGATGCTCCTGTTTCCTCCCACACTCCAAAGACGTGTTGGTTAGGTTGATTGGCCATGCTAAACTGACCCGAGTGTCAGGGTATTAGCAGGGTAAACATGTGGCATTATGGGAATAGGACCTGGGTGGGATTGTGGTCGGTGCAGACTCGATGGGCTGAATGGCCTCCTTCTGCACTGTAGGGATTCTATGATTTCTATATATACACACAAGTCCCTCTACTTCTGCAGCCCCTTAACAATTGGAGCCCTTATTTCATATTGTGTGTAAGCCCATTTGTTCCACAATCTAAGTACCATCTACCTTATCATTGACTTACTTCAACCTAATAATCCCCTGGGGAAGGGTTCTGTTAAAATATTCCCTGATCACCAAAAATATTCAAACAAGACTCTGGATATTCACCCATCCATCATTTCCACTATTCAGCCCGAGTCTACTTGGGTAATAGCACTCCTGACCTCAGCACGGAAACGAGTGTCCTGTGTACTATTTAATAATCAGAATAACCATTTACATCTATATCTGAAATATTCTAGTTGAGTTCCCAGTCAAACATTAGCCACCTCCTTTTTTTAAGAGGTTAAGTGATGCATTGCCATTGTTTCTTTTAACAGTCTGCTCCATGTCTGCAAGATTCTGTGAAAAAAGGTTTCTACAAAAATCAAATCTTAAATCGTGGTTTTTAAACATTTTAAACCCCTATCCTTCAGTCCAGTACTCCGAGTCAGCATCACGTTGCCCGCTTATGTCTAAAACAGCTATGCCTCCCTGTACCTTGTACGCAGATCACTCATCATCTCTTCCCCACGTGAAAGCTAGTTCATCAAGTCTCTTCTCATAGAGTCCCTACAGTGCAGAAGGAGGCCATTCGGCCCATCATGTTTGCACCGACCACAATCCCATCCTCCTATTTCCCCTAACCCCCACATATTTACCCTGCTAATCCCTCAGATCTAGGGTCAATTTGAGCATCGGTCAATCCACCTAACCCGCTCATCTTTAGACCGTGGGAGGAAAGCGGAGCACTCGGAGGAAACCCATGGGGAAAATGTGCAAACTCCACACAGACAGTGATGAAGTGGAATTGAATCTGGGTCCCTGGGGCTGTGAGGCAGCAGTGCTAACCACTGTGCCACCGTGCCACCCTGCAACTTTAACTTTCCCGAATCTATTTCTATGCATCGATATCTTTTTGAGAGATTGGAGCCTTAAAGGATACAAACAATATTACGGCTGTTGTCTCAGCAGTGATGGACAGAAAGCTGGAAAAACGTTGATCTATAATTTGATTTATTTGGACTAGTTTTGTTGATAGCCTTACGTTAATTGGAAGCTTTTCATGAGTCGTCACATCCAAAGCTTTCCCTTCCCTACTATTACGCATTCCTTCATTGTGTATATTTACTGTTTCTTGGTTCATTGGTTGTTATCTTACACTTTAGACTATAGAATGGAACTGGATTTACTGTAACTCTCTACTTAATTGATCCAGATCTTTCCAGCCCTATTAGCCCCCGATACTTAACACTTGATGTTATCGGCCAATTTTATAATGGTACAATAGATGCGCTTGTCAAAGTAGTTTATGAATAGTAGGGACAGGTGAACAGATCCCTGCCAAAAAGACCTTTTCCTATCCATGGTCACTTTACTCCCTTTACTGTTGAGCTGCTTTGTAACCCATTGGCGGCACAGTGGTTAGCACTGCTGCCTCACAGCGCCAGGGACCTGGGTTCGATTCCCGGCTTGGATCACTGTCAGTGTAGGGTCCGCATGTTCTCCCTGTGTCTCCATGTGTTTCTTCTGGGTGCTCTGGGTTTTCTCCCACTGTCCAAAGATGTGCGGGTTAGGTGGATTGGCCATGCTAAATTGCCCCTTAGTGTCAAGGGGATTAGCTAGGGTAAATGCATGGGGTTACAGGGATAGGGCCTGGGTGGGCTAGTGGTCGGTGCAGACTCGATGGGCCGAATGGCCTCCTTCTGCACTGTAGGATTCTATGATTTCCTCCGGGTGCTCCAGTTTCCTCCCGCAGTCCGAAAGACGTGCTGGTTAGGTGCACTGGCCATGCTAAACTCTCGCTCAGTGTACCCAAACAGGAGTGTGGCGATTAGAGGATTTTCACAGTAACTTCATTGCAGTGTTAATGTAAGTCGATTTGTGACTGATATATAAACTTAAAAAACATTGACTTCCTTCCTTAAACTTTCACACATGGAACTTTAATCCAAAAATTCAAGCAGATTACGTATTCACTAAAACAACTCTCACCTATTGGCATCTTTATGAAGAATTCCATTAGGTCATTAGATGGGCTGACAAATGGCAGATGGAGTTTAATTTCGACAAATGTGAAGTGATGCATTTTGGTAGATTGAACCAGGGCAGGACTTACTTAGTTAATGGTAGGGCGTTGGGGAGAGTTACAGAACAAAGAGATCTAGGGGTACATGTTCATAACTCTTTGAAAGTGGAGTCACAGGTGGGCAGAATGGTGAAGAAGGCATTCGGCATGCTTGGTTTCATCGGTCACAACATTGAGTACAGGAGTTGGGACTTCTTGTTGAAGTTGTACAAGACATTGGTAAGGCCACACTTGGAATATTGTGTGCAATTCTGGTCGCCCTATTATAGAAAGGATATTATTAAACTAGAAAGAGTGCAGAAGAGATTTACTAGGATGCTACCGGGACTTGATGGATTGAGTTATAAGGAGAGGCTGAATAGACTGGGACTTTTTTCTCTGGAGTGTAGGAGGCTGAGAGGTGACCTTATAGAGGTCTATAAAATAATGAGGGGCATAGACAAGGTAGATAGTCAATATCTTTTCCCAATGGTAGGGGAGTCTAAAACTAGAGGGCATAGGTTTAAGGTGAGAGGGGAGAGATACAAAAGTGTCCAGAGGGGCAATTTTTTCACACAGAGGGTGGTGAGCTGCCAGAGGTAGTAGTAGAGGCGGGTACAATTTTGTCTTTAAAAAGCATTTAGATAGTTACATGGGTACGATGGGTATAGAGGGATATGGCCAAAAGCAGGCAATTGGGATTAGCTTAGGGGTTTAAAAAAAAAGGCGGCATGGAAAGTTGGGCTGAAGGGCCTGTTTCCATGCTGTAAACCTCTATGAGTCTATGAGATCAATGATAACTTACATGTTATATTGCTGACTGCTTTGCCTGGCTTCTGTAGCCTTTAGAGGGGCATCAGTAACATTATTTCCATTGACTTTGAACATTTTTACCATTATAAATGTTGGTCTATTGAGGTCATATTTCCATTCAGGTTTCATCCCTGTTTGGAATATTGCAATATGTTCCTCATCTTCAGGTTTTTAACATTCCGAAGAATAGTTACTGGATGTAGTTTATTATATATGTAATACTTCAGTTAGCTCTACATTTTGTATCTGTCGCAAATTTATGTGGCAAAACAGTTCTTATATCCTCGACTTTCTTTAAAGTTTAAAGTTTATTTATCTGTGTCACAAGTCGACTTACATTAACACTGCAATGAAGTTACTGTGAAAATCCCCTAGCCGCCACACTCCTGTTCGGGTACAGGTGCAGGTTAGGTGGATTAACCATGCTAACTTGACCCTAAGGGAGAATTTAGCATGGCCAATGCACCTAACCAGCATGGTTTTTTGGACTGTGAGAGGAAAGCGAGGCACCCAGAAGCAACTCATGCACACACAGGGAGAACATGCAGACTCTGCACAGATTGCTGATCCGAGCTGAAAATAACAGCTTTTCACCCGCACTGGAGTTGCAGTTCATCTGTTATTGAACTCCAGACAGTGTGGGACTACATCCCCCAAGTAGCCTCATACAGCTTCTCTCTGGATTCAATCAAGCCCCAGGTTACAGATTCACACTGCAACCATAGCTTCAATCCTATGCTTCACAGTGACCTAAGGTCACAGTCTAAATATACCCATTCAAACGTCCTTCCAAATTCTCTGGATGGAGATGGGTCGAATGGCCTCCTTCTGCACTGTAAGATTCTATGATTCTACCCTCATTGCTGCAGTCCTCCCCTCCCAATATCATAGCCTCCAACCACCCAGGAGCAAAAACACATGAGATGGGGCATTATCACATAGCAGAAACAATGTGCTTCTGCTGATATCCACATTATCAGTCACTTCTTCCTTTCAATTATCCCAAACTGGATCTTATAGCTCTCCCATTCCCATTCTCCTGTATTCTCTTAAACCATTCATTATTTTTATATAAATGGTTAGAAGGTCAATTTTCACCTCCTTATTCAGCAGTTGCAATTTTGGTCTTAATGTGTTGTGCCTTTGTTCCTCAGAGGCTTAATTCCACCATAAAATACCTTGCTATTTCCTTTTCACTGTTATAGTCCCACTTCCTACATAATCCTTTCTGAAGCTGCAATTTTAGTTTACTTTACTTCATTCTTAAAGTTACAAAGTCAATGCGCAGAGTGGATTGGGTTAGCCCTTAATCCATCTCCTTGGTTGCTCCAAAAGCCAAATTCAAATTGAGTCCAATCTATGGTTCCCCCAAAACAGACAAATAAGATCCAAGCTGACAAGACAAGGTATTGCATCTGATCTAAATGTATTCTTTTAAAACGTGCTCTAAAGGTTTCAGCATTTGAGAGAACATCAAATTTAGAACATAGAGCACAGGAACTGGCCCTTCGGCCCACCATGTTGTGCCCAACATGATGCCAAATTAAACTAATCCCTGGATAAAAGCAAATCACTGCGGATGCTGGAATCTGAAACCAAAAGAGAAAATGCTGGAAAATCTCAGCAGACGTGGCAGCATCTGTAAAGAGAGAAAAGAGCTGATGTTTCAAAAGCTTTGACAAAGGGTCATCTGGACTTGAAACATCAGCTATTTTTCTCTCCCTACAGATGCTGCCAGACCTGCTGAGATTTTCCAGCATTTTCTCTTTTGGTTAAACTAATCCCTACTGCCTGCCCTTGGTCCGTATCCCTCGATTCCTTGCATATTCATGTGCTTATCTAAAAACCCCTGAAGCACCCCTATTGTATCTGCCTGCACCACCACCCCTGGCAGCACATTCCAGATACCTACCACCCTCTGTGCAAAAAAAAGGCTTGCCCCTCACATCTCCTTTGAACTTTCCCCCTCTCATCTTAAGTGCCTGCCCCCTAGTATTGGACATTTCAACTCTGGGAGAAAAGATTCTGACTGTCAACCCTTTCTATGCCTCTCATCATTTTACAGACTTCCATCAGATCTCCCCTCAGCCCCCGCCGCTCCAGGGAAAACCAGTTTGCCCAGCCTCTCCTTATAGCTCATGCCCTCTACTCCAGGCAGCTTCCTGGTAAATTTAGCTGGAATGATCAGAGGAATCCAAATGCTTGGTCACTTCCAGGTTATCTGCAAAGTTGATGAAGAAAGGAGAGAATAAAAGCACGTGGCATTAACATAATCAGCGGGATTTTACGACCTCACTCGGGCGAGATTGTAAAATCCCGCCCGAGACCTACGGAGATTTCCGTTCTGGGAACCTCGCCGGCTCCGATTCCGGGGCAGACGAGGTGGTAAAGTTTCGGCGAATATCTCACGGGAAACTTTCCCAGAACGCTTCATGTGCAAATGAATTATCTGAAGGGTGATCATTGCTCTTAGGCAAGGCAACGCAAAACTTTGCTTCATGTGTTGTGCTCAGAAAGTGTTTGCACTTTGACCTCTCTCTGGTTGCCTCTAGTCTGACCAATTTGCCTCTGAAATTATTTGGATTGTCACATTCCCACTTCAAAAGGGAGACTTGCTACATTAGGAAACACATGGCTATTATCTCCAAATAGCCCTGATAATAAAGGTCCTTGAAAGTATATTGCCCAGGTTCCTCATTTTAAGGATTGTTCTAATATTCTCAAAGTAACTATAAATGTGCAAGGGACATTGAACTGGTACCATCCATTTTACATTCAAATTATGCACAAAATTCCCACTTTGTTCTGTTTAAAATTATTGGATAATTCAAACTCTTAAGCACGGAAAATGACAATTGTCAGGGGTGAAATATAATGGCTTTCATTTTACTTCTTGCGGTTCAAAGAACAGAACAGCAATTCTATGACTGAACACATAACTAGTTATTAGGCTGTCCATGCTAATTGTAAATATGCAACACACAACACATGATGGGAGTTTAGTAATAAAATGGCCCTTTGTTTATTGGGAGACAATTATTCTGTGCATCAGTCTGTACAAAGTGATAAGCCAATCTCTATAAAAGGAAGGAGATAATTAAATAGCTTTTGAAAGGTTCACAATCCCTACAGTATCTCTTAAATGAGGGGAGTACAAAGGGAGATTTGTATGAAATGGCCTGCCTTTAACCAGCTCTGACCTCCGCAGTTTTATTTATTTAGACTGTCTCTTGTCACAGTTCAGCTGACGAACCCAAATAATTGCATCTCTTCGGTTTTATGATCAGTATGAAGCAAATACTCAGTAAAACCAAGCCTATTCTGTGAAGGGTTATCAACAAAACATTCCCATCCTTAAAAAAAAATCTATAACCTGATTAAGCTACTAGTGGAACCTATTTACTCCACAATTAGGGTCAGGCTATTCAAAAGGTTTCACTGTGGAACCACAAGAAGAAACAGATCATAGAATCCCTACAGTGCTGAAGGAGGACATTCGGCCCATCGAGCCCATACCGACCCTCCGACAGAGCATCTTACCCAGGCCCACCCATTAGGGAGAACGTGCAAACTCCACACAGTCACCCAAGGCTGGAATTGAACCCGGGTCCCCGGCTCTGTGAGGCAGCAGTGCTAACCCACTGTGCCGTCCTGCTCTCCGTAAGCTGAATGGGAGGTGGAAAACAACAAAATTTCTGGCTTCATAATTTAAGAGCACCAGATCCCAGTGTCCTTTTCACAATGGAAACTCCTCGTTTTTCTTTAGATTTTTATTTTTTGTTTCCATCTGAAACTTTGGATGTTTAGTTCCAATGCTTTCTAGTGGCACATACTAGCTCTGAAAAGGTCGATATGGACATATACCCTGGCTTCTATCTGGGCTTTCTTCTTTTATTTACCACAGAAGTAGAAGGACCAAGATAAGGATTACATCGGACATACAGCACAGAAACAGGCCATTTGGCCCAACCAGTTTTACTCTGAGCCTTTTCCCATCTTTCCTCAACTCAATCTACCTTTGTGACCCTCTATTACTCTCCCCCTCAAATGCTTGTCTTAACTTCCCCTTAAATGCATCCATACTATTGATTTTAATCGCTCTCTGTTGAGCCGAGTTCCACATTTTTACCACTCTTTGGGTAAAGGACTTCCTTCTGAATTCCCGATTGGATTTCTCTGTGATTATCTTATATTGGTGGCCTCTAGTTATGCTCTTCCCCACAAGAGGAAACATTCTCTCTGTATCCACTCAATCAAAACCTTTCAGAGTTTTAAAGGTTCACCCTTCAGCCTTCTTTTTTCAAGAGAAAATAGACCCAGCCTATCAATCCTTTCGTAATATGCATGACCACACATTTCAGGTTTCCGCCGAAATCTTGCCCCCGTTCACGCCTGCGGGACCATAAGATCCGACCGCCAGTGAATGAGGTGCAGCCTCCACCGCCCCCACCCCACCCCCTCCCCCCACTGCCAAACAAGTCAATGGAGAGGGAGAAAAAAAAACAACCACCATCCTTACAAATTTTCTTTGCAACCTCTCCAGTGCCTCTCTCTCCTTTTTATGACATGCCTCCAGAATTTTTTTATTTATTCATAGGGCATGGGCATCACTGGCTGGCCAGCATTTATTGCCCATCCCTGGATGGCCTTGAGAAGGTGGTGGTGAGCTGTCTTCTTCAATCGCTACAGTCCTTGTGCTGTGGGTTGACCCACAATGCCGTTAGGGAGGGAATTCCAGGATTTTGACCCAGCGACTGCGAAGGAACGGCGATATATTTCCAAGTCAAGATGGTGAGTGGCTTGGAGGGGAACTTGCAGGTGGTGCTGTTCCCATGTATCTGCTGCCCTTGTCCTTCAAGATAGAAGTGATCATAAGTTTGGAAGGTGCTGTCTAAGGGTCTTTGGTGAATTGCTGCAGTGCATCTTGTAGATAGTACACACTGCTGCTACTGAGCGTCGGTGGTGGAGGGATTGAATGTTTGTAGATGTGGTGCCAATCAAGCGGACTGCTTTGTCCTGGATGGTGTCAAGCTTCTCGAGTGTTGTTGGAGCTGTCATGCAGTATTGTAAGTATGCTCTAACCTAACCAAAGTCCGATACAGATTTAACATAACTTCCTTATGTTTCAATATTATCCCTCTAGAAATAAAATCAAATGCTTGGTTTGCTTTTTTATGGCCTTTGGAGGAACTTTTAGTGACCAATGTGTTGTACTCTGATGGACATGGTTTTACAAGACTTCAGGACTAACACCTAGTCTGAAACCTTACCACTCCAGGAGAATGTCAGTGCAGTCAAAGTGTCTTCCAGGGGCTCAGAATGATTATTCCACCATCATTGAGGAAACGGATGTTAGAAAAGCTACATGAAGGCCACTACGGAATTGTACGCATGAAGGAAATAGCAAAGAGTTAATTTGGGAGGCCTGGGCTTGATACTGAGATCGAAGAAAATGCTAGAATATGTTCTTATGCTAAGGTAAGAAACCTGTTACCCTTAGCATTCCTGCATCTATGGGAATGCCCTGGAGATACTTGGCAATGTGTGCATGTGGATTTTGCAGGACCTTTCAAAGGACACATGTTCTTAGTAACTGTTGACAATCACACCAGATGGCCAGAGGTAGCTATGGTGACGTCTATCTCACCTGAGAAGACTATTGAAAGGCTGGGAGAAGTTTTTAGTTGCTTTGGATTTCCAGAACAACTGGTGAGTGGCAACAAATCTCAATATGTCTCGCAGGAATTTGAGAGCTTCCTACAAGAAAATGGCACTCAACACATTACATCCACGCCATATCACCCCACAACTAATGGATTAGCAGAATGCTTTGTCCAAACCATGAAAACAACCACAGAACAAGTTTCACTTATCCAACGCCTCAACAAGTTCTTACTGATCCATCGAAATACCACGCAGGCCACAACCAAGATCTCTCCTACATTACTCATGGAAAGGCAGCTGCATTCTGCATTTGATCTTCCGTAACCTTCAAAACCAAGGAGATTTTGTGACAACAACAATAAGCACAAGTGGGATGGCATGAAAGCAAGATAAAGCATTTTCCACCAGGGGTAAGGAGTCTTGGCTCGGCATTACTCCTCAGGGGAGGAATGGATTCCTGCCACACACCTTGCACGAACTGGTCCTGTCTCTTACACTATCTAGATCTCAGGTGATCTTATCTGGAGGAGACATGCAGACCAGTTACCAGCTGGAAAAACAGATCCGCTAAGATTGGAGCCCGTTGGGAATTCAGGTTCAGCCGCCTCAAGTCAGGACTTTCCTGTTACCCCGACACCACCAGACACTGTTGAGGAAGTCAACACCTCACCTCTGTTCATGCGCAGAGACAACCTCCAGTTCCCATGTCAACGCAAGTTAAACCAACCACCACCAATGTCAGTGTGAAGACAAAAACGTCAGAGGATTCATTCTCAACAATTCCAAGAGCAGTGTCCTCCAGATTGCCTGAATTTATAACAATGACTAACCCATTGACTATCATTCATGTTGAACTTGTTTTGGGAAGGTTCAAATTAAAGGGAGAAGGAAATGTTACATTATAGGGTTCACCATAAAGCCATGCTGTATTAATATATGCAAGGAAATGATACAATGTGATGTAGAGTGGGAAATAGAGAAGTAGCAGGTGAGATAGAGTACACCACAATAAAGTAACGTCCGTTTATCGAGTGTTCCTGAGTGTCATTCTCCAAGTACACAACAGTCGAGATTTGTTTATCTTGCATTTTTGTTTTTTTTCCAATTTGTTTATACTCTGCGTTTAATCGGAGCCACTGTAGGTTACACTTTGTTCAGTAAATTATATTGAGAGCGCAGGGTGACAGGACCTGAGCAAAGACCATCAAAACTTCAGGAGCTCTGAGCAACTCTGTCTGATTTGATATAAAATAAATACATGGAAATAAGAGGCAGATCAGTGAGAGAAGCCTGTCACACAGCAGAGGGCAGGGCAGAGCCATGGTACAGGCTGAATGCTTTCAATGGATTTTCTTTCAGTGAGGTGGAGTTGCCGGCGTTGGACTGGGGTGGGCACAGTAAGAAGTCTCACAACACCAGGTTAAAGTCCAACAGGTTTATTTGGAATCACGAGCTCCTTCCCCGCCTGATGAAGGGGCAGCGCTCCGAAAGCTGGGGCGGCACGGCAGCACAGTGGTTAGCACTGCTGCTTCACAGCTCCAGGGACCTGGGTTCGATTCCCGGCTTGGGTCACTGTCTGTGTGGAGTTTGCACATTCTCCTCGTGTCTGCGTGGGTTTCCTCCGGGTGCTCCGGTTTCCTCCCACAGTCCAAAGATGTGCGGGTTAGGTTGATTGGCCATGCTAAAAAAATTGCCCTTAGTGTCCTGGGATGCGTAGGTTAGAGGGATTAGTGGGTAAATATGTAGGGATACGGGGGTAGGGCCTGGGTGGGATTGTGGTCGGTGCAGACTCGATGGCCTCTTTCTGTGCTGTAGGGATTCTAAGATTCTAAGACTCTTCTTTCAGTAATGTAGATTTGATGAATATCCGTTACCAGATCCTAAGATAATCATGGATAAGGAAGGCCATTCATCCCTACTTATTTCACCCATCTAGAAAGATGTTGGAATCCTGTGATAGCATCTACTGCTTTATCCAGAGCCCATTCCGTGTAATGGGTGTTAGTCTTATTCCACATTCCTGTTTGAAAACTCCCTGAAGCACACAAAATCTGAACAGGAAGTTAGAACATTGAATTCAGCATAAAATCAGGCACAGAAAGCAGAACAAAAAGGGTGAGAAAGATGGAATTGAGAGAGCGAGAGGAGAGCCAGAAAGAAATTTGAACCTTCAAATATTTTAAATTTTTAAAAGATCTCCAATAATTGAAGGAATGGGACCAAGCACTTGCAATTTTCAGTGCCAGAGCTGCTATTTGGCAGGAATTAAGGCTTGTCGCTATATTAAAAATTCACTCGTACTAAATTGGACAACCTCTAAACATTTCAGGCATGTTTCCTATTAGATGAATTCCTCAATGTCATGGTGTTCCATGTGTTTCTGTGTCTCTGTGTGAGATGCTGTTCTGGTGAAATGTCTGAAGGAGCAGAACATCTTGGACAACACCTTCCTGATTTTCTTGTTTAACCGAGTGTGTGCAGTCACCAGAAATTGCTATCTGATTTAGCCTTTAGTAATGGTGCACACAAAGAGGCGGCACGGTGGCACAGTGGTTAGCACTGCTGCCTCACAGCACCAGGAGCCCGGGTTCGATTCCCAGCTTGGGTTGTCACTGTCTGTATGAAGTTTGCACGTTCTCTCCGTGTCTGCGTGGGTTTGCTCCAGTTTCCTCCCATTGTCCAAAGATGTGCGGGTTAGGTGGATTGGCTGTGCTAAATTGCCCATTAGTGTCAGTGGGGACTAGCTAAGGTCAACGCATGGGGTTATGGGTATAGAGCCTGGGTGGGATAGTGGTCAGTGCTGAGTCAATGGGCTGAACGGCCTCCTTCTGCACTGTAGGATTCTATGTTTTTATAATTGCCTCACTGTTATTTTGACTGCACAATCCAGACCATTGTCCTGATTTGTTGAGAAGCTAGGGAAAAGCAAGTGTCTGTCTTCACTGGCAGAAACATTCCCACGTGAAGCTTTGGACTAAGTCTAAAAAAAAGCATGCATTTGCTTGCGAGCACAGCATCGGTGTAAGCACAATGTCGAAGAAAACGTCAAATCGTTTCCCTCCCTTCCTATTGCAAGATCCAGGTGGCATTAGGAATGACTAATGGGCTGAATGGACTCCTTCTGCACCGTAGTGATTCTATGACTCTTGTGCTTCTTTAAGTAAGGAGAGGATGTACGGCAACTTGGACCAGCCAGGCAAGTGACATCCATGCATTAGTCAGTTTTTCTTTTCAGCATCGTCACCAGAAATAAAAAGGTGAAATCTGGGCCCCGTATCGAAGGAAGGATGTGCTGGCCTTGGAGAGGGCCCAGAGGAGGGTCACGAGAATGATCCTGGGAATGAAAAGCTTGACGTATGAGGAGCGTTTGAGGACTCTGGGTCTGTACCCGATGGAGGGATGGCGGGGGGATCTTATTGAAACTTACAGACTAATGAAAGGCCAGGATACAGTGGACATGGAGAAAATGTTTCCATTAGTAAGAGAAACCGAGGGCACAGCCTCAGAGTAAAGGGATGGTCCTTTAGAACTGAGATGAGAGGGGATTTCTTCAGCCAGAGGGTGGTGAATCTTTGAAATTTGTTGCCACAGAAGGCTGTGGAGGCCAGGTCATTGTATTTAAGGCAAGAGATGGGAAGGTTCTTGATTGGTAAGGAGATCAAAGGTTACAGGGAAAGGTGGAAGAATGGGGTTAAGAAAAATATCAGCCATGATTGAATGGTGGAGCAGACTCGGTGGGACGAATGGCCTTATTCTGCTCCTATATCTTATGGTCTAAAAGGTATGTAAAAAATGTAAGCCTGCTTCATTAAGAATGGTATTCTGGTATTCATTCAGTTCTGACTTATATAACATGCCACTACTGGATCACCCGGAGGAAACCCACGCAGACACAGGGAGAATGTGCAAAGTCCACACAGAGTGACCCAAGTTGGGAATCGAACCCGGGTCCCTGGCGCTGTGAGGCAGCAGTGCTAACCACTGTGCCACCGTGCTGCCCCTTGTCTGTGCTAATCTCACAGCCATACTTCAGAAGATATCCTGGCATTTAATCATGTATATAAAAAATGTATACTAATCAGAGCCAATAATGTCCATCTACTCTAGGTTCAATCCCTCTGATCAGCTAGTGTACGAGTGCATGCGCACATTCAGTGGAGAGCCAGGTCGGGAACTGCAACTGGGAACGGGCTGTATGAAAAGGTACCAAGAATACGTCTGAATAACCTGCCAACTGATTAATCCTCACCGCTATCCACATTAGTAGATTTTGAAAGCAGTCAGGACAACAAACTCTACCCCCTGCTAATGTAAAATTAGAAGTGAGATATTCTTTAACTGGAACACAACAAGATGTCAATACTATTCACCAGGGGAACAAAAAGCAAGGTTCGATTACAGAGAAAAATAAATCAAGCTCAGAATAGTTTACTTTGATATTTAAATTACCCAGGGGCTTCAAGTAAAAAGCACGCAATTTTTAAAAAATGTTTTTATCCCATTAGAATTGGTTTTGCAATAATGAATTTACATTTAAGAATACAAAGCCTGCTCCATGATTAAGTGCCAGGATATATTTTGAAGTATGGCTGTGAGATTAGTACAGCCCATGGGGCAGCACGGTGGCACAGTGGTTAGCACTGCTGCCTCACAGCGCCAGGGACCCGGGTTCGATTCCCAGCTTGGGTCACTCTGTGTGGAGTTTGCACATTCTCCCCGTGTCTGCGTGGGTTTCCTCCGGGTGATCCAGTTTCCTCCCACACTCCAAAGATGTGCGGGTTAGGTTGATTGGCCATGCTAAATTGCCCTTTAGTATCAGGGGGGACTAGCTAGGGTACATGCATGGGGTTGTGGGGTTTGGGCCTGGGTGGGATTGTGGTTGATGCAGACTCGATGGGCCAAATGGCCTTCTGTAAGATTCTATGATTATCATTCTGGTAAAATATCTCAGAATATATCAGACTTGTGACGCAGGGGGTAACATCCCGAACTCTGAGCCAGCAGTTCTGTGTTCGAGTCCCACCCTCACACTTGATGGCCACGGAATGTGTGTTCATAACCTAGTTAAACAAGTTGAGTGTCAATCTGCAAGTTCCTTCCAACATATGGCAGGTGACAAGGCTCCTGGTCAGACAAGCTTTATCCCTCAAGTTATAGCCTCTGGTTTCAGGCATGCTACCTATTCCAGGCAAAACAAGCTACAGAAAACAAATACAAGTATGTGCTTTGTCTAAAATGTCTCGGCTACTCAGTAAAAGCTGTAACTCGTAACTGTTCTCTCTTCAGGTAGTTAGGAGGATCAAGATGGAGCTGGAGCGTGGTGGCTCCTTGCGAGCTGTCACTAGCATTCCCTCTAATCCTATCTTTTATTCTCGTGATGACTGTAACACTACATTCTGCACCCTCTCCGTTCCTTCTCCCTTATGTACTCTATGAATGGTATGCTTTGTCTGTATAGCGCACAAGAAACAATACTTTTCACTGTATACCAATACAGGTGACAATAATAAATCAAATCAAATCAAAAGAATTCAAGTTTTTGCAAGATCGGCTAAGGATACCAAGTGAAATGGATTTGAATAGTTGCAATTCAGCATCCAAATGTACCCATAACGCAAGGCAAAAAGATCAGGCAGAAGAAAACAAGATGGACAATCATAGAATCCCTACAGTGCAGGAGGAGGCCATTTGGCCAATCGAGCCTGGACTGACAACAATCCCACCCAGGCCCTATCCCCATAACCCTACGTATTTACGCTGTTAGTCCCCCTGACACTAAGGGTCAATTTAGCGTGGCCAATCCACCCAACCTGCACATCTTTGGAGTGTGGGAGGAAACCGGAGCACCCGGAGGAAACCCACGCAGACACAGGGAGAATGTGCAAACTCCACACAGACAGTGACCCAAGCCGGGAATTGAACCTGAGACCCTAACACTGTAAGGCAGCAGTGCTAACCACTGTGCCACCGTGCAAGGTCAATCTTTCCCCAAGAAACATCCATCAGGAGGAAGGAAAGGAGAACTCATGTATTCATCGGATCAAATTCACAACAAAACTATAAAAAAAAGGTTCCGCTCTGATGAGTGAGTCACCAACCTGGGACATTAACTGATTCTTTCTCTGTAGATGCTTCCCGACCTCATTTCCAGTAATTTTGGCTTTTATTACAAAATAAAGTTTCTTTGTAAGCATCGGCTCAATTTAAATGAGGAACCAGTCTTGCGGTACAGATGATCAATCAATTCCCCTGTTAACCCTGGAGTCTGAGTATGAATTCTGACCAGACTAATGGGTTTAGTGTCCCCTTTCACAGCAGCAAGTGTCCCAAGTGAAATTAACTTGAATTGTTTCAATGCCGTGTCCAAATATACCCATAGCAGGAGAGTGCCTACAATCAACACCTCTTGGTAATCACTCAGAGAGGCAACCAAGATGATAGATAGGCATTGAGAAGAGTGAGGGACAACAGATTAAAATAACCTACAATTTGATTTGATTTGATTTGATTTATTATTGTCACATATATTAACATACAGTGAAAAGTATTGTTTCTTGCGCGCTATACAGACAGAGCATACTGTTCATAGAGTAGGAACCAAGAGAGTGCCGAATGTAGTGTTACAGTCATTGCTAGGGTGTAGAGAAAGATCAATTTAATGCAAGGTAGGTCCATTCAAAAGTCTGACAGCAGCAGGGGAGAAGCTGTCCTTGAGTCGTAACCTCAGACTTTTGTATCTTTTCCCCGATGGAAGAAGGTGGAAGAGGGTATGTCTGGGGTGCGTGGGGTTCTTAATTATGCTGGCTGCTTTGCCGAGGCAGCGGGAAGTGTAGACAGAGTCAATGGATGGGAGGTTGGTTTGCGTGATGGATTGGGCTACATTCACGACCGTTTGTAGTTCCTTGCGGTTTTGGGCAGAGCAGGAGCCATACCAAGCTGTGATACAGCCAGAAAGAATGCTTTCTATGGTGCATCTGTAAAAGTTGGTGAGAGTCGTAGCTGACATGCCAAATTTCCTTAGTCTTCTGAGAAAGTAGAGGCGTTGGTGGGCTTTCGTACCTATAGTGTTGGCACGGGGGGACCAGGACAGGTTGTTGGTGATCTGGACACCTAAAAACTTGAAACTTTTTTGCCTGAAAATAGGGCAAAATTTGCCTGAAAATAGGGCAAAAATTCAACCATTTGTACAGAAGACACTTCCTTCATCAACTGAGTTTTTGCAAGCCAGTTAATTTAAGATTGTCACTGCAACATTTTTACCTCAGATAAAAGCAAACTACTGCGGATGCTGAAATCCGAAACAAAAACAGAAAATGCTGGAAAATCTCAGCAGATCTGACCGTATCTGTGGAGCGAGAATAGAGCCAACGTTTCAAGTCTGGGTGACCCTGCATCAGAGTGGGTCTGATGAAGGGTCATCCAGACTCGAAACGTTGGCTCTATTCTCTCTCCACAGATGCTGTCAGACCTGTTGAGATTTTCTAGCATTTTCACCTCAGTCACGTTAGGCTGCGGATGATACAAAGAAACCTTGTCGGTGAGATTTATGTCACCACAACATCTGCTTACAAAGGAAAACTGGTTTCCCAAATATGTCTTTTTATACATGAAGGCATTAGCCTGGCAAAGTTTAAGTTTATTTACTCGTATCACAAGTAGGCTTACATTGCAATAAAGTAACTGTGAAAACCCCTAGTTGCTACACTCTGGCGCCTGTTCGGGTACACTGAGCGGCACGGTGGCACAATGGTTAGCACTGCTGCCTGACAGCTCCAGTGACCTGGGTTCGATTCCCATCTTTGGTCACTATCTGTGTGGAGTTTGTACATTCTCCTCGTGTCTGCGTGGGCTTCCTCCGGGTGCTCCGATTTCCTCCCACAGTCTGAAAGATATGCTGGTTAGGCGCATTAACCCGAACAGGCGCCAGAGCATGAAGACAAGGGGAATTTCACTGTAACTTCATTGTAGTGTTAATGTAAGCCTTACTTGTGACTAATAAGTAACTTTAAACTGAGGGAGAATTTAGCATGGCCAATGCACCTAACCCGCACATCTTTCGAATTATGGGAGGAAACCGGAGCATCCGGAAGAAACCCACGCAGACACGGGGAGAATGTGCAAACCCCACACAGACAGTCACCCAAGCCGGGAATCGAACCCAGGTCCCTGGCGCTGTGAGGCAGCAGTGCTAACCACTGTGCCACCATGTCACCTAGTTTACACCTTTCTTTATTGAACAGGAACTGGATGATGTTGAAACTCTTTCCAGGGGTCAGTAGAACGGAAGCAACAACACGGCATGTCCTGTTCTCCCACCAATTGCAGATTTAATATTCACTTCCATGAAAGAAGCAGCTTCACCATGTTAACAGCTGGGATTGTATCATTTCAGTGTCTACAGGGTGTTGCCTGGAATTATAAATGTTGCACAGAATATTTGGTATTTGGAGATACTTATTCAGTAAGTAGCAAAATGTGGTATCATTTGCTCTTCTGATCATCTGACCCCCTGTTCCATATTTTGGCTTTATGATAGATACAAAATATGATGGACTTGTCACCAGATCTATCAGGGGGAAATCTACAGCGGATGACCAAAAAATGTCCGGCACAATGTGGCACAGTGGTTAGCACTGCTGCCTCACAGGGAGTCGGGTTCAATTCTGGTCTCAGGTGACTTGCGAAGTTTGCAAGTTCTCCCCGTGCCTGTGTTGGCTTCCTCCGAGTGCTCCGTTTTCCTCCTACAATGCAAGGATGTGCAGGTTAGGTTGATTGGCCATGCTAAATTGACCCTTAGGCCAGAACTCTACCACCTCGCCCGCCATGGAATCGGCGCTGGCGGCGAGGTTCTGACAACAGAAATCTCCGTTGACCTCGGGCAAGAATTTCCAGTCTCGCCAGAGCAAGGCCGTAAAATCCCGCCCATTGTATCAGGGGGACTAGGGTAAATATGTGGAGATATGGGGATAGGGCCTGGGTGGGATTGTTGTCGGTGCAGGTTCGATGGGCCGAATGGCCTCCTTCTCCACAGCAAAGATTCTATGATTCTACAATGTGCGTGTTAATAAATTTTTTGCCAACACAAGAATTGCTCCAGCCACCCATACTGTGGCTTTTAAAAATCTATTGGCGTTTGGGTTCATTAAACACTGAATGGTTATTAGGTCAAGCGACAGATCAGTTTCCTATGAGAGTCAATAGCAGAAGGGAATGAATATCTATTCAAATCATCCAACTCATCAACACTTATGTTTATCTGTGGCAGGCTCCACAGAAATATATGATTGTAGTAATAGAATTCTGTCAAGCGGAAACAGACTGTGTTACAACGGTCCCTTGCTTTCAACAATCAGCTCTGCTACGGGATGGATTAAAAAACACAAACATTCAAAAATTCCAACACGCAATTATTTCACTTAACAAATATGAGTTATTTTCATAACTTCTGCCTTCCAACCTGTGGGGGTGGGGGGGTGGAAGAGGATACCAGTGTGTTACAGAAGAAGCATTATGGCATGTGGAAAGGGGAGGAAAAGGTTAGTTTGGCAGTGGGATCGTGTTGGTATGATGGAAATGACAAAAGCAGTATCAGGTAACCATGGAGGTTGGTGCGGGGGGAAGGGCTACACAAAGAGGGGCCATATCACATAGAAACATAGAAGATAGGAGCAGGAGGAGGCCATTTGGCCCTTCGAGCCTGCTCCACCATTCATCAGGGTCATGGCTGATTGTCCAACCCAATAGCCTAATCCTGCTTTCTCTCCATAACCTTTGATCCTATTCACCCCAAGTGCTATATCCAGCTGCCTCTTGAATATGTTCAATGCTTTGGCATCAATTACTTCCTGCGGTAATGAATTCCACAGGCTCACCACTCTTTGGTTGAAGAAATGTTTCCTCACCTCTATCCTAAATGGTTTACCCCAAATCCTCTCAGACTGTGACCCTTGGTTCTGGACTCCCCCCACCATCGGGAACATCCTCCCTGCATCTACCCTGTCTAGTCCTGTTAGAATTTTATAGCTATGAGATCCCCCCCCATTCATCTGAACTCCAGCTAAAACAATGCTAACCGAATCAATCTCTCCTCGTACATCAGTCCCGCCATCCCTGGGACCAGCCCGGTTCCCCACGGTTCCAAAGTCAGGAAGAATCAAAGGAAATGGGGAGAAACGGATCAAGGGCTTTGTTTACCCGAGGTGAGGAGAACGGAAGATGTTTAAAAAGCCTCGGCGTACGGTGTGGCATAACCAGCGCGCTTGCAATACAAATGGTGCAACTGAAAAAAGGAAATGGAGTCTTTATAGGTAGCGGGCGGGGTGGGAGGAAGTTTAATCCAGGAGACTCCGGAGTCCGTGGGCTTGTTGTAGATGTCAGTGGATCGAGACTGAGACATCTAGGAGGGGAGGGGAAGAGTCAAAGTTGAGAAAGTGATGGAAATTTGACCCAAAATGAATGAATTTGTTGAAGATCAACAAGAGTGGGAAGCGGCACATTGACAGTCATTGGTGTAAAGAAAATAATTTGCGCCATCAGCGAGAACAGCGATGCAGGAACAAAATACCGTGAGAGTCGGGAAACGAGATTCTCGCCAACGAGGTCTCATTTCCCCATTTTCTTTGCTCCTCGCTGATTACATAATGAGGTCTCCGCCCAGAAGGCAGGAGCCTCATTTAAATATATTTTAACTAATCTGTATATTCAACCTAACCCGCACACCTTCGGGCGGCACGGTAGCACAGTGGTTAGCACTGCTGCTTCACAGCACCAGGGACCCAGATTCGATTCCCGGCTTGGGTCACTGTCTGTGTGGAGCTTGCACGTTCTCCCCATGTCTGCATGGGTTTCCTCCGGGTGCTCCGGTTTCCTCCCACAGTCCAAAGATGTGCGGGTTAGGTTGATTGGCCATGCTAAATTGCCATTTAGTGTCAGGGGACCAGCAGGGTAAATAGGTGGGGTTATGGAGATAGGGCCTGGGTGGGATTGTGGTCGGTGCAGACTCGATGGGCCGAATGGCCTCCTTCTGCACCCTAGGGATTCTATGATTCTATGAGCTTTGGAATGTGGGAGGAAACCGGAGCACCCGGAGGAAACACACGCAGACACGGTAGGGACAGGTGGGGGGGGGGAGAGGGGGGGGGGTGTATGGAGCAGGGAGGCCACGAATATTTGTACAGTAGACAGTGAGAGGGACTTCCTCTGATATCTTTGTGGTGGGAGGGCCGAGGACTGGGGGTAGTTTCATCTCAGTTCCGATCAGGGTCCGATGTCTGTGGAGCCGGCCTTGCCGATTCTATCAGATCCCGCCCCATCCCGCCAGACCGACAGCCTGAACCACAGGCCCCCGATCTCTTTCTGTCAGAATAGCTCAAAACCTGAAGTGAAAACTCGGTAGTACATCTGGAGAGATACACACCGGCTTTCAGTCAGAGCCTGACACTCTAACAAATCATGGAAAAAATTCCGCCCGAACAATGTGAGAAAAAGTTCAACCAAGATGGGATTGACACCGAGTGAGCAGTGGGTTATGTTATCATCACGACACACTCTGCCTGACATGACGTCTGAACAGAAGACAATGGCTACACCGCTGCCACTTGGCAGCTAAACAAATGAAGGTATAAAGCTCAGGATTCCGCGGAACAGAATCATTGGCTGGAATTTTCCGGCTGTTCACGCTGGCAGGATCTTCTGGTCCGGTGTGGAGTAGGCTCAATGGGAGTTCCCATTGACAGCAGCGGATATCGCTGTTGGTGAATGGTGTGCCGCTTTCCGCCATGGGAGACACACCGTAGGGAAGCCAGAGTATTTCCCCCCTCCCAACCTCCCGGCCCCATCATAATCTAAGGTTAAGTAGATGAAAATGTGTATTTTACAACAAGGTCTAGTTAAAAGAGGCCTAATTAAATTAAACCATAATTCTCGGTGATTTTTATTTTTTACAAAAAACAAAGAAAATTACAGCACAGGAAGAGGCCCTTCGCCTGCACCGACCATGCTGCCCGACTGAACTAAAACCCCCTACTCTTCCGGGGACCATATCCCTCTATTCCCATCCTATTCATGTATTTGTCCAGACGCCCCTTAAAACTCACTATCGTATCTGCTTCCGTTACCTCCCCCGGCAGCGAGTTCCAGGTACCAACCACCCTCTGTGTAAAAAACCTGCCTTGTACATCTCCTTTAAACCTTGCTCCTCACACCTTAAACCTATGCCCCCTAGTAATTGACTCTTCCACCCTGGGAAAAAGCTTCTGACTCTTCACTCTGTCCATGCCCCTCATAATCTTGTAGATTTCTATCAGGTCGCCTCTCAACTTCCGTCATTCCAGTGAGAACAAACCAAGTTTCTCCAGCCTCTCCTCATAGCTAATGCCCTCCATACCAGGCAACATCCTGGTAAATCTTTTCTGTACCCTCTCCAAAGCCTCCACATCCTTGTGGTAGTGTGGCGACCAGAACTGAACACTATATTCCAAGTGAGGCCTAACTAAGGTGCAATATGGCTTGCCAATTTTTAAACTCAATGCTCCGACAATGAAGGCAAGCATGCCGTATGCCTTCTTGACTACCTTCTCCACCTGCGTTACCACTTTCAGTGACATGTTCACCTGTACACTGAGATATCTCTATCAATACCCTTAAGGGTTCTGCCATTTTCTTTATATTTCCCATCTGTATTAGATCTTCCAAAATGCATTACCTCACATTTGCACTCAGAGTATGAGTTTCGCAAAGTTACCTTTTTAAATTTTGGTCTAAATTTCTACGAAAAGGAATAAATCACATTTTGGCATTGGCAAACGGCAAGTCAATCACAAAATAGAAACTAGAAGCAAGAGTAGGCCCTTTGGCCCTCGAGCCTGCCCCGCCATTCATTATGATCATGGCTGATCATCAAGTTCAATATCCTAATTCTCCCATTTCCCTTGGTCCCTGTAGCCCCAAGAGCTATATCTAATCTCTTCTTGAAATCAGGCAACGTTTTGGCCTCAACTACTTTCTGTGGTAGTGAATTCCACAGATTCACACAATCTGGGTGAAGAAATTTCTCCTCTCCTCTGTCCTAAAAGAATCACAGAATTCCCACAGTGCACAAGGAGGCCATTGAGTCTGCACCAACAACAATCCCACCCAGGCCCTATCCCCCTAACCCCACATATTTACCCTGCTAATTCCCTGACACTATGGAGCAATTTAGCATGGCCAATCGACCTAACATCTTTAGACTGTGGGAGGAAACCGTAACACCCGGAGGAAACCCACGCAGACACAGGGAAAATGTGCAAACTCCACACAGACAGTCACCCGAGGCCGGATCCCTGGCGCTGTGAGGCAGCAGTGCTAACGACTGTGCAACCGTGCCGCCCTCAATGAGGCAGGAAAGGACCACAATATGGTACACAGTCAGCTGTAGGAGATGGATGAAGAGAAAGCACACTGAGATTGAGGGACAAGGCTGTTGCTTATGGACCTCAGATGCAAGTTCACCTCCCCCATAAAGAAACTCGACGGTAGATAACTGGCAAGTCGAGATCTTCTGTTTTACTGTGAAAATGTTAAGCTCTCATTTCACTCGCCAGGCAGTTCAAAACAAATGACTGAACACTTGGAGACAGAGGGTGATGACAGAAGGCTGCTTCAGTGACTGGAAGCCAGGTGTCCAGTGGTGTACCACAGGGATCTGTGTTGGGTGCCCTATTATTCGTCATTTATATAAATGACATTGGGGACTATGTAGGGGGTAGGATTAGTAAGTTTGCAGACGACACAAAAATTGGCCAGGTGGTTAACAGTGAGGTGGAGTGTCTTGGGCTACAAGAAGATATAGATGGAATGGTCAAATGGGCAGATAAGTGGCAGATGGAATTTAACCCTGAAAAGTGTGAGGGGATACACTTTGGAAAGAATAATTTGACAAGGAATTATTCAATGAATGATAGGACACTAGGAAGTTCTGTGGGACAAAGGGACCTTGCCGTGTTTGTCCACAAATCTCTGAAAGCGGAAGGGCATGTTAGTAGGATGGTGAAAAAGGCATATGGGACACTTCAACACAAACTGGAGGAACAGCATCTCATCTTCCGGCTAAGCACTTTACAGCCTTCCGGTCTCAACATCAAATTCAACAACTTCAGATGATTAGCTCTACCCCACCTCGGCCCCCTTTGTTTTCATTCTACTTTACATAGAACATAGAAAACATACAGCACAAACAGGCCCTTCGGCCCACAAGTTGCGCCGGTCATGTCCCTACCTACCTAGGCTTATATATAGGCTTACCTATAACCCTCAATCCTATTAAGTCCCATGTACTCATCTAGAAGTCTCTTAAAAGACCTATCGAGTTTGCTTCCACCACCACTGACGGCAGCCGATTCCACTCACCCACCACCCTCCGAGTGAAAAACTTACCCCTGACATCTCCTCTGTACCTACTCCCCAGCACCTTAAACCTGTGTCCTCTCGTAGCAGCCATTTCAGCCCTGGGAAAAAGCCTCCGAGAATCCACCCAATCTATACCTCTCAACATCTTGTACACCTCTATCAGGTCACCTCTCATCCTTCGTCTCTCCAAGGAGAAAAGACCGAGCTCCCTCAACCTATCCTCATAAGGCATGCCAACCAATCCAGGCAACATCCTTGTAAATCTTCTCTGCACCCTTTCGATCATTTCCACATCCCTCCTGTAATGACTTATTTAATTTTTTTACCATTCTCTACCTTTTATTTCTTTATTGTCTTTCTTCATTTTTCTTCCCCCTCCCCCACTCCTTCCCCCTACTTTATCCCCGTTTTTTCTTATCTTTTCTCCCCCTTTGCTTCCCCTTTTCTAAATTTTACCTCTGTCCCATCCATTCCTTCCCTCCCCCCAACATCTTCATCTGTCACAGTTTACCCTCTGATTTTAGCTTCTCTGCTGTTTGGCCATTCACATCCTTAATTCTCTCTGTGGACTGCCATTAGCAGCCTTTCCCCTTGTTTTTGTGGCTATGACTCATCTTACATTCCCTCACCCTGCAGTATAAATATCTCCCACTTTCTATGTCTTTTAGCTTTGACAAAGGGTCATCTGGACTCGAAACGTCAGCTCTTTTCTCTCCTTACAGATGTTGCCAGACCTGCTGAGATTTTCCAGCATTTTCTCTTTTGGTCACCTAATTACAGGAAGGATATTAATAAGGTTGAAAGAGTGCAGAGAAGGTTTACGAGGATGTTGCCGGGACTTGAGAAACTGAGTTACAGAGAAAGCTTGAATAGGTTAGGACTTTATTCCCTGGAGCGTAGAAGAATGAGGGGAGATTTGATAGAGGTGTATAAAATTATGATGGGTATAGATAGAGTGAATGCAAGCAGTCTTTTTCCACTGAGGCTAGGAGAGAAAAAAACTAGAGGACATGGGTTAAGGGTGAAGGGGGAAAAGTTTAATGGGAATATTAGGGGGGGCTTCTTCACACAGAGAGTGGTGGGAGTGTGGAGTGAGCTGCCAGATGAAGTGGTGAGTGCGGGCTCACTTTTAACATTTAAGAAAAACTTGGACAGGTACATGGATGAGAGGGGTGTGGAGGGATATGGTCCAGGTGCAGGACAGTGGAACTAGGCAGAAAAATGATTCGGCACAGCCAAGAAGGGCCAAAAGGCCTGTTTCTGTGCTGTAATGTTCTATGGTTCTATGGATGTAGGACACTTGCCTTTATCAATTGAGGCATAGATTACAAAAGCAGGGAAGTCATATATTGAAGTTGTATAAACTTTGGTGAGGCCTCAGCTGGAGTACTGTGTGCAGTTCTGGTCACCACATTATAGGAAAGATGTGATTGCACTGGAGGGGGTCCAGAGGAGATTCACAAGGATGCTGCCTGGGATGGAACATTTGAATTATGAAGAGCGGTTGCGTAGGCTTGGGTTGTTTTCTCTGGAACAGAGAAGGTAGAGGGGCGACCTGATTGAGGTGAAGAAGATTATGAGGGACATGAACAGAGTGGATAAGGAGCAGCTGTTCCCCTTAGTTGAAAAATCAGTCACAAAGGAACATAGGTTCAAGGTGAGGGGCAGGAGGTTTAGGAGGGATGTGAGGAAAAACTTTCTTACCCAGAGGGTGGTGACGGTCTGGAATGCGCTGCCTGGGAGGGTGACAGAGGCGGGTTGCCTCACATCTTTTAAAAAGTACCTGGGTGAGTACCTGGCATGTCATAACATTCAGGATGTGGAGATGCCGGCGTTGGACTGGAGTAAACACAGTAAGAAGTTTAACAACACCAGGTTAAAGTCCAACAGGTTTATTTGGTAGCAAAAGCCACACATTCAGGGCCATGGGCCAAGTGTTGGTAGATGGGATTAGTTTAAGTTTGAGTTTATTTATTAGTGTCACGAGTAGGCTTACATTAACACTGCAATGAAGTTACTGTGAAAATCCCCTAGCCGCCACACTCCAGCGCCTGTTTGGGTACACTGAGGGAGAATTTAGCATTGCCAATGCACCGAACCAGCACATCTTTGGACTGTGGGAGAAAACCGGAGCACCCAGAGGAAACCCATGCAGACACAGGGAGAATGTGCAAACTCCGCACAGACAGTGACCCGAGGCTGGGAATCGAACCTGGATCCCTGGCGCTGTGAGGAAGCAATGCTAACCACTGTGCCACCGTGATTAGGTGGGAGGTCAGGTGTTTCTAATGTGTCAGTGCGGACTCGATGGGCAGAAGGGCCTCTTCTGTGCTGTATGATTCTATGATTCTAAAAATCGAATTGACTCCTCGGCCTTTAAGGGGCAATGAAGTCCATACCTTATATCAGTAGAAATCAATGCCTTTAATCTCTGAACATGTGAATGTCGGAGTACTCATTGACTCTCCCAGTGCAATTTGTTTTCTGTTTAGTTTGACAGTTCCTGGACCGCAATCCTTTTATTTACTGAATATTCATAGTTCTGGGCTGGATTCGCAACCTAAAAATGCAGTAAATTCAGTTCCTTATTTGGGCAGGTCAGCCTGTGACTCACATTCTGAATCAATGTCAAGAATTTCCAGCTGAGCCATTTGCTATAATTGAACACGCTGCTATTCTCTCCTCAAGCTGTCAGCATTGTTCATCACCCAGTACCTGATATACTTCCAGCCCTGACGGAGTGAAATGGTGCAGGCCAGTGGGCCTCCACTGAAAGGATATTTAAGCAGTTACACAAGTCATAGACTCATAGTCATCGAGGAGTACAGCGCAGAGAAAGGCCCTTCGGCCCATCGCGTCTGCGCCGGTCAAAGACAAACCACCCAACTACTTTAATTCCATTTTCCAGCACTTAGCCTTGGCATCGCAAGTGCATATCTAAATGCTCCTTAAATATTATGAGCGTCCCTGTCTCCACCATCCTTTCAGGCACTGAGTTCCATACTCATAGAATAGAATTTCATAGAATCCCCACAGTGCAGAAGGAGGCCATTCAGCCCATCGAGTTTTCACCGACAGCAATCCCACCCAGGTCCTATCCTTGTAGCCCCACGAAATCCCCCTGACACTAAGGGGCAATCCCACCCAGACCTGTTCCCCGTAGCCCCAAGTATTTACCCCGCAAATCCCCCTAACCTGCACAACTTGGGATACTAAGGGGCAATTTATCATGGACAATCCGCATAACCTGCACATCTTTGGAGTGTGGGAGGAAACCGGAGCACCCGGAGGAAATCCACGCAGAGAGGGGGAGAATGTGCAAACTCCACACAGTCACCCGAGGCCAGAATTGAACCCAGGTTCCTGGTGCTGTGAGGCAGCAGTGCTAACCACTGTGCCACCGTGCTGCCCATCACCCTTTGGGTGAAAAAGATTTTCCTCACATCACTCAAACTTCTGCTCCTTACCTTAAATCTGTGCCCCCGTAGTCATTAATCCATTCACCAAGGGGAAAAGTTTCTTGCTGTCTATCTATGCCCCCTCATCAGTTTATACATCTCAATCATGTTCCCCCTCAGCTCCTGCTCCTAGGAAAACAATCCAATCTATCCAATCACTCTTCATAACTAAAACTCTCCAGCCCAGGTAACATTCTGTTAAACCTTCTTTGCATCTCAGGACACCTGGGTGCCATTAAAATTATTTTTAAAACATACAAGGGCCAGATTTTGCTCCAGATATGTCATTTCATGCTTTTTGCAAATATCTTTTTTATTTCCATTCTAATTCAAGGGGTGGAGCAGATGCTTTGCTTTGGACCAATCCCTTCATGGTGCAGGGTGTCAGCAAGTTTGTTCACTACCCAATGCCAAAAACCAAATACTCTACGGTCAAGCAATATTGTAAAGCATTATCTGATCAATGCGCCCTGACCAAAGTCTCAAAGGGAATCTCTTTCACACCAGCGTATATTTATAATATCTTGTATTATCCATTCTTGAGACCAGGGATGGGAAACGGTCGGTTTAGTAGCAGTTGGTGCTGAATTGGAGATGGGTTTTGTCAGCAAATCTAGCCGTTAATTTTCACAAAGTATGATCTGAAATAAAACATTGAGATTCGTGATGTTAATCACCTTTTGGGGGGGCAAAGGTTTGATCTGAGGGAAAACCTATTTTAGACAAGGAATGGTTGGAATTTGGAACAAACTGTCAGAGAGTGTAGAATCATAGGATCCCACAGTGCGGAAGGAAGCCATTTGGCCCATTGAGTCTGCACCGACAACAATTCCACCCAGGCCCTATCCCCGTAACCCCACGTATTCACCCTGCTAATCCCCCGACACTAAGAGGCAATTTAGCATGGCCAGTCAACCTAAGCCGCACATCTTTGGACTGTGGGAGGAAACCGGAGCACCCGAAAGGAACCCACACAGATATGGGGAGAACGTGCAAACTCCACACAGACAGTGACCCCGAGGCTGGAATCGAACCTGGGTCCCTGGAGCTGTGAGGCAGCAGTGCTAACCACTGTGCCACCATGTGCTGGGGCAGATTCAATTGGATAAGCAAATGAAGAGAAAGAATCTGCAGGACAACACTGCAAGGGAATGGAACTAGCTGAGATGCTCTTGCGGAGAGCTAGCACGGGCATGATGGGCTGAATGGGCTCCTTCTGTGCCGAATGCATTCAATGAGATTATTCTACATATTGGATTAGACAGAAATGAAATATGTTGTAACAGTGCATTAGCTTTTCCTTCAGCAATACATAGCTTTTACTTGAAATAGCAATCTATTTTTGTACATTACTTAGTGCATTAATCCATCATTGCATCTTTCCTTTGTGAATGTGAACTCTTGAACCAGTTTTGTTCCTCAGTATTAATGCTTCGCCTACTTGGCAGACAAATGCTGATGAATAAAATACAGTAGGTGAATCCTCTTTAGGTTTTATGAATGCCCTTGTTACCAATTAGCTAATTTCAGAATGGACTCTTCACCCACCAGATTGAGCAGTACTGTAGTAGCACATTCTCCACATAAAAAAATACAATTGAAAGCCCAGAAGAATGAGGGGGAATCTGATAGAAACATTTAAGATTATGAAGGGAATAGATAAGATAGAAGCAGAGAGATTGTTTCCACTGGCGGATGAAACTAGAACTGGGGGGCATGGCCTCAAAATAAGGGAAAGCAGATTTAGGACTGAGTTGAGGAGGAACTTCTTCATACAAAGGGTTGTGAATCTGTGGAATTCCCTGCCCAGTGAAGCAGTTGAGGCTACCTCATTGAATGTTTTTAAGGCAAGGATAGATACATTTTTGAACAGTAAAGGAATTAAGGGTTATGGTGAGCGGGCGGGTAAGTGGAGCTGAGTCCATGAAAAGATCAGCCATGATCTTATTGAATGACGGAGCAGGCTCGAGGGGCCAGATGGCCTACTCCTGCTCCTAGTTCTTATGTTCAATAAATCTTTATATTTCCCTTTCCTTAATACATAGTAACCAATTTCTAAAGCTGCCAACAGGCTTGATGTGGCCACCATAAAACATGTTCATGTTAAAAAATAACAGCCAGGAAACAATATTCCAAATGTTTTCAAAATTATATAAATGTAACTTTTTTTTAAAAAGGCACTTTAATAGACCTTGTCTGAGAATGATGCACATAGATTTTTAAGACCACCAACACCTCTACTTTCTCAGAGGCTAAGGAAATTCAGCATGTCCACTACGACTCTCACCAGCTTTTACAGATGCACCATAGAAAGTATCCTATCCAGTAGTATCACAGCTTGGTATGGCTCCTGCGCTGTCCAAGACTGCAAGGAACTACAAAGGGTTGTGAATGTAGCTCAGTCCATCACACAAGCCAGCCTCCCATCCATTGACTCCGTCTACACTTCTCGCTGCCTCGGGAAAGCGGCTAGGATAATCAAGGACCCCACACACTCAGACATATTCCCTTCCACCTTCTTCCATCAGGAAAAAGATACAAAAATCTGAAAACACGTACCAACCAACTCAACAACAGCATCTTCCCTCCTGCCATCAGACTTTTGAATGGACCTATCATATATTAAGTGATCTTTCTCTTCACCCTATCAGTAACTGCAACACTATATTCTGCACCCTCTCCTTTCCTTCTCCACTATGTACTCTATGAAGGGAGTGTTTTGTCTGTATAGCGCGCAAGCAACAATACTTTTCACTGTATCCCAATACATGTGACAATAATAAATCAAATCAAAAAACCTGTACAGCCCCAAAGTTCACCAAATAAGAAAATGGGTGGGGAACAGCAGGAATTTGGGTCATAACGCTCGGCTGAAGAACATCACCTCTGCTTTTTCAGGAGACAAGGCAATCTCTAAGGATTTGACTTGGCCATTTTAAAAAGGTGAGGTCTGGCTACCTCTCACTTTATCCCAGACAGAGCCTCAATCCGAACCAAGACAGGAATTTTCCAGTCCCGACAGGGTGGCTTCCCCTGCAGCGGAAGCGATCCAAAGGACCTCAGCGAGACCGGAAAATTCCGGCACAAGTGTCTGTTACAGGAAGGGGAAAATCTGTTAAGAAAATTGTGAGCTAGCTACGTCAATTTTAACACTGAACAAGAATCTTTCTTCCCCCACCAAGCACGAATAGAAAATAGTCACCAAAACAGAAAATGCTGGAAAATCTCAGCAGGTCTGGCAGCATCTGTAAGGGGAGAAAAGAGCTGACATTTCAAGTCCAGGTGACCCTTTGTCAAAGCTGAAAGGCAGAGAAAGTGGGAGATATTTATACTGCGGGATGAGGGAATGAAAGATGAGTCATAGCCCCAAAAATAAGGGGAAAGGCTGCCAATGGCAGTCCAGATAGAGGATAAAAGGTGTGAATGGCCAAACAGCAGAGAAGCTGAAATCAGAGGGTAAGCTGTGATAGATGAAGACGTGGGGGGAGGGGGGGATGAGTGGGAGAGGAGTAAAATTGAGAAAAAGGAGGAAAGGGGAAGCAAAGGGGGGAGAAAAGGTACGGAAAGGGGAGATAAAATGGGGGGAAAGAGTGGGGGGAGGAAAAGAAAAATAAAGAAAGTCAATAAAGAAATAAAAGGTAGAGAACAGTTAAAAATTAAATGAAATGAAAATAAAAGGTTCATCAAAGGGCAAATGAAAACAAAAGAGCTGACGTTTCGAGTCCAATGACCCTTTGTCATCTGGACTCGAAACGTCAGCTCTTTTCTCGCCTTACAGATGTTGCCAGACCTGCCAGGATTTTCCAGCATTTTCTCTTTTGATTCCAGATTACAGCATCCGCAGTAATTTGCTTTTATATTTTAATCAATTTGAAGAATTCTGGTTATTATAGCTGCAATCCAACCCGGGTTTCAAATAGTGCCTTACGTTTAGTTGATTTTAGTTATAGGCGCCACATATGTTCGCTTAAATGGTCTAATATTCTGGCTTGTTTTTGCTTTCTTTCCATTGCAGTTTTGTCAGTAATATTGGTGACTTCAGCCAGTTGGAGTTCTGGATTCAGCAGCACCAGGAATACAATGCAGCCTCTAGCTTTATCAGACTACCTCTTGCTGCTGGTATTTCCACTCTCTGTACTTCCCAGCTAGAGGTTTTCAATCTTTCTGAATTAAGTAAAATATTCAGAGCAATTGCAAGTTAGACTAAGCATTCATTGATAGCCATATGCTAAATGCAAGAACAGCTTCTTCCCTGCTGCTGTCAGACTTTTGAATGAACTTACCTTGCATTAAGTTGATCTTTCTCTGCACCCTAGCTATGACTGTAACACTACATTCTGCACTCTCTCCTTTCCTTCTCTGTGAACGGTATGTTTTGTCTGTCCAGCGCGCAAGAAACAATGTGGTAATAAATCAAATCAAAAACCAAAAAACTCACGTTAGGGGTGGAAGACATTAAGTGGCTCAAGGAGACAGCTATTTTCCTAGCCGCATTATTTTGCAGCCAAGAAGGTGGGACATAAAGCTCTCACCAGACTACTCCTACCCGTTCACTATCAATACAGGCTGATTGAAGGGTGATACAAAAATGACTTAGAAAGCGGTCATTATGCACATTTCAAAAAGGAAATTCCATGGGATGTGGCTATGCCAGTAAGGCAGCACTTATTGTCCATTCCCAGTTGCCCGGCGAGGTTGGCAGGTTGCCTACTTGAACCTCCACAATCCGTGTGGTCATAGTGCTCTGGCATGGTGCTCCGCAGGGAATTTGAGGATTCCAATCTATCTTCAATGAAGGAACAGTGATAATGGTCCTGGTCAGACGGTGCGCGACTGGAGAGCGAACTAGAAACTGACAGTGATCCCATGATATCACTGTCCTTGCATTTTTGTGTGGCACAGTGGTAGTGTCCTTACCTCTGAGTCAGGAACACGTGGTTCAAAGAGCAAAGAAAATTACAGCACAGGAACAGGCCCTTCGGCCCTCCAAGCTTGCACCGACTATGCTGCCCAACTGAACTAAAACCCCCTACCCTTCCGGGGACCATATCCCTCTATTCCCATCCTATTCATGGATTTGTCAAGGCAGTCCTATCGTACCTTATTCCACTACCTCCCCTGGCAGCAAGTTCGAAGCAATAAGTGCTGCTTCTTCATCAGGTGAGTGGATGATGAAGGAGCAGCGTTTTGAAAGCTCATGATTCCAAATAAACCTGTTGGCCTTTAACCTGGTGTTGTGAGACTTCTGACTGTGCCCACCCCACTCCAATGCTGGCATCTCTACATCTTGTATGAATAAAGTCTGAACTGTGTGATTAAGGTTCATTGAGCTAGGTGAGGAATAAAATCAGTCAAGGTTCCTCCCCGTAACCCGCGACGCTAGCCAAAATGGTGTCATTGTTGGGTGTGGGGGGAGGATCATGCTCGAAAAATCCAGCAGTACTTACTTGTTAAAAGCGAATACAGCTGGGTTAAGGTACATTTACCCTCGTGAGAGGATTCCCCAAGAATTGAGAAGGTGAGTGATGGGACTTGATGGCAGGTGCATTCATAACGTGGCCAAACAGGCAAACCCATATGTGGCACAGTGGTTAGCACTGCTGCCTCACAGCGACAGGGTCGATTCCCAGCTTGGGTCACTGTATGTGCCGAGTTTACACTGTCTCCCCATGTCTGCGTGGGTTCCCTCCAGATGCTCCGGTTTCCTCCCACAGTCCGAAAGACGTGCTGGGGGTTAGGTGCATTGGCCGTACTAAATTCTCCCTGAGTGTACCCAAACAGGTGCCGGAGGGTGGCAACTAGGGCATTTTCACAGTAACTTCACTGCAGTGTTAATGTAAGCCTACTTGTGACACTAATAAATAAATTCCTAAACTTCTAGACTTGGGAATATGCCTGGTCAGCCAGAACCTGCAGAAGGCACTGGCAAACCAGTGCAGTAACTGGTCAAACATAATCGGGACCAACACATGGATGTCCATGGTCACCGGAGGGTGGCACCTGAAGTGAGAGAACGAGAGAGAGGGAGGGTGAGGGGAGTAGGGACAGCTGGTGCCATTGAAGTACAGTAAGAGTTTTAACAACACCAGGTTAAAGTCCAACAGGTTTATTTGGTAGCAAATGCCATTAGCTTTCGAAGCGCTGCCCCTTCGTCAGATGGAGTGGATATCTGCTCTCAAACACGACAGCGCAGAGTCGCTGAGCAGAAACTGATAGTCAAGTTCGAGATAGTGTGCCATAAACCCAAGATCCCGGTTTAGGCCGTCCCTCATGTGTGTGGAACTTGGCTATCAGTTTCTGCTCAGCGACTCTGCGCTGTCGTGTTTGAGAGCAAATATCCACTCCATCTGACGAAGGGGCAGCGCTCCGAAAGCTAATGGCATTTGCTACCAAATAAACCTGTCGGACTTTAACCTGGTGTTGTTAAAACTCTTACTGTGCTGACCCCAGTCCAACGCCGGCATTTCCACATCATGACTGCCATTGAAGTAACCACAGTGTGGTGCTGCAGTGCACCCTGTAGATCATACACACTGCAGCAACTGGCGGAGGAAATGTCTGATTTTGAACACAGTGACAGGGCCACTGATGAAACTTGCTGCTTTGGCCGAGTTAGCATTGCCCATCTTGAGTGTTGCTGCAGCTGTGCCCCTTCCATCATACTTTGGACTCCTGCTTCTTCTCAGCGTTCGGTGTCTGGAAGCCAAAACTAGTGGATGTGGAGTTGGCATTTATACAGTCATTTTAGCTTGATTGAAACAATCCAAGACCTTGGGATAAGGCCATCTCACAGTGTTTGGGTTTGATGTCATACGGAATTCAATTCAAACTATGTCGAAAAAAACACACAGATTGGAACCAGCTTTTGAAAATTTGCACAGAGCTTATTGAAATGGAATTCAAGCGGACAATGTGTCCCACCCTCTCCAAACATGTAGACTGCAATGCTGAGCACCAAGCTCTCCCATGACTGAAAGAATCTGTATCTGAGCCTGGCAGGAATAGATAAAGTATTAACAGTCTCAGATGGACAAAGTACAAACACATTCCCAGTCATACAGAGCTACAATGATTCTGGGAAAGACAGTACACAATTGAAATGTGAATCATAGAATCCCTCCAGTGCAGAAGGAGGCCATTCAGCCCATCGAGCCTGCACCGACCACAATCCCACCCAGGCCCTATTCCCGTAACCCCACGTATTTGCCCTCCTAATCCCCCTGACACTAAGGGGCAATTTAGCATGGCCAATCAACCTAACCCGCACATTTTTAGACTGTGGGGAGAAACCGGAGCACCCGGAGGAAATCCATGCAGACACGGGGAGAATGTGCAAACTCCACACAGACAGTGACCCGAGGCCAGATTTGAACCCGGGTCCCTGGCGCAGTGAGGCAACAGTGCTAACCACTGCACCACTGTGCCGCCCAAATGTTTAGGAACTCACATAACTGTCCACAGAAGGTTGCTGCTTATTTATGGATTTTTACTTTCCATGACAATTAGTTAGATCTATTTTACCAAGTCCCCTCAATTAAGAAAATATAAACCATCCGACGTTGTATCCATATCCGAAGTGTCCATCATCAAAGAAACTGTCATGACATTGACATCTGTCACGAGGGGACACAAGTTCAAGGTGAGGGGCAGGAGGTTTAGAGGGGATGTGAGGAAAAACTTTTTTACCCAGAGGGTCGTGACGGTCTGGAATGCGCTGCCTGGGAGGGTGGTAGATGCGGGTTGCCTCACATCCTTTAAAAAGTATCTGGATGGGCACTTGGCACACCATAACATTCAAGGTTGTGGGTCAAGTGCTGGCAAATGGGGTTAGGTGAAAGGGCAGGTGTTTCACATGTATCGACGCAGACTCGATGGGCCAAAGAGCCTCTCCTACATTCTATGATTCTATGATTTTATGACTGGTCTGGTAAATATAAGAAAAGAGAATAGGAGCATTGACTAATACATCATAACTTACATCATAACATACATCATACATAATCATGATAAGTGGCAGCACGGTGGCACAGTGGTTAGCACTGCTGCCTCACAGCACCTGGGACCCGGGTTCGATTCCCGGCTTGGGTCACTGTCTGTGTGGAGTCTGCACGTTCTCCCCATGTCTGCGTGGGTTTCCTTCCACAGTCTGAAAGAGGTGCGGGTTAGGTGCACTGGCCATGCTAAATTCTCCCTCAGTGTACCCAAACAGATGCCGGAGTGTGACGGCGAGGGGATTTTCACAGTAACTTCATTGCAGTGTTAATGTAAGCCTACTTGTGACAATAATAAATGAACAAAACTATAACATAACTTAAATTTCAGCCCCGTCTGATGATTGACATTATAACCGTTATTAACCGAGTCTTATAATAGTCAATAAGACCGTTATATCACTCTCATTCTCAATTCTTGGGACTCCTCTCACGAAGGTGAATGTACCTTAACCCAGCGGTATCCACTTTTAGCAAGTAACTATTGCTGGATTCTTCGAGCCCCATTCCACAATGACCCCTTTTTGGCTAGCGCCGCGGGTTGGAGTGGGGGAAACCTTGGCTGATTTCATTCTTCACCTCGCTCACTGAACCTGAATCACACAGTTCAGACTTTACTCAAACATTAAGAGGTCCAGATAAAATAACGGGAACTCCAGATTCAGTATGCGTCATCTCTTGTGAGTTGCTGGCCTTGGAAGTAAGAATTGGTATGAATTTTGGCAATGCAGAGAGGGTCCTCATGTCAGCTTTGGTTATCAAACCTCAAAGTCAAGCCAAACACTACAGGGGCATCAGTTCTACGTCCAATTTCCAAAGTTCATGGCAGTAAGCCAAATAATACACTTCAATTTAAGTAATGTGGGTTTCAAGGCACCATTTAGTTTTACTATTAATTTCCCTGTCAGCAGGCATAAGTCATTCCAATAAAGATGTAAACTTCTGTTGCTATAACAAACAGTAAACTGACACGCTGGAAAAGAAAATGAAGAGAATCCCAGTGGAATTGAGAGTGACAAAAATAAAGTTATTATCATCATTGGCTTTAGGATATATTGTGGAAACTGTTTTTCTTTTCTTGTCCAAAATATTTGGCAGTTTTTGTAAGAATTTAACCAATGCCATCAGTTGTTTTGGTATAAATGTCAGATCTCTTTGAAGGTAGCTAATATTACAAAGGAAGCAATGATAGTGAGAGAAGGTACTGCCAAAGGTAGTGTTAAGCTGTGAGGTTGGACTGTCCCAGGTTTGGCCCCTGCTCCGTGTGCAGTTAACCAGTCAAAGTCTGCCTAGCAGCTGAGAAAATAGAGTTGCCCCCAGTGCAAAGACGAGGAATAATCAGGCCAGCCTGTAACTCCTGATCGCTATCCACGTGAGCCTTATTGGGGAACATGGAGATAGATCTTCCGTTCCGGCAACAAAGTCCGCTGGGAGATGGGAATCCTGCTGGGCGGCAGGGTGGGTGACATGGCACGGCACGGTGGCATAGTGGTTAGCACTGCTGCCTCACAGTGCCAGGGACCCGGGTTCGATTCCTGGCTTGGGTCACTGCCTGTGTGGAGTTTGCACATTCTCCCTGTGTCTGCGTGGGTTTCCTCCAGGTGCTCAGGTTTCCTCCCACAGTCCGAAAGACGTACTGGTCAGATGCATTGGCCATGCTAAATTCTCCCTCAGTGTAACCTGAATGGGCGCTGGAGTTTGGCGACTAGGGGGATTTTCACAGTGACTTCATTGTAGTGTTAATGTAAACCTACTTGTGATGCTGTTAAAAAATAATTAACTTTAAAACATGCGCGATCTTTCGCTTTTCAGCTTATGCTTCCGTGAGGAGCTCAATGCATTTACCCTAGTTGGTCCCCCTGACTCTAAGGGACAATTTAGCATGGCCAATCCACCAAACCCTCTCATCTTTCGACTGTGGGAGGAAACTGGAGCACCCGGAGGAAACTCACGCCGACACGGGGAGAACGTGCAAACTCCACACAGACAATGACCCAAGCTGGGGATTGAACCCGGGTCCCTGGCTCTGTGAGGCAGCAGTGCTAACCACTGTGCCACCAGTTTCAGCACCTGACCCTGGCAGCCTGGGAGGAGGTCACTGGGCGCGTTAGCCCAAAAAGAATGAGTCTGCAGTTCAGGAAGAAAATTAATGATCTGATGTGATCCGCCAAGGTAAATGAAGTATCTCGTCACTACAGACTCAGTCTCATGAAGGCATCGGGTAGTCCAAATGGGGAGGCGATGGCCTAGTGGTATTATCGCTTGGTTATTAATTCAGAAACTCAGCTAATGTTCTGGGGACCAGGGTTCGAATCCCGCCACGGCAGGTGATGGAGTTTGAATTCAATAAAAAATATCTGGAATCTACTGATGACCATGAAACCATTGTCGATTGTCAGAAAAACCCATCTGGTTCACTAATGTCCTTTAGGGAAGGAAATCATAGAATCATAGAATCATAGAATCATAGAAACCCTACAGTACAGAAGGAGGCCATTCGGCCCATCGAGTCTGTACCGACAACAATCCCACTCAGGCTCTATCCCCGCAACTCCACATACTTACCTTGCTAATTCCTCTAACCTACGCATCCCGGGACACTAAGGGACAATTTAGCATGGCCAATCAACCTAACCCGCACATCTTTGGAGTGTGGGAGGAAACAGGAGCACCCGCAGACTCAGGAGAATGTGTAAACTCCACACAGACAGTAACGGTGAAATCTACCATCCTTTCCTGGTCTGGCCTACATGTGACTGCAGAGCCACAGCAATGTGGTTGACTCTCAACTGCCCTCGGGCAATTAGGGATGGGCAATAAACACTGGCCAGCCGGTATTCATGTCCACATCACATGAATGAATACAAAAAAACTTCTTAGAGGCTGTCTGCCGGCTGGGCTGAACATTGGAGGAGTCCGTCCACTTTCTCCTGCTGTTGTGGCTCCAGCATCAAAGTCTCCATGGAAAGGGCACTGGCCGTCTTAGAGACCCAGGTCCAGCAGGTCCTACCAGAGTTGCACTCGGACCTGTACTCCATCGCTCCAGCCATGGGTGTGTACCAGCAGTGGTTGGGTGAGAGGGGGACAAGGCACCTCAACCTCCCTCCCTTCTCCTCAAGGTGTCCGGGAGGGGCCACCAGGAACCCAAATGATGAAACACCACGTGCCAGGCACCCTGCGGGCATCTGGCCAGGACACTCCAAGAGTGCCACTCCTAGGCCAGTGACCCCATCAACTCCAGCAGGTCAGGCCAAGGAGAGCCTTAGCAGGCCAGGGCCCTCAATGGCCACCTGAGGATGTCCGTCAAAGTAATCTCCGCCACCAGGGCATTGCAATCAGAAGGTTGCCCCGCCTCACCTGCAGATGTTGGAGCTGCGCCTAGACATAGTGTTAAGGTTACGGGTTGAATGCATGGTGGAGGCACAAGTTGTATATAGTCCCATGCACTGGGCGGAATTTTAACGGCACGTCCGCCTGAGGTTCGTACGATCGCGCCCGAGGCCAACAGAGAATGCTCTTCTCCAAGAATTGGGGTGGGTGTGCCGTTAAAATTCCAGCCATTGTATATAGCTGTCATTTTTGCAAATTTATATTGAATATATCCGTCTCCATGGTTTCCATTTGGATTCAATTTGCTTCAATGTTTGGCAGTCACTTAAGGGTTCAGAATGTTGCCCCTTAATGTAATCCCAACAGGAATTTCAATTGCTTATGTTCTCACACATTTACACCAGACTGAGTAATCTATAAATCCGCATCAGCAACATCAGGCAATATACATCATTAGTAACAGCACTGACTGCCCAATATCCCTCTCAGCCACTTATCACAGGAGCGTGCTTTGGTCTCGGAAGCAGTGCTTATCGAGGTTATTGATTTTTCTGCTGCAGTTGCACTGATGTCAGATGTTTGGGGATGGTACGAGTAGCTGGTGGTGAATTAAATTAGAATTGTCTGGCCAATTTGTCGTTTCGAATCACTTTCAATGCGTGAGAACATTTTTTTGAGCACTATGATGTAAACCTCGAAACCCCGTGCCTGTCTGGAGGAAGATGTCATTTGGGATTTTACGACCTTGCTCGGGCGTGGCTCGTAAAATCCTGCCCCGAGGCCAACAGAGAATTCCGTTCTGCGGGACGGTAACATCCCAGCCGCAGTGTCCGCGTCTGAGGCTGAAAATCCTTCCTTGGTGACCTGTCATTCTCCGTATGCATGACACTGAACTGAGCAAGTAAGGATAGAATGGCTTCAGACTTGACTGCAAGAGGAGTTAGAGTGTACGATTCAAGAGGTGTCTGTTTACCTTAAAGAAGACCTTTCCTAATCTCATTCTTGGAGACCAGCATTCTCCATTGGCCTCGGGCGGGATCGTACGAACCTCAGGCGGACGTGCCGTTAAAATTCCGCCCAGTGTGTGGGACTATATACAACTTGTGCCTCCACTATGCATTCAACCCGTAACCTTACCACTATGTCTAGGTGCAGCTCCATTTGGACCTGCATGGCTCTATAGCAAGGCTTTCACTCGTTCTTGGGTAAAGGCACAGTTCTGTATCCCTAGTCCCCAAGGAACCTGCCTTATGAGCCCTGAGGTCCCTCAGTGATTTGTATGCATCAAGATGCAAGAGTCCTGAGGGCTTCCTGTTCGCCTCGCACAAACATACAGGATCTGCCTTCTAAATCAGAGAGTCAAATCCTTTTCGATTGATGAACCGTGCAGGCTGCTGCCAGGGCACTCTCAAGGCAGCTGTTGGCAGCACCCTGGCTTGCTGGAAACCACATATCATTCAGCATCCATGCAGAGCTACTCATACTGGTGAGCTTTAGTGAAAAGGGAATCAGTCTTGTCCTTTACACACTTGTGTGTCATCGATTGGAAAATGCTGCAAAGGTGCCCATTGGAGCCTTGGAAGGACTCGCTGGCAAATAAGCTGGGTGTAGCCGTAACCTTCAAAGTCACTGGCATTCAATGCCCTCAAACTTCTTGTGGCACCAGTTCTTCACAGGGAAGGTGGCAAATGTGAGCTACCCCACCCCTGGCCAAGCAAAGATGCCATGGTAATGTCTTTCGCTCATTTCCATACATGAGCAACCTCTTCTATAGACCTATGGCCAAGCCACTGGTCTTTGTTGAATTTGCCCCCCCTTCTGGAAGATCTAGGACTTGCAGGAGCTTGACTCCCTCTCGCAGTTCAGACCATTGCTCCCCTTGGATCTGTGTCAATCAGTGACGGGCCCTTCCTCTCCTCTTAGAGCTGTACACAAGGTAGGGCTGCCGACAGCCTATGTTCTCAACACTTCTTCATATCTGTCAATGCATACATATGAGAATTTATTTAAACTTTCCCGTGACTAGTTTCCCTTCATCTCCGAGTCAGGAGGCCATGTGGACAGGAGAGCAGGGTGGTGTTCTGAGAGGTGGCAAGCAACAGGAAGGTCAGAAGATTGACCTAATCGAGGTGTACAAAATGATGACAGACATAGATAGGATAGATAGGAAGAAACTTAGTAGAGGGGTCAATAACCAGGGGGCATAGATTGAAGGTAAGGGGCAGGAGATTTAGAGGGGATTTGAGGAAAAACCTTTTCACCCAGAGGGAATCTGGAGCTCACTGCCTGAAAGGGTGGTAGAGGCTGGAACCCTCACAACATTTAAGAAGCATTTAGATGAGCACTTAAAACACCATAGAATATTAGGACACAGGCCAAGTGCTGGAAAATGGGATTAGAATGAATAGGTGTTTGATGGCCAGTGCAGGCACGATGGGCCGAAGGGCCTCTTTCTGTGCGGTAGAACTCAATGGACGGGATTTTCCGACCGCGCTGCTCCAAAGCCGGAAGATCCCGCCCAAGGTCAATGGACCTTTGCATGGTCCATGTCCCACCCGCTATGATTCCCATGGTGGGCGGGATGGGGAAATTCCGCCCTAAATCCAGTTAAGGATGAACACAGAAGTTCAATCCAGTTTTCTCCTTTAAACTAGAAAGTCTCTTGAAGTGGTCTCTTTGATCGATGTATCCAGTCCAAAAGAGCAATGTTTCCCTGTTCAACCTGATTGGCCTCATGGTATCTGCGCATGGACCAAGGCTAGGCTATTGTCTGCATGAGATCTGAGAGAAGAAAGATTGAAAACCGCCAAAAATTAACATGTCCTGAGTTTATTGATCGCAAGAAGCTTTTGCGATTTTTCTTTGGGAATCAGTGAGCCGCACTGAGACA